>NC_141693.1:1796378995-1796878995 GCF_964263255.1 Lissotriton vulgaris
GGTGTGTGGCTGTGTGTGTGGCTGTGTGTGTGGCTGTGTGTGTGGCTGTGTGTGTGGCTGTGTGTGTGGCTGTGTGGCTGTGTGTGTGGCTGTGTGTGTGGCTGTGTGGCTGTGTGTGTGGCTGTGTGTGTGTGTGGCTGTGTGTGTGTGTGGCTGTGTGTGTGTGTGTGGCTGTGTGTGTGTGTGTGGCTGTGTCTGTGTGTGTGTGTGGCTGTGTCTGTGTGTGTGTGTGGCTGTGTCTGTGTGTGTGTGTGTGTGTGTCTGTGTGTGTGTGTGTCTGTGTGTGTGTGTGGCTGTGTGTGTGTGTGTGGCTGTGTGTGTCGCTGTGTGGCTGTGTGTGTGTGTGTGTGTGTGTGGCTGTGTGTGTGTCTGTGTGTGTGGCTGTGTGTGTGTGGCTGTGTGTGTGGCTGTGTGTGTGTGTGTGTGTGTGTGGCTGTGTGTGTGGTTGTGTGTGTGGCTGTGTGTGTGTGTGTGGCTCTGTCGGTGTATGTGTGTGTGTGTGTGGCTGTGTGTGTGTGTGGCTCTGTCGGTGTATGTGTGTGTGTGGGGGGCTCTTTGTGTGTGTATGTGTGTGTGTGCTTGTGGCACTTTGTGTGTGTATGTGTGTGTGTGCTTGTGGCACTTTGTGTGTGTATGTGTGTATGTGTGTTTGTTCGTGGCTCTTTGTGTGTGTGTAGGGGGCCCCCTTGTTGGTGCAAATGCAATAGGTCTCGTATTTGCGAGAGATTAAGCTATTGGCATTGTAAATGACAATGCCATTTATTTATGTTTTAAAAACATAAACAACAAGCATTTGCAATGCAATAGGTCTCGCATTTACGCAAGTTTAAGCTATTAGGCATTGTAAATGACAATGCCTTTTATTTAGGTTTCAAAAACGAAAACATAAATAAAAGGCATTATCATTTACAATGCCAATAGCTCAAATTTGCGTAAATGCGAGACCTGTGGAAGTCCAAAGCTCCACACTTCTAAAGAAACTACTTTGGATTATTTTGTTTTTTTTCTAAAAGATGATTTCCTAACCCATTTCAAAAGCCCACTTTTCAAGAGTAGAATAAACTAAACTTTTCTACTGTTTCTCTTGCAGTGGTCTTTTTGATTGAAAAGTTCCCCCTTTGTAGCTGTGGCTGTCATATGCATTGCCTGCCACGACCACCCCACGCTTTGCCTTCATTTAGGCCTGAAGTATAGATCCCCATTATCTTGCAGTTTCCATCCTATTTTATTTTGTGAATCGGGTGAGTTGTTACTCGTGTAAACAACTCCTCTTTTGTGGGTGTAGCTAGTTTTGGACATACATTCTACTTTTGCAGACCAACTCCTAACTCTTGCTTGGGGAGGTACTGGTACATCATCTCTAAGGCTAGACACTGAAGGAGTACTGGGTGCTTTACTAAAACCACTGCACAAAAATCCAGCGGGGGTGTGTGTGTGTGTGTGTGTGTGTGTGTGTGTGTGTGTGTGTGTGTGTGTGTGTGTGTGTGTGTGTCTCTACTTTGTAAATGGCCTTGGACATGATGGATGTGCTGTAAACGATGCTGGAATCCAGCAGCGATGTTCACTAGCAGCAGTGTCGACTCCAAGGCTCCCCTCTGAGATAGTTGATAATCTGAGGATATGTCTGAAGATGTTTGGGAGTGGTCATGTCATTCAACTTATAGACTTATGACTAAGTAAGGAATTCAGTTCAGTGGGCCCTTTACACCCTCTCGTAAATTTCATTTAATAGACTAAACATATCAGATTGAAACGATTCCAAATATTAAATGGCAATTTTTCGAAGTTAAAATGTTTTCTATACTTTTATACGTGTTTTGCGCATTTTACATATACATATTTTAAAGGCTGGGCTCGTGCTTTGGACGGGAGGGCCAATCCAGACCTTCATCTGGGCTCTCCCTGTCGATTTGTTGGCTTGCCAGCCTCTACTAATTCGAGGAACGGAGGCTTCTAAGCTTTGAACTGCTGAGCGAGGCAACCCTTCACACAGAATAAAGTTGAAATATCATTCATCATGGAATGCGCACAGAGGATTTTACCAAGGGCAGCCAGACAATCCCAGCAATGAAAAACGTACTTCATTCATTTCAAGCTGGACTGGGGAAGGAGGGAGCAACAATCAACACGTTTTCTTGGATGGCACTGTGGCAGTACGAAGGTCAAAAGGACACAGCAGACAGTACAGGCTAATAAGGCAACTGAGCCTATGAATGAAATACTCAGATCACCACCCTCTCAGCAGCCCTCGTTGCAAGCATACCACCTGCCCGGGACAGCCTGCTCTTTACTTTTACGTCAATCCTGCCAGCAGCACTGATCAGGAAGTTGTACAGATACACCACACGTGTTTCAATTTAGCTAAAACAGTCTCAGTGAATCCGTTTACAGTGTGTGATTAGAGTCCCCGACGATAATGCCAAGTATGTGCACTCTCTCCCACCCACTACTCCCCAGGCATTCACAGAGCAATCTCAAGGGACCCATTGGCAAATGGGTATCCCTTCGATGATTGACATACAGTAATGGGGAGCAATGGCTTAATTAAGTCTTAAGCGCCCGGCAGCATTTTATTTGCCAAGTCTTCCTACATCAGGGGGCGTGGCATTACAGCCCGACAGGCCTCAGAAGCCAGTGCTGAAAGCTGTTCACCCCAGCTAAACCTGTGACGTCTGGCACGAACGTACCGGCGCATGTGACTTAAAACAGTCTTGACTGCCTGGGTGTTATAATATAAATGTTGTCCAGTAGTCCAGGTGTAGATTAAAGAAGATGTTTTAAGAAGTAGCTTCAATGAAGAGCAATAGTAAAGAGCCCCACCTGTAGTAGTAGCCTCCCAGCCCATTTTTCATCGGACTGTCAGACGTCCAACATTCCATGCATCAACATTTCCATGCACCAACATTCCACACCACACTCACACTGAGTGAACACTGACCTTAGAAAGGAGCCGAGTGATCCCATGAAGTATGCATTTCAGAATTCTTTATTTTAAACGAGCCAGAATCAGCCGGGGGGCACCCTGCAGCCGATGATGAGTGGGAGGGCGGGGGCTGCCTGCGCATGCGCGCCACTCTGCAGTTTCGTTTTGCCGAGCGCGAGCCCGGAGAAGAGAAGTGCCGCATGAAGTCCCGGGTCCCAGGAGGGGGCCCGGGTGAAGACCAGCGGGGAGACTGCGGGGCCCCCATGCCTATGGGGAGAGCTCCGCTTCTAGCTAGAGGAGCTAGAGTGTTCTGCGGGGCTCCCTTGGTAGATGGTGCGAGCCCGAGTCCGACTCCGGTGAGGTAAGGGGGAGGGGGGGGGGGGGTGTGCCGTGTGCCTGTACGTGTGTGCATTCGCGCGCCTGTGTGTGTGTGTGTGCATGCAGAGGGGTGGGGGCTAGCTTTGTCTGTGTGAGCAGGGGCTGAGTTACTCTGCGCAAGCGCGTCTGAGAGGCGCGCTCCCGCGGTGAAATCTGGAAGGGAAAAGCGCGTGGGCGATCGCTGTCTCACATTCCCCCAGACACGCCAGCAAAAGTTCATTGCTACGCTCGACCTAAAAATGTCATGAGCAATGCCAATAGCTCTAACTTTAACAAAGACGAGACTATTGTATTGTAAATGCTTGTTAGCTTTGTCAGTGGTATTTATTTGTTATGGCTTTATAAAACCTTGTTAGGTAGCTGCTGGGCCCTTGAATATTTTTTTTTTTTAAAGTGAAAACATTTGCTATCAAAAGGCGTGCTGAAGAAAACTACTTTGCATATGTGCTCCTTGTGAAAAGGGCAGACTGAGTCACTCATAGTGAAGTTAGCCAGTGATTGAAATTGGCTGCCTCATGCTGTAATGTGAATTACAGATCAAACTAAAGGATGAAGAGGTCTGACTGAAAAACCCTGAAAGTGCTTTGTATAATTTTGTAAACATCCAAATGCCTTGGCTAATGCTAGACCTCAAAAACAAACATTTGCTATGCAATAGGTCATGCGTTTGCGAGAGTTTAAGGTATTGACAAATCAAATCAAGCTTTATTCGATTTCATATAAAACCATAAAAGCACATATTATAGAAAAACAATTATCAACCTATACAATCGAAAAAAAGGCCAGTGTACAGATAGTTAATTTACAATTAAGCATTTAGGTCACTTTAAGTAAAAAAATTTCAAAACACCAATAATTCTAAAAAGACAATATTAGATAAAATCAATTTATATTGGTTAAAAAGCCTCACATTGTGTTCCGAAATTTGATCACTAATTTTAAAAAGCTGGTCACTGCAAGGATAACATGCTCATCTTCTTCTAGTTTTTGCAGCTTTGTATAAGCTGCTAGACAGGTCCGTATCCCACAGTTTTTAAGAATAGGTAATAAAAAGGCCCTTTGTGGTGCATGATAAAATTTACAAAATAAAATACAATGTATATTTGATTGATAGGAATAATCATCACAGGGGCAAACAAGGTTGTCCATTGACCAGTTATTGGTTAGAGGAAATGTAATTAGATGAAAAAAGGTACCTAGCCTGAAGCGGGTAAGCAGCCTGCGGGCATACGGGCTTGCTACAACAAGATACTTTTGCAGCCCCTCGTACTCAGTGATTTGGTAGGTCTTTTATCTTCAACCCCCTCCAGAGGGACAGCAGGGAAGTCGGGCCCTCTTCCCATGTCAGACGTGGGGCAACTCTTGGGGGTTCAGTCCTGGGGAGGTGGTCTCTATCAGGAGCGGGTTCAATCTCCCAGTCACTTTGGATCGCCGGGTGGTAGGGTCTTCGCTCCCCCATTGCTTAGTCCTCTCGGGATCTCCTAATACTCCCCTCTGGGCCGCTCAGATGCCGGCCCCGCTTTCCTCAGGAGGACCCAGCTCACTCTTGCCTTGCTGCCCCTCTCACCTGCGAACGGGCTGGGCTCAGATATACACATCTCCGTGAGCTTTGCGCGGCTCACTAGGTTGGCCCCTGGAGTGTCGCCCGGCAGGGCTTCCGCATCTAGGTTCCGTCTTCCTTCTTCGATGTAGAGCAGTTCCCCTTAGCTAGATTTTCGTGGCCGCCATTGTGGGAAGCTGCGCCTCGTTCCAGCGTTTCCTCAATTCTTCTGTTTCCTCAGCTTTCGATGGGCTCAAATCACTGTACAGGGTGTCTATAAGTTTTATAGACCAGGACGCCCTGTTTATAAGCGGCAGGAGGTGGTAAGAAGGACAGGGTGTTAGTCAGGATCAGGTTCGGGCTGCTGAAGCTCCGGCAGATGCAGCTAGGCAGCCATTCTGCTGGCCAAGCCCCTCCAACATTAACCCTGGTTCTTTAGTTTTAAACTTCTGGTTCTTTAGCCATTATTTTAAACGTACCTCTTTAAGGCTTCTATCTCGCACTCGCTCCCTGGTCCACCACGGAATTTCCGCTTGAGTGGAGGGATCTGACGAGAGTAGGCGGGGCGACTTCCGGGTCAAAGGCCAGGTAGGCATACTCCCTAGTACTATTTAAGTTGCATGGCAGCGTGAATGCGTGCATCTGGCGCTTTGGCGTGCCAAGGGCAAGCCCGCCAGGGGCCAGAACCCCTGCCCCTCCTTCAAAGACAATTTTGTATACTTCTCCAGCCAACTTCATCAACTGCGGATCCCTTGTAAAGATAAAAGCCTTCATTCCATCTGTTTAATGAATGGCTTCACTCCATGTACTTAGTGTACCTTTGGTCCCTTCACTGCCCCTCGGACACAGCCTAAAACAATGACCCCCAATTTGTATAACATTTTTATTCTCAATTGCAGATCTCTACCCAAACATTCTTTAGAAATCAATATATTTCTTGAGGACGAACACCTCAATGTTTTGTTTTTAACTGAAACATGGCTCCACAAGGAATCTGGACCCGACCTTGTGCAAGCACTTCCTCCTGGCTATTATATCATGAGGAAAGACCAGGAATTGAGGAAAGGGGGAGGCATTGCCATCATGCTCAAGGATTGCCTCAAGTGTCGCACTGAGCCTGACGTTATTCAAGACTGCGGAAGCTTGATCTTCGCAATCTCATTTTCTGCTAAACTCCCCCCTCTCATCTATCGCCCCCCAGGTCCCTGTGGACAATTTCTTAAATCCCTCACAGATACTGCTGACATGTTAGCTAGCTTCTCCCCCAAAATCACACTCTTAGGCGATTTCAACTTGCATTTAGAGGACCCTTTTAAAGTCTGAAGCCTTGGAACTCATCGGCTATTCAACTGATTCAAAAGGTTACCAACCCGACCCATTGTGAAGACCACATTCTAGATCCAGTTTTTTCAAACATCGAAAAGCTTAAAGCAGGTAACCCCATCCCTGTGCCTTGGTCGGACCATTTCCTAATCCCGATCCAATGAACATTCCGACACAGACCACTATTTCTCTATCAACATGTAGTTGCGAAAGCCCATGGACTAAACTTTTGCTAGAATCTTGGACTACAGCTCTGATGAATACCAGGCCTTCGTTAGACACCAACCCCAAAGCAGCTACTGAAATATTCAATCATTGGATTGAATCATCCTTGAACCCCACAATCCCATTCAAATCTGTCCACAAAAGGGCTAAAGAGAAAACGTCACCCTGGTTCTCACCCAAACTCTGTGAACTCAAACAAAATTGCAAAAGACTAGAAAGAGCATGGAGGAAAGATTACTATACCTTAAACAGAAATATAGAGAGTCCATCAAAATCTAGCAACAGAAATAAAGAAAGCTCACGCACTGCACTTTGAAGAAAGAATTACCTCTGCAGTCCACGCCCCCAGGTACATTTTCCGTATTGCAAAAAGTCTCATGGAGTGTACTCCGCCTGCGACACCACCTTACTCTACCCCAACCCGCTGCAGTGAACTTGCAGAATTTTTCAATAAGAACATCCTATATATATATATATATATATAATGCCTTTCCACAGGCTCTTTGTTCCCACAACACTGCCGTGAAAGATAACCCTCCATTTGACATTAAACAACGACTGGAGGAACTTCCCATATGAACCTGGACACCCTTTCCCGAATCTTTGCCCAGGTCAAATATGGCTCCCCTTGCGTTCCGGCACCCCTACATATGCTTCGTCTATCTATCTATTTCCACTTGTCAAGTTCCTCTATCATGGAATCATGCCATAAGAGCACTGCTAAAAAAAAAAAAATGTAAACCCTGAGCTACTGGGTAACTATCGCCCCATCTCGCTTCTCCCTGGGATAAGCAACATTTTAGAGAGAAATATGTCAACAGAATTCTCTCTGAGTTCCTAGAAACTCACGCTCTACTACATACCCACAGACTGTATTCCGACCACTACATGGTATGGAAACCGCCCTTCTCGCAGTAGTTGAAGAATCTAGGAAAATCCTCAACCAGGAAGGAGCTGTTGCCATTATTGTTCTCGACCTGAGCTCCGCCTTTGACACTGTCAACTAGAACATCCTTCTTAACAGAAAGGTTGGAGTCTCCAGTGGCGTCATAGCTTGGATTAGGTCCTTCTTACTTGACCGATCATTCCGATCATTCCAGGTACTTCAATGAAGTAACCTCTCTAAGAGCATGCCACTCACATGTGGCGTTCCCCAGGGCTCCTCATTGAGCCCCACACTGTTTAATGCTTTTATGAAACCCCTTGCCGAGCTAGTCCGACCACACGGGATCTATATCTTTACATATGCTGACGATACACAGCTGATGGTAGCTCTAAAACACCCCAATAACCTTCCATCCGACATGGAAATTTGTTATGAGACAGTGACCAAATGGATGGATCACTTGTGCCTCAAGCTCAATGGAGATAAGACTGAGTTAATGATCATGAGCAATCCTACTATCTCCAATTTTGGACTGGGCTGGCCTACCTGTCTTGCCCCACCACCAGCCCCTAAACCTAAAATAAAAAGCTTCGGGTTCTGGTTGGATAGCAGCAACAAGCAGTGAAGCTAGCAGCTACCTGCTTTGGCATCCTTAGATTGATCTGGGCAAACTTGCCACTTCTTCCAATGCCAGCTAGGCGAGTCATGGTTCAAGCATTGGTTCTCTCCCACCTGAATTATGGGAATTCCCTCTACCTTGGTGCTCCTAAATCCACCATAAGGAAATTTCAGGTCGTGCAGAATTGCTCAGCCAGGCTGCTACTCAATACCCCTAAAACTCATTCTGCCAAGCCCGCCCTTAAAACGCTACATTGGCTGCCAATAAATGAACGCATAATATTAAAATAATTGTGTATAGCTCACAAGAACCTCTGGGGGAAGGGTCCCACAATTAACTGTTCCCTTATCACCTATCGCCCCTTGATATGTCTTCGTTCAACGAAGCTGTTCTTAGGATCAGTCCCTAAAATTACAAGGGCCTGTTCCGGAGGCTGCTCTTTCTCATACAATATAGCCAGAGTATGGAATACCTTTCCTCTTCAGCTTCACTCCACTGCTCATTACTTCTCTTTTCGGAAGCTATTGATGACCTGGCTTTTACAGAATACGATATAGAACTCCTGCTGTCGTCTGCCTGTCGCCACTAGCGCTGGGATGCCTGCGGGTAGCTACGAGCTCAACAAATGTCAAATGATAATGTAGCCTTGGGGTAATAGCTGCCACCAGAAGACAAAAAACAGAATCTAGCATTCCTGTTTGTACTCTTTAGGTTGAAACCCACCAGGCAGCACAGCTGTCTGGTTCGCTAACAACTTCCTGGGGACACTCTGAAAGCTTTCCTGGGAATGCACACCGCCCATTGCTTACAAATGGCTTTGTCTTTTGTAACTCACATTTGCTTGCAGTTTATTTGTTGGCTTTATTTGTTTTAGGCTGTACAGCTCGTTTCTCCCATGGAGCATAGCCTATTTACTATATTCTTCCATTATTTCTTGCTTTCTGCAAATAGGCCTTTAAATCTTGTTCTTGTCGCATTTGCCGTGCATTCAAAGACCGAGACCAAATGTAGGGCTCTGTTGTCCGAGGGAGCTTGATGTTTAGTTTTTTTCCTCTGACTTAAAAGTGAAAGTATTTGTGACGATCAGCTGTGAAAGGAAAGGCTTTTTGCAAGCACACACCAAAATTTAAATGTCTTTGAATTAACTGTGCAAATATTTCAGAATATATATAAGAATTAGGTAAGCACAAAGGAATCAGATTTTTTTGTAATTCTGAAGTGTTGGGAAAACAAATATTTTAATACGATCAGAACAAATCAATGCACTAGGTTATGACATTAATGCACATTGTTTGTGAGCTGTATACCTTTTTCAATAAAACTGTATGTCTGTACAAATGTAATGGTAATTTCAATTAAAAATGTGTTATCTGTAATCGCAGTGAGCTACCACAACATACTTAATCCACACTCCACCACTTCACTCAGTGACTCCGTGCCCTTCCATTGTGCTCTGCTCCCTCCCTCCCGCTCGGCTCCCTCCCCGCCTCTGCTCGGCTCCCTCCCCGCCTCTGCTCGGCTCCCTCCCGCCTCTGCTCGGCTCCCTCCCGCCTCTGCTCGGCTCCCTCCCGCTCTGCTCGGCTCCCTCCCCGCCTCTGCTCAGCTCCCTCCCCGCCTCTGCTCGGCTCCCTCCCGCTCTGCTCGGCTCCCTCCCCGCCTCTGCTCGGCTCCCTCCCCGCCTCTGCTCGGCTCCCTCCCCGCCTCTGCTCGGCTCCCTCCCCGCCTCTGCTCGGCTCCCTCCCCGCCTCTGCTCGGCTCCCTCCCCGCCTCTGCTCGGCTCCCTCCCCGCCTCTGCTCGGCTCCCTCCCCGCCTCTGCTCGGCTCCCTCCCCGCCTCTGCTCGGCTCCCTCCCCGCCTCTGCTCGGCTCCCTCCCCGCCTCTGCTCGGCTCCCTCCCCGCCTCTGCTCGGCTCCCTCCCCGCCTCTGCTCGGCTCCCTCCCCGCCTCTGCTCGGCTCCCTCCCCGCCTCTGCTCGGCTCCCTCCCCGCCTCTGCTCGGCTCCCTCCCCGCCTCTGCTCGGCTCCCTCCCCGCCTCTGCTCGGCTCCCTCCCCGCCTCTGCTCGGCTCCCTCCCCGCCTCTGCTCGGCTCCCTCCCCGCCTCTGCTCGGCTCCCTCCCCGCCTCTGCTCGGCTCCCGCCTCCCGCCTCGGCTCCCTCCCGCCTCGGCTCCCTCCCGCCTCGGCTCCCTCCCGCCTCGGCTGCCTCCCGCCTCGGCTCCCTCCCGCCTCGGCTCCCTCCCGCCTCGGCTCCCTCCCGCCTCGGCTCCCTCCCGCCTCGGCTCCCGCCTCTGCTCGGCTCCCTCCCGCCTCGGCTCCCGCCTCTGCTCGGCTCCCTCCCGCCTCGGCTCCCGCCTCTGCTCGGCTCCCTCCCGCCTCGGCTCCCGCCTCTGCTCGGCTCCCTCCCGCCTCTGCTCTTATTGTGTTTTTATCTAGGAACCTAAATCGATATTTCTATTTTATGCCTTTGTACGGTTATAATCAATAATATCCCTATAATGGCATAGGAATCATATCAATATTTAGTTGTAGCCCATGCAGTCACATTAAGCAAGGCTACTTCCTCGGACTCCTAGAAATCACAACGAGTTCTCTAAACAAACCAAACCTCCAGCAACCTGGGAAATCCCCATTTGCTTTTGTTTTGATTTCGTCCTAGAACTCCTGTGGCACTGTAAGAACGGCCAGTTCTTAGTGACATCTTTATTGACGTCTTATGTCCAACCTTACGTCAAACCCGGTACCTTTCAGGTATAAATATACCAACGTTGCCTTAAACAAACAGACGGTGGTGGTTTTGGAGCCGAGCAGCTATCTACTTGCCCGAGAGCCCAGCTGATGCGAGAGCCCACGGACGCTGCCCCTCTTTTTTGACGCACTGAGAGAGAGACTGTCTTTTCTCCTGCCGAGAAATCCAGCTCCGTTGTTCTCAGCCGCCTTCGCGGGCTGCTGGGATATCGAGTCCTGAAAGAGAGATACCAGACCTCGTGCATTCTATTACCCAGGTACAGAGCTGACTAAACCCTTAAAGAGAATTGTTGAGTCAGATTCTTGGCAAAACCAACTTAACTTAAACTGCTACTTACTTACTCCTTCCCACGTATTAGGCTTAGGTCAGGTACCCCGGGGTAGGCGTATTTAGAAGCACCAGTTGAATATGTTAGTCAATGTATATATGTATGTATATATTTTATCCATTTTAAAGTATCTTATGGCTAAGAAACTATATCAATGCTTTTACAGTATTTCATAATGCTCCCTTTACTGTACGCACTTTACTTTACATTAAGTATTGCAATTATGGCAATTCATTTCTCTTGCATGAGAAAGAAGACTGCTCAATAAATTACACCTTTTATTGAAAACGCCAGTCTCTCTTTTCTCTGCACTCTGGTGAAACTAAGTACGCACGATTGACTGAGTGAAATAGCTGTCTATTGTTTTCACACGACTCTAGAGATACTCTTATTCTGAGGGAGCAAAGTTGTCATGTTATATCGTTGTCAGAAGCTAATCCCTTCTTGTCTACCAAGGAAATTAAACTCCTCGTTTATTCGAGAAAGTTTCTAGTGACCTCTGAGCTAGCTGGCAAACCTTAAGTCTAATACAGTCAGTAGAGACCTAGTCGATCTCAGTCCTACGTCTACACTGCTGAATATATTATTCCAATGCGCAGAGCCTATTGGGAATATAGGAACTACACTCTGCTCTGCTCCCTCCCACCTCTGCTCCCTCCCACCTCTGCTCCCTCCCACCTCTGCTCTGCTCCCTCCCACCTCTGCTCCCTCCCACCTCTGCTCTGCTCCCTCCCACCTCTGCTCTGCTCCCTCCCACCTCTGCTCTGCTCCCTCCCACCTCTGCTCTGCTCTCTCCCACCTCTGCTCTGCTCTCTCCCACCTCTGCTCTGCTCTCTCCCACCTCTGCTCTGCTCTCTCCCACCTCTGCTCTGCTCTCTCCCACCTCTGCTCTGCTCTCTCCCACCTCTGCTCTGCTCTCTCCCACCTCTGCTCTGCTCTCTCCCACCTCTGCTCTGCTCTCTCCCACCTCTGCTCTGCTCTCTCCCACCTCTGCTCTGCTCCCTCCCACCTCTGCTCTGCTCCCTCCCACCTCTGCTCTGCTCCCTTCCACCTCTGCTCTGCTCCCTCCCACCTCTGCTCTGCTCCCTCCCACCTCTGCTCTGCTCCCTCCCACCTCTGCTCTGCTCCCTCCCACCTCTGCTCTGCTCCCTCCCACCTCTGCTCAGCTCCCTCCCTGCTCTGCTCAGCTCCCACCTCTGCTCTGCTCAGCTCCCACCTCTGCTCTGCTCAGCTCCCTCCCTGCTCTGCTCAGCTCCCACCTCTGCTCTGCTCTGCTCCCTCCCTGCTCTGCTCTGCTCTGCTCCCTCCCACCTCGGCTCCCTCCCACCTCGGCTCCCTCCCGCCTCGGCTCCCTCCCGCCTCGGCTCCCTCCCGCCTCTGCTCTGCTTGACTCCCTCCCGCCTCTGCTATGCTTGACTCCCTCCCGCCTCTGCTATGCTCGACTCCCTCCCGCCTCTGCTCTGCTCGACTCCCTCCCGCCTCTGCTCTGGTCGGCTCCCTCCCGCCTCTGCTCTGCTCGGCTCCCTCCCGCCTCTGCTCTGCTCGGCTCCCTCCCGCCTCTGCTCTGCTCGGCTCCCTCCCGCCTCTGCTCTGCTCGGCTCCCTCCCGCCTCTGCTCTGCTCGGCTCCCTCCCGCCTCTGCTCGGCTCCCTCCCGCCTCTGCTCTCCTCGGCTCCCTCCCGCCTCTGCTCTCCTCGGCTCCCTCCCGCCTCTGCTCTCCTCGGCCCCCTCCCGCCTCTGCTCTGCTCGGCCCCCTCCCGCCTCTGCTCGGCTCCCTCCCGCCTCTGCTCGGCTCCCTCCCGCCTCTGCTCGGCTCGGCTCGGCTCCCTCCCGCCTCGGCTCGGCTCCCTCCCGCCTCTGCTCGGCTCCCTCCCGCCTCTGCTCGGCTCCCTCCCGCCTCTGCTCTCCTCGGCTCCCTCCCGCCTCTGCTCTCCTCGGCTCCCTCCCGCCTCTGCTCTCCTCGGCCCCCTCCCGCCTCTGCTCGGCCCCCTCCCGCCTCTGCTCTGCTCGGCCCCCTCCCGCCTCTGCTCTGCTCGGCCCCCTCCCGCCTCTGCTCGGCTCCCTCCCGCCTCGGCTCGGCTCGGCTCCCTCCCGCCTCTGCTCGGCTCGGCTCCCTCCCGCCTCTGCTCGGCTCGGCTCCCTCCCGCCTCTGCTCGGCTCGGCTCCCTCCCGCCTCTGCTCGGCTCGGCTCCCTCCCGCCTCTGCTCGGCTCGGCTCCCTCCCGCCTCTGCTCAGCTCGGCTCCCTCCCTTCCCTGCACTGCTCTCTCTCTTCCTCCCTCCCCTCCATCCCTCCCTCCCCTGCACTGCTCCCACCCTTCCTTCCTCGTCTACTTTGCTCCCTAAGCTTTGCTCCCTCCCTCCTCTGCTTTACTCCTTTCCGCCTCTGCTCTGCTCCATCCCACTCGGCGCACCAAATGAACAGTGCTTCTGACACAATTAATGATTTCCACTAGTGTCACTTAATTGTCTGTGTAGGCCACTTTCCTTCAGTTAACCAACACCAGATATTCAGGTCCATATTCCCTTGGCGAGCTTTCATGGATTGGTTTGTCCTTTGAAAAATGTAGCAATCTTGAGTAAATCTACGAATAAAATGAAAATATCTCTACATTTGTCACTGTATCTTCAGGCTGCAATGAGATATTGATGTGGGAATTTGCTCCAGTACATAGCCATAAATTCACAAAGAGTTCACAAAGACATTCAGGTATAAACAACCTAACCAATTGATTTTAAAAAAAATTTAAATAAAAAAAAGCCCTGGCACAGAGGTGTGAAAATATCTAGCAGAGGAAGGGTTAAAAAGTAATCAAGACCGCAATCATCATTAAAACTTTCCCAGAGCTTTCATGATTGTTTACCCAGATTTTATGTGTGAACTTGATCTGCACATGCAGTGGTTGTTTATTTGTGCTTTTGTTTAAAAAAAAAAAAAAAAATCTGTGGTGCAAAAAAATAATTTTCTGTTTTTAAATATTCTTTTAATTTAGGCCCTTTTGATTTTATTTTAGAGAAGCCGAAAATTACAAGGAACAAGGAAATCGCTATTATGCGAAGAAGGATTACAATGAAGCATACAACTATTATACAAAAGCCATAGGTAAGTCTTGACGATCTGTGGTGTCTCGCATGCCCGAAATATGTTGCCAATGTATTCTGTAAACTGCTCTTACAAGTGGTTTTGGGTCAGAGAATGTTGCAGGTAAGCCATTGGCTAGTTACGACTATAGGAACACTCCCATTCCATGTGCTGAAACCTGCCTAACTTGGAAAAGGGCTGTGGTCAAAATATTTGAAAGGATCATTGTCCATATTGGAGAATGTGTTAGGGTTTCCTGCATCTTTGCAGAATAATGCCATTTCCTCTATCTTAACCTCTCTTTTCCACCTCACAACTTGGCACATTTTATTAAATGGTATGAGGTATTTATAAAGCGCAGTGTCACTCAGAATAGAGCAGCCTGCCGCTCTGCGCCTCCCCAGTTTTCCAGAAGTAGGAGCGACACTTTCTCAAATCAAAAAGTTCTATGAGACCATGCACCTCATTTTTGAGCTGCTCGACTCCCTCCAGTGCGCCTTTGGTCCCACGGGGTCAGAAGAGATCTCCATCAGGTTCTTGCTCCGATGGGACACCTTGGATCCTGATCGGCGCTGGTCGTGCCATTACGACCTACACTTGCCCTGAAGCTGATGCTGGTGGTGCCAGCACCATTCTGATCCCTGTTGACCCAGAGCTGGAGCCGCATCGACCGATGCAGATTCCGATGCCAACAGTACTCCTGCATCCTATTCAGAGCCTGAGCCCTATTCTGCAGGGCTAAATCTTGGGGCGGAATGGGAGGGAATAGAATACCAGGATCAACAGGCTATGGACTGATGTGAGGAACTGGGTAATGCCAGCGGACTGGACACATCTTCAGATACCAGCATACTCCCCTCCTCCACCGTGGCCAACGGAGGAGGGACCTACATATGCAATGAAGGTGTGGAGGGCAGCTGAAGTCAGTTGCCCTTCGTGGCAATCAAGGCTTACATCTTGATGGAGGTGTTGCAACCAGGAGTCTCCTTCTCTGAACCTCTACTCCTGTTCAGCAAAGCCCTCAATTACATCCTTTTGGATCCCTGTTCGAAGCCCAGCACAGAGGTGTAGGAAAGTAGGATCTGCTTTCATGGTCACCCCCACTTTTTGCTAGCGAAGGAATCTTCGAAGGAATCTTGCTTTATGTGAAGGAGTTACTCCCCTGCATCTGCAGGCACTGCAACTAAGCTGACCAGTCTGCTGCTCCTGACGTCCCTCAGACTCCGAAAGGCCCAGCAACACAGTTGATGGCTCTCTAGGTCCTCTTGTGACTCCTGTGCCTTCGGCCTCTGGGTCCTCTTTAGGCTCTTCTTTGGCTCCATTGGGCTCACCTGCTTGCTCGGGGCCTGCCCTGACTCTCCTGCACTTGTGAGTCCATTGACCTTGCTGGTCCTAACACTGGACTTTCTTCGCTTTCCTTGTTTGTTGCTGCTGCCAAGGCGTGTTGGTGTTCCCACAGGACACCGACCCCCTGGCTGTCGATTTCCAATGTGTTAAAGCTCGTGAACGGCTGCTGGTCTTACACAGCGTCGCCTGGTCCTCACGGCTGCAGTGACAAGGGCACCGTCCACTCTCTTGCATCTTCCGTCATCAGTGGTCATTGGTCTTCATTGCCTCCTGGCTACTCCCGAGTGGCAAACTCTTTCGCCTCTGCTTGCAGGTACTACTTCTTCAAGAATTGACCTTTGGATTACTCCGGACTCTTTCACCTTCACCTTTGTCAGCTGCATCTTCACTGAAGTCCTCCATTGTGGTTTATGGCGGTATCCGATCGTAATTCACACCTATGCACCCGGCTTACCTGGTGTAGGTATCCTGGTTTCTGAGGTATCCACACGGGGTGGTGACTCTCCAACCTTCCATCTGCCCTGGGGTTGCATCAGGGTTTCCTGGGAATGGTCTTTCTTCTTAAACTGCAACAGTGACTTCCCATTTGACTAGTATTGAGCACACAGTCGTATTTCCACTCTGTGCACAGCCTCAGTGGCCTTCCTGGGTACTTACCTTGGATGGGTCCTTGGGTCCCTGGCTCTTCTAAGTCTTCTAGGTCCTGTCTCGACTTCGGTCGCAGTTCACATTCCACTTTCTTAAAATATGGTTTGGTCTCCCCCTGAAGACCACTGTGTATTTGTGCTACTTACCTGTTCTCTTGTTGAAGTATTGTGTGTATTGTGATTATATATCCGGGTAGGAGATATTGCGACGTATTAGTGAGCGTTTATAATATATACATATTTTTATAACTACACTGTGTGCTTCTTTTCCACTTAACCTACACTATATTATTAGTACTGGAAAAATAAGCTACTCGTACTCCTGGACTAAGCCTGAAGGCTACTTTCCACAGCTACCAATCAGAGCAGTGACGTAACAAAACTTGAGGGGGGCCCCCTGCAAAGTACATTCTCCGCGTCAGTCAAGAGCTCTCAGGCCAGTGACCCGCCATATTGCAGGGGCTCACCCCCAGCCATGAGAAAGGATTCTGGTTCCTCCATTGGTCACATCGGCCCTTTCATTGGGCGATTTACATATATCAGTAAATACTGCTGCAGGGCCCTTCAGCAAAGTTACATAACACTGCCTCAAACTGGCCCACCAAACACTTCCTCCTACTTGATGACACACCTTCAAGCGCTCAGTTAACCACCTCCAAACACAGACCACTGCCTTTGTGCCCGTTTTTCATATTAAGAAATTACCGATTAATTCGGGCTTTGGATATTATGAATGCCCAACTCCAGGGCCTTGCCTTCCATTGAAGACTTCACAAGACTGGGCTATCCAAGTGGAAGACACCTTAATCAGGGGAAGTTACCAGCCCAGCTTGGATCCTTGACAAACCTGTGATGCCATTGCGGCACAAGGAAGAGGTTGCCCTACCCCGTCCTGAAGAAGACTAGCAGCAGAGGTCCAAAATTACCCTCCTTGCATTAGTCTAGTCAAAACGTCGACGCTCTCCACTAACTTGAGGCCTGTACCACTTCCCCCTGCCTTTTTTTTCCGATATTGCGTTGATGCATAAAAATTTGTAAAAAAGTATTGTAGAAAATGTTTAACAATGGACAGGTCTCTCTGTATTGGTCTTTTTTACCAGTTTGTTGTTGAAACTATCTGAATTGTGTACTTTTTAACCAGTGATTTTCACCTACACCTACACCTACCCATCACAAGCACGCCCATTCCCCCTCGTTTTCCTTTTTGCGACCTTATATCAAATATAAAATTGTGATTTAATTCTAGTGTATAGAATAAACAGACTTTAATTTAATTACAATTGTTCTGGCGCTCCTTTTTCATATTCATTGTATGTCTTTGAAATATATCCTTGGTACGTATTGGTTCTCTACATGGTATTAAATACTAGTGTTGAATATGAATGCAACACGCACCCTACTCCTAGATTAATCAGCCTGTTTTGGAAGGTTTAATCTGACCACAGATGAGCATTAAAAAAACTTAGCAACATTTCTACGCAAAGTAACCAGACCTTATGGGAGGCCTGATTGGACTTTGAATAAACTGCCACTTTTAAAGTGCTGGAGTAAGTGTAACCTGGCGCAGGCATACCTCTGATTTCTGCAGAGAACATCCTATGTATTTATTTTGAAGTGTTACATTAACATGTAGCTGATGGAAAACTGCTTGGCGCTTGCAAGTTTGCTCAGACACCTGGCAGGCTGGTCACCATGAGGGTGCAAAGGAATTCACCTCAATTAGAGCACATTTTCACACTTATTCACTCCTAGAGGCCAAGGTTTCAGATTGGGAAGTTTGAAGTTTTCATAATTTAACTGTAATAATGAGTGACATTCACACAGTCTGACTCTGCTCAGTTTTTAGTAGCCTGCTGTTAGGCGCACTTTAGTTCAGTGACTTTCTTATAGTTTTAGTTCCTCAAATGGGCATAATTTATAATATTTATGTTTCCCACCTCTTCATTGCTTGATTTTGTTCACTAGAAAGTGTCACTCATAGTCGTTGAAATATCACTCATAATTACACTGAAATTATGAAAATGTCACATCGCAATCTGAAACCTTGGTAGCTATGCTAAGTGTAACACACACAGGACATTTGAGCATCTCATAATTCCATGCTGTAGCGTTCTAATCTAGGACCCTGATTGATACTGTGACCTTATGCCCCTATTCGGCTATAAATCCATTTATTCCCTATATTGGCATAACCGTTCAAGTGCAATATTCAGAAACTCATCTCTGGCCTCACACGAACAGAGCCACATTCCAGAATAGCTTTCTCTGCCACTTCCTTTGCAACCAGTTAGTGCAATGACAGAGCAGAAGTTACTATCTGAGATTCCTAGATTAACACTCCGAGTTCTTCAACAAGATAAAAACTCAGCAACCTGGAAATCCCCGCTTGCTGTGTTTTGATTAGTAATAGAACTCTAATGAGCACTGATAGACGATCACTTCCTAGTGACATCTTTATTGACGTCTTATGTCCAAAAACTTACGTCAAACAAGGCACCTTTCAGGTATAAATATTACCAACGTTGCCTTAAGCAAACGCTGAAGCTATCAATGCCATAGCTGCTGTGTTGCTGTCTGCCGTTGTTTCGCTGAAGCTGATGCTGCCAGCTATCTCGCTGCTGCTGAAGAAGCGGTCATGCTGATGATACCATAGCTGCTATCGCTACTGCTATCACTGCTAACTAGCGAACGATGGTGTGGTGAACTTAGGAGCTGAACAGCCGTCCCCTGCAAAGAGCCCAGCAGATGCAAGCTGCCCGCGGACGCTGCCCCTCTTCGACGCGCTGAAGAAGAGACGCTGCCTTTCTCCTGCAGAGAAATCCAGCTCTGGGGTTTCTAGTCTACCCTTGCGGGTGACTGGGATATCGAGCCCTGAGGGAGATACCAGACCTCCATCATTCTATTCCAGAGGTATGGTGTTGACTAAACCCTTGAGAGAGAATTCTTGAAGCAAACCTTGGCAAAACCAACTTAAACTAAAGCTACTTACTTACTCCCCTCCCAAGTATTAGGCTTAGGTCAGGTACACTGGGGTAGGCGTAGTTAGAAGCACCAGTTGAGTATTTTAGCCTAATGTATATATGAATGTATATATGTTTTATTCCTTTTAAACCATTGTATGGCTAAGAAACCATATCAATGCTTTTACAGTATTATTTCGCAATACTTATCTTACTGTACGTACTTTTTATCATAACAAGTCTTGCAATTGTGGCAATTCATTTCTCTTGTACGAGAAGAAAGACTGTTCAATAAATGTTACATTTTATTGACAAACGACCGTCTCTCTATTCTCTACATATTGTGAAAGTAAACTGCACCAACCTGACTGAGTAAAATAACTGTCTATTGTTTCACACGACCCTAGAGATTGACTCTTGATCTGAGGAGCAAAGTTGTCATGTTGCACGGTTGTTGGAAAACTGAATCCCTTCTGGTCTGTGCCAGGGAAGCTGATCACTTCCTATTTCAGTCAAGAAAGTTTCCAGTGACCTCTGAGCTAGTTGGTAACAAACCCAATTAAGTTTAGCATAGTCAGTAGAGGCCTGGAAGATCCGCACTTCTACGTCGATACTACTGTTTATGTTATTCCAATGCGCAGGGCCTATTGGGAAAATAGGAACTACGCTACATGGCGCCCAACGTTTGGTAAGGCGATAAACTAACGCAAGACGTTAGAGTAACTCAGTCGTGCATATTTCACACAGACCCCTTTCTCCCGTAAATACTCCAATAGACGTCTGGAGTGGGTGAAAGGTTAAAATCCGCCCGAACTCAGTAGGAATAGATTCCTATGTAAAGCTCTGGTTTATTAAACGTTGAAGGATACAGTGTTCCAAAATATTGTGCACCTAATCTTGTCTCCTTGGAGACCTACTCTGCAAAGCCTGCATTTATAAAATGTCAGACTTAGAAAACGGAACCACTGGGGGCGCAGCAGATGCGACTCAGCAGGGTCCCGACGACACTGTACCGGGTGCAATAATCATCCCGGCACACTTAAGAAAATCTATAACTTTAAAACTTATAGAGAATGGACTGACACCACAAGGTGGTACAGTAATTTTCGTGATAGAGGCACACGAATATCGGCAGACAGAGGTATTCTATTCATGGATAAACTTTCCAGCGGCAAACGCTAGAACAAAAGAGTTTCACTATTACAAAATAGAGAAACCTCCGGAAGAGTACGCTCCTTTTGAGGAGACTGAAATCCCAAGAGCACCTGCTCTGGTTTAATGGCGCCGAAAACATAATGATCATATTACCAGGCTCGGTCCACTAGGTAGACCAGGAGCAACGTGGCCGGTTCTAGCCAGCTACACACCACATCCGGACATTGCAAAAATGTCTAGAGAAGAGCTGTTAGTACAGCTAAAAACATTAATTAAAATACATAGGCAACTAGTCCAATATGTAATGCGGACTGCAACAGTCCAACCAGCTGTTAATGTACCACAGCTGACCCCTCATCAGGGGAACACTAATAAAATTACACCACAGAACATACAGTCATGTCTTGGTAAAACACTTATAAAACGGGAACAAATTCCTTTCTGGTTAGCACAGAAAATCACTCAAATAGAGGCAGTATTTCCGGATACTACCCCTATAGAGAAACACAGAATCTTGACAATCTGCCTTCCTATGGGAATCGCACCACACATAGAGGATTGTGACACTTGGGGTACAGTCTTTGCTTCCATTTACACAAAAACACACGGTGTTCCGTCTATGGCGGTAATACCAGAAGTGCTAAAACAGATTCAAAATGAATACGGTCCAGAGCCAGCTTTAAATCTTGGTATGAAATTACTGAAAGACTTCAAGCAGGTCTCAGCTATACTATTAGCCAACATAAATGAGAAGAAGCATCTGTGGCGATCCGCCAGAAGTTGAAGGAAACAGATATAACAGATCAGCCAATTGAGCTTGCCAGAATCATAGAAAAATGCTATGAAGAATTAGGTAGAGACAGCTTGGGTGGGAAACCAGTAAAGCCCCAACTGCTCGAAAATCCTGAAATTATTTATTAAAAATAATTCAAACACTCCTAAAAAGAGCTTGGATGGAAATAAACAATCCACTCCCAAGGAAAAAGTTTTCCAGTCCAGAGGAAGGTCTCCTCGACGGAGGGAAAGAATTCCGACTCGAGAACACCAGTCTCCCCAGAGGGAGCCCTCTGAGAAAAGATATAACCTTAGAAATAGGGATAATCTGAAAAAACCTGATAGATATCAAAGTATTGATACACGTCCCTCTCTATCTTTTTCGCAGAAATCGGAAAGAAGAGGAAGGTCAGACCCAGGAGAGCACACCAAGTCCAAAGACAAGGAACCTGCTCAGAGTAAAAAATCTCAATTTCCAAAAAAGAAGGTAGCCAGTATTAGAGTAATCAACCATGCTGAGAATACTGAGGACACAGTTGAAAAACGGGGAGTGGGCACAGACAATGTTGGACAGTGCAGCAGAAATCCGTATAGCCCGCAAGATCTTGATGAGTCATCTGGAGACAGTGGACACGAATGAATACATTCAGGTTGAAACTGCCGACACCAGACTTAGCGAGCCCCATAAAATATACGAAATAACATTGCGTATAGAGGGTGATAAGACTAGGAAAATAAAGGGTCTATTTTGGGATAAACTCTCAAAAGGCTATGATATTCTGTTAGCTGAAAAAGATTGGCCCCCAGAGTTTGTCAAGGAGTGCCCTCGTGGCGAAGAAATTATTATGCCTGCCTTCTCGAATCACTTTCCGATTCACAAAAAATATACATATGCAAGGAAATGGGCAGTAGCCCAGGCACCGGCATTATATAAAAATCATGTAGGATGGGATGAGGACTCGCCTCCTCACAAAATCCAATTAAAAAGTGAACCAACTGCCCAACGGCAGTATCCCATTAAGCAAGAAGCTAAAAAACAAGTCAGGGAGATCTTAGATCAACTTGAATACCAGGGGGTGATTGAAACATGTACCTCTCAAATGAACAATCCTTTGTTTCCTGTCTCCAAGCCAGACAATTCATATCGTCTAGTTTTGGCTTACAGACATCTTAATGCATGTTGCTAAACATTTGCAGTACAAAACTCGCATAGTGCAGCCCTAATGAATAACATAGTTAGGAAAAAATATAAAACGACATTAGACATATCTAATGGTTTCTTTTGTCAAAACATTGCACCAGAAAGCAGATATTTGACCGCTTTCTCAGCATTTGGGTCGCAGAAAAAATTCTGTCGACTCCCACAGGGGTTCAAGAACAGCCCAGGACTATTCTCAGCTAGGGTAACAGAGTTACTACAAATATATGATGATGAGGCATTATCTTACGTAGATGATATCTATCTCACAGACGACGACTTGGATACTCACTTGAAAAGAGTGAACACCGTTATACTTGGGTTCGCAGCAGAGGGTTACAAATTCAACTTTAAAAAGTCTCGAATTGCCCATCTGACAGTACTATTGTTAGGATACGAATTATCAAGTGAAGGAAAAAGCCTAGCGGACAACTTCTTAGAGAAGTGCGCTGTACTCCAAGCTCCAAAAACGCGGAAGAATTTACAATCCATACTCGGTTTTCTGAATTTCGGAAGAACATACATTCTAAATTACGCAGAGAGGGTTAAACCTCTCTACGAACTAATAAAACCTGATTTTAAACAAATCAATTGGACTCAAAAACACACAGAAATTTTGAGATCACTGCAAACAGACATGTTAACTAAAACAAAATTAGATACACGTGACAACACACGCGATCTTGTAATCCGAGTCATCCCAGGAAGATGCGGATTCACGTACCTGACCTCTAATGAGGGAGAAAAGGTACCAATAGCATACAAATCACATTTGTACACAAAGGCTGAAATAAAATTCAGTTCAACGGAGAAAATTCTAACTGCGGTTCAGACTGCTGTAGCAAAAGAAAGGCCCCTAGCACAGGGTAAACTAATAGTAATCGTAACACCTATACCGGCTTTAGAAGCGGTAACTAAAGCAAGCATTCCTAATGCTAAAGCTTTGCATCCGAGATGGATCCAGTGGGTTAATTCTCTTGCTGCAACAGACGTAGTTTACGAATTTGATCCTAATTTAAAGACACAAGAATTTTTACAATATGAATATGAATGTCCTCTACCAATTGAAATCCTGCCTCTCAAAGAATACGGAAGTATTATATATATTGACGGATCAGCACAACCCGCAGTTGGGGGCAAACAAGCTTATAGTGCTGCGTGCGCGATTGTTAAAGGTCGCTGGCACAAAGGTAAATTTAGACCAATGGTCACCAAAACACAATCTCTAGGAGATTGCTCGGCTCAACGAGCTGAATTAGTAGCATTTAAGATGGCGCTAGAAAATACCGATCGCGAATTCCCCACACTAATAGCGTGCGATTCTTATTATTGCGTACAATCTTATAATGAATACTTGCAGAATTGGGTGGAAAATGGTTTCAAAGATGCAAAAGGTGGCACAATAAAGCATAAAATGCTTTGGGAACAGGTAGTTTTACAGAAAGAACTACAAAAGACTCACGTGATACATACACTGAGTCATCAACGTGATGGCGTTCACGTTGCAGGGAATTCATTGGCTGATGAAGCCGCAAAGGCAGCTGTGCAAACGGCTTCCGTAGCTGCGATAACTCGGTCACAAACAAAAATAGACAGCGATATTCTACAAGCTGTTAGTGCGTCAGTAAAGAATGATAAGAAAACACTCCCAAAAGGCTTTCCAGAAAAGTACTTATATTCAACAGATACAAATAATGTTCCTTTTGCTCGAATCCCTGGAGTGGGGGATAGGGTAATTCCAAACATGGAACACAGGTTAGGACTAATCAAAGCGGCACACGAAGGGCTTCCTTCTGCACACGCTGGCGTTTCCGCAACAATATCACTATTAAAACAGAGATATTGGTGGCCTCGCTTGAGAATACAAACTAAAAAGTATGTATTAGAATGCGATATATGCCAAAGGATAAAAGTATCAACAGTAAAACGACCAGCGCAGACACCCCTTCTCATCTCGGATAAACCATTTGCATGTGTTTACCTGGACCACTGTGGTCCCCTACAAAGGGACGGCAACTATAGATATACAGGGCTCGACAAATCATATAAAATGCTCTAGACCTGCAGGTCTAGTAAACTACAAAATCTCCTCGACCTAACTTAAATGAACTTGACCTCAAACTCTAAAAACTGAGCAAATGTGACAAGTTAGCAAGATTTAAAAGCATTTTTATTGCTCATTTACTTCGTGAGCAATAAAGATGCCTTTAAATCTTGCTTTCTTGTCACATTTCCTCTGCTTTCAGAGGCAGAGGTCAAGTGTCAAGTTTGCATTCCTACTCGCCAGAAAGGGCGAGTAGGACCTAAAAATAGCTCGTCCTAAATCAATCTCACTCGCAAATGCGAGCGGTCGAGTGAATTTCTTGAGCCCTGATATATCATGGTAGCAGTGGATTCCTGTACGAGGTTCATATGGATGTGGCCCCAGCGCTCGGCTGACGCTAGAACGGTTATAATAGATCTGCGAGTCTTTATCGGCACATACGCAATTACCACGTTCCATTCTGACCAGGGTCCTGCTTTTAGCTCTCGAGCTTATAAGGAGGCCATGGCCAGCATGGGAATTGGGTTGCGGTATTCTTGTCTGTCGCACCCCGAAGGGAATAGTGTGGTAGAAAGAAAAAACCGAGACATAAAGCGATCTATAACAGCGAAGGTATTAGGTTCAGGCGCTGGGTGGGTCAAACATTTAATAAGTGTCCAGACCAGTCTTAACAATTTGCCAAGAAAATCTCTAAAAGGTTTCAGCCCATACGAACTATTGTTCGGAATTAGAATGACAATTCAGGACTTAGATAGTCAGGTATCAGTGGTACAAGATAAGAGAACAGACTTTGACATCAAAGATCGTTTGGCTGTTTTACAGGAACTGAATGAAACAAGAAAATCCATAAGCAACATCAAGTTAAAGCAACAGCCAGATACCACTGACGAGGCACC
This sequence comes from Lissotriton vulgaris, assembly GCF_964263255.1. Classification (NCBI taxonomy): domain Eukaryota; kingdom Metazoa; phylum Chordata; class Amphibia; order Caudata; family Salamandridae; genus Lissotriton; species Lissotriton vulgaris. The sequence goes on from NC_141693.1 coordinate 1,796,404,061, forward strand.
ACAAGCAACAGCCCCAGCAAGGCCTGTCTGGATTCCAAAGATTGGGGATCTAGTCAGAGAAAAAATCGCGGTGAAGAAGGAATTTGGGCCTTCTTACAGAAAAGCAGTACCTGTCTTGGCAGTCACCGGAACAAGATCAGTAGTACTACCGCCCCTTGCTGGTAAAAAGGAGAACCGAGTCGTATCTATCGACCTGGTAAAACCACAACCATGTGGCCTATAATCAACAGTAGGCCCAGTGGACTCCCAAGAAACAACAGAATACCCAAACTTGCAACAATCCAAGAGGTTCAAACTGAAAGACTAATCACATTCAATCAGCCTGCAGTGCACAGAGAAGGACTATGCAATAATGCCATGGAACTCGTGCCTCTTGAGACACATATCGAAACAGTTCGTCAAACACCAGTCTACAATTATGTGGCATCAGAAAATGCTACAGAGAGACAGATTGAAAGAACAATCCCAACAATTGACAGAACTGCCTCTGGTTATTTCATCAACTTCGACAACTTCTCTGAAGATCAAAACGACCCCAAAGTGATGCCATAAACTAAAAAGACTTTTAAAGAAAAAGCAACGGAACTCTTTCATCAACTGAAGGAAATCTACCTTATTTCCCCTTGGTTAGAGTTCTGGTTCGGTCTAGGTGTATTTTTCCTCCTGCTTTGGCTCATCATGGTACTTTGTTTGGGAAAATTCATTGAGGGAAAATATAGTACAATGGACACAGCAAGTCAGAACATCAACCTAGTCCTCAAACCACACAGATCATCCCACGTGAAGAAAAGAGAACTGTCAACAGTAAATGTCACAGCCATTCCAATACCTGGTGGGGTAGTATGGGAGAAAACTGACTATGAGATCTATGGTCCGGTCGAGATCCTGAAGTATCCTCATCAACTGAAGGTTTCCTTAAGTGACTTTGTGACACCTAGTACATTCTCTGATGATTGGGACCTTAACAGTATTAATGACATGATGTCTGATTTAGTAATGTCAGCTAGATTCACAGAACATGATTATTTACAAGGTTCATCTAGTTATGAGCAGACATTCTGCTACACACAGTATGGCAATCATTATTTGCATAAATCTGCACAGCCTAGAAATGTTTTTAAGTATAATCAATGGGAACATTGTGCTACACCACCGAAAAGCAGTTCTAGAACATTCTTTGAGAAATTCAAGTACTTCTCAGGGTTTGACACCAGTGATGCAGAAACGTTTTATTACAAACTGTTAGATAAAACAGGAATGAAAACAATGCTGACAAATTCTAAATTGATATATTCAGAAGCATTTCATGAAAAAATGATGACATTTGGTTTTGATTATTGGAAAAATAACATTGAAACAAAAACCATTTGGGGTACAAAAGATTGGCAGGTACAAGGTCTAGAAGCACTATTCAGAACCTGCATGATCCCAGAACAAATGATGTTTTTAAATGACACAATTCACCAAACATCCTGTCTTGGCCTAACTAAGATTAAAGACCTTAACAACCCGTCTATTCCGAAGCCAATACCTGATAATGCAACAACAGATATTGAGATAGACGTAACTAAAATTTTACATTTTAACAGAACACATCCTGATTGGAAAAAGTGGTTAACCCGGCCTACTGACACAAACAGCTGTCAAGATAGATTCCTGAACAAAAGACAGGGGTTAAAAATGACCAGACAAGACCCTAGATACTCCCAGAGACAACATCCAGGGATAGTAACAACATACAGTGTAGGGAAACTCTGCCTCGAATGGCTAGGAACATCCACACTGGCTGAAATTAAGCAACACTTGTCTTTACTAAAAGATGGTGCTGATTTGTGCGATTTCATTCTTGGACCACGCAAACAGCGTCAAAAGCGTTTCATAGCGACCAGTATCTATGCTGCGTACAACGAGGCTTGGAAAGTCACACAAATTGAAACAGCAGAAAAAATACGAGACATTGATCGTATTAATTTGGAAAAATCACTTTCTGTAGTGGACAATGGGTTAATGACTATCCTCCAGAATATATTCGTTGGACAATATTGTATCTTCTGCCTTTGACATAATAGACAGCGACTTGCTAATGTTACAGCATGGCCAATCTCAATTACGTTCTATTGTGCAAAATCTTCGTTCAGGCTATGTGCCTTGGCGTTTAATCAACACAACGTCATTATTTTCCATTTTTAACCTTACTGATAAATCAGTTTGGCACACAAAGGAGCAGACTATACAATCCTGTGCATCGAAAAACTTGAGAGATTACCATTGACAATGTCAGAGAGTCCTGTCATTGAATGGATAATACACGGAATTATCACTATTCCGATAACAACTTTCCGATTTAAAAAGTGCCTTGAATACATACCTACTGGCCAGTATGAACGATTGGGTAAAGGTTATGTTAAATCAGAATGGAAATTACCATACACACATTCATGCTATAGTGACAGCGACAAGAATGTATTTCTTAGTGGTGAAAACTGTAAACATCCACTAAGCGGTATACTTTTGTGCCAGGGTATTAATTTACACGGAGCCTGTGAAGGTAATTCTAACAACCTTTCATGCCACCAGCTTGTCACACCTGCAACGCAGATAGAGCCCTTCTTTATGCAACTCGCGAATGGGAGTTACATTCTAAGAACGGATCACAGATGTTGTGGCCTTGTTCCAGGGAAAAGTTATCTCGTAAGCGTAACATCCATGGTCAACTGCTGTATGCAAGCATTGTTCCCGAGCGGGCCTGGAGACACAGAGACTCCCATATGGCCTCGTCTGCATTTCTCTTCTATACGAATTGATACTTTAAGCAAAATGAAATCTGTGCTTTTACAGACAACAGTGCCCATAACGTCATCAAAAGAGACGTATGATCTTCTAGTTGCAAGGACAGCTACGGAAGTTCATGACCTTTTATCAACAAATTGCCCCGTGCATTTCGTAGAAATGTTTAGCCAACTCCTTAACATGTCTAGTGCCCCAGGCATATTTAAGACGATTTTTACGGGACTGCTAACACCATTTCAAGCAATTCTGGGAATCGTTCCAAATTTTGTCCACTCTGTTTTTGGCGGCATACCCCTATTTTTGGGACTAGTAGCAGGGATTTTATTTTTGACCCTCCTGCTTCGTTATGGCAAGCCACAGCTCAGACATAACTCCTATGGGAATGGAAGAGACAATCCTAGCAATGCGCTACCGGGACAGAATAACTAGAGTCCTTGGATTGGCCAGGCTGAGAGATCTAAACATGACCTGGTTCCTTTCATTCAGACCGATATGGCAATCCTGCATCTTACCTGTACTTTGATGTATGCTATGCGGAGATGAGTGCGTGTTGGACATCTGTCTTTCACTTCCATCAGCAGTACCAATGGATATCGATACTTTGCTAAGTCCGATAACGGCTCACGCATTGTGTTGTCCCCAGCGGCTACCAATCCTGATGACGGCATTCGTTGAGACTCCTGTGCTACGACTAGGTGGTAACAGTGGAGCGAGTGACAAAAGCAGCATCACCCAGGTACGACCTTCTGTGAGCATTGCTGATCCCGACTATGATGAAAGCAATCATTCAAACACTTGCCAAGTTACAGCACTATCGAATTTGGTCGAACTGTCACCTGATTTTGTAGACCAATTCTTTGAGAGCCTGTCTGATATGATGTTCTCACCCGAACAGAAATAATAACTTTAGAGAAGCATTCCGACACACAGCGTTCCCTTGAACTCTGAATTCGGCCTTCAGTTTTGAACAACAAAAACTGCTAAAAGCGTTGGAACTCTATTTTCCCCGTTCAAGCAATAATTCTTTTGAATTGAACACTTTTAATATTCACCCTTTTTTGGCACGAAAAATTCTTTGCTTAAAGTAAAACTATTCATAGAGAACAGAAGCTTCAACTTCTATTTCTACATACATCTAGAGACATAATAACTTTACACCAGCCTCTAGCACATTTTATTGCAATGCATTTATATGTGATGAAATTATCTCGCCCTTCTTCTGTTTCAGAGATATTTCATGTGTAATTCTTTTTGCATAATCGTTCATTGATTTCATATGCTATAATTTTTGAATGATTTCTATGCTTCAAAAACGTACAGTACCTAAATTTTCACGTATTACAAATACGCCTGTTTCAAATGCATTTATGTATTTTGGGGTGGGCAATGTTACACATGCATCCTATTGCTCTAGTTTTAGTAATTTGATGGACATGAATTCGTGGAGTGGGTGTAGCGTTCTAATCTAGGACCCTGATCGATACTGTGACCTTATGCCCCTATTCGGCTATAAATCCATTTATTCCCTATAATGGCATAACCGTTCAAGTGCAATATTCAGAAACTCATCTCTGGCCTCACACGAACAGAGCCACATTCCAGAATAGCTTTCTCTGCCACTTCCTTTGCAACCAATTAGTGCAATGACAGAGCAGAAGTTACTATCTGAGATTCCTAGATTAACACTCCGAGTTCTTCAACAAGATAAAAACTCAGCAAACCTGGAAATCCCCGCTTGCTGTGTTTTGATTAGTAATGGAACTCTAATGAGCAACTGATAACTATCACTTCCGAGTGACATCTTTAATTGACGTCTTATGTCCAGCAAACATGCGTCAAACCCGGCACCTGTCAGGTATAAATATTACCAACGTTGCCTTAAGCAATGCGAGCTACTGTTGCTGATGCCAGCTGCCTGCAAGACCCCGTTTTGGTAAATCTAGCACTCTGTCGCTGCAGCCTGCTGTCCCCTTGGTGGTGAACCTGCTGATACCATTATCGCTGCTAAAGCCCGAACTATGGTGCAGTACGCTTAGGAGCTGAACAGCCGTCCCTCTGCGAAGACATCCAGCAGATTCCAGCTGCCCGCGGACGCTGTCCCCCCTCCTTCCTCGACGCGCTGAAGAGACCCGCTGCCTTTCTCCTGCAGAGAAATCCAGCTCCGGCGTTTCCGGTCTGCCCTCGCGGGTGACTGGGATATCGAGAGTGACCCCTGAAGGAGATACCAATCCTCCATCATTCTATTCAGAGGTATGGTGTTGACTAAACCCTTAGACGAGAATTCTTGAAACAAACCTTGGCAAAACCAACTTAACTTAAAGCTACTTACTCCCTCCCCTTCCACGTGTTAGGCTTAGGTCAGGCACACTGGGGTAGGCTTAGTTAGAAGCACCAGTTGAGTATGTTAGCCTAATGTATATATGACTGTATATATGTTTTATTACTTTTAAACCATTGTATGGCTAAGAAACCATATCAATGCTTTTACAGTTCTATTTCGCAATACTTATCTTACTGTACGTACTTTTTATAATAACAAGTCTTGCAATTGTGGCAATACATTTCTCTTGTACGAGAAGAAAGACTGTTCAATAAATGTTAACCTTTATTGACCAACGCCCGTCCCTCTATTCTCTACATCTCGTGAAAGTAAACTGCACTAGACTGACTGAGTGAAATACATGTCTATTGTTTCACACGACCCTAGAGATTGACTCTTGATCTGAGGAGCAAAGTTGTCATGTTGCACGGTTGTTGGAAAGCTGAATCCCTTCTTGTCTGTGCCAAGGAAGCTGATCACTTCCTATGCAGAGAAGAAAGTTTCCAGTGACCTCTGAGCTAGTTGGTAACACAACCCAATTAAGTTTAGCATAGTCAGTGGAGGCCTGGAATATCCGCAGTTCCACGTCGATACTACTGTTTGTTATTCCAATGCGCAGGGCCTAGTGGGAAACTAGGAACTACACTACATGGCGCCCAACGTTTGGTAAGGCGATAAACTAACGCAAGACAGTTAGAGTAACTCAGTCGTGCATATTTCACAGACCCCTTTCTCCCGTAAATACTCCAATAGACGTCTGGAGTGGGTGAAAGGTTAAAATCCGCCCGAACTCAGTAGGAAGAGATTCCTATGTAAAGCTCTGGTTTATTCAACGTTGAAGGATACAGTGTTCCAAAATATTGTGCACCTAATCTTTGTCTCCTTGGAGTCCTACTCTGCAAAGCCTGCATTTTTAAAATGTCAGACAGTGAAGAAGAAAGGGAAGCAGCTAGGCTGGCATCCATACTAATAGAGGAGGACTCGAGTCTCCTACAGGCTGACCCGGATGCTATTATCATCCCGGTCCACTTAAGAAGATCTATAACTTTAAAACTTATAGAAAATGGACTGACACCTCAAGGTGGTACAGTAATTTTCGTGATAGAGGCTCACGAGTATCGGCAGACAGAGGTATTCTATTCATGGATAAACTTTCCAGCGGTAAACGCTAGAACAAAAGAGTTTCACTATTACAAAATAGAGAAACCTCCGGAAGAGTACGCTCCTTTCGAGGAGATTGAAATTCCACTTAAATTTCAAGAGCACCTGCTCTGGTTTAATGGCGCCCTAAAACACAATGATCACATTACCAGGCTCGGTCCACTAGGTAGACCAGGAGCCACGTGGCCGGTTCTAGCCAGCTACACACCACATCCTGACATCGTAAAAATGTCTAGAGAAGAGCTGTTAGTACATCTAAACACATTAATAAAAATACATGGGCAATTAGTCCAATATGTAATGCGGACTGCAACAGTCCAGCCAGCTGTTAATACACCACAGCTGACCCCTCATCAGGGGAACACAAATAAAATTACACCACAGAACATAGTCATGTCTTGGTAAAACACCCGTAAAACGGGAACAAATTCCTTTCTGGTTAGCACAGAAAATCACTCAAATAGAGGCAGTATTTCCTGATACTACCCCTATTGAGAAACACAGAATCTTGACAATCTGCCTTCCTATGGGAATCGCACCACACGTGGAGGACTGCGACACTTGGGGTACAGTCTTTGCTTCCATTTACACAAAAACACACGGTGTTCCGTCTATGGCGGTAATACCAGAGGTGCTAAAACAGATTCAAAATGAATTCGGTCCAGAGCCCGCTTTAAATCAAGGTATGAAATTACTGAAAGACTTCAAGCAGGTCACGGCTATATTATTAGCCAACATAAAGGGAGAAGCAGCATCTGTGGCGATTCGCCAGAAGTTAAAGGAAACAGTTATAGAAGATCCTGTTGAGCTTGCAAAAATCATAGAAAAATGCTATGAAGAATTAGGTAGAGACAGCTTGGGTGGAAAACCAGTTAAGCCCCAACTGCTCGAAAATCCTGAAAAATTATTTATTAAAAATAATTCAAACACTCCTAAAAAGAGCTGGGATGGAAATAAACAATCCACTCCCAAGGAAAAAGTTTTCCAGTCCAGGGGAAGGTCTCCTCGACGGAGGGAAAGAACTCCGACTCGAGATCGCCAGTCTCCCCAGAGGGAGCCCTCTGAGAAAAGATATAACCTTAGAAATAGGGATAATCTGAAAAAACCTGATAGATATCAAAGTATTGATACACGTCCCTCTCGATCTCTTCCACAGAATTCAGAAAGAAGAGGACGGTCAGACCCAGGAGAGCACACCAAGTCCAAAGACAAGGAACCTGCTCAAAATAAAATCTCAATTTCAGAAAAAGAAGGTAGCCAGTATTAGAGTAATCAACCATGCCGAAAATACTGAGGACACAGTTGAAAAACGGGGAGTGGGCATTGACAATGTTGGACAGTGCAGCAGAAATCAGTATAGCGCGCAAGATCTTGATGAGTCATCTGGAGACAGTGGACACGAATGAATACATTCAGGTTGAAACTGCCGACGCCAGACTTAGCGAGCCCCATAAAATATACGAAATAACATTGCGTATGGAGGGTGATAAGACTAGGAAAATTAAGGGTCTATTTTGGGATAAGCTCTCAAAAGGCTATGATATTCTGTTAGCTGAAAAAGATTGGCCCCCAGAGTTTGTCAGGGAGTGCCCTCGTGGCGAAGAAGTGATTATGCCTGCCTTCTCGAATCACATTCCGATTCACAAAAAATATACATATGCAAGGAAATGGGCAGTAGCCCAGGCACCTGCATTATATAAAAATCATGTAGGATGGGATGAGGATTCACCTCCTCACAAAATCCAATTAAAAAGTGAACCAACTGCCCAACGGCAGTATCCCATAAAGCAAGAAGCTAAAAAACAAGTCAGGGAGATCTTAGATCAACTTGAGTACCAGGGGGTGATTGAAACATGCACCTCTCAAATGAACAATCCTTTGTTTCCTGTCTCTAAGCCAGACAATTCATATCGTCTAGTTTTGGACTACAGACACCTTAATACATGTTGCAAAACTTTTGCAGTACAAAACTCGCATAGTGCAGCCCTAATGAATAACATAGTTAGGAAAAAATACAAAACAACATTAGACATTTCTAATGGTTTCTTTTGTCAAAACATTGCACCAGAAAGCAGATATTTGACCGCTTTCTCTGCATTTGGGTCACAGAAAAAATTCTGTCGACTCCCACAGGGGTTCAAGAACAGCCCAGGACTATTCTCAGCTAGGGTAACAGAGTTACTACAAATCTATGATGATGAGGCATTATCTTACGTAGATGATATCTATCTCACAGACGACGACTTGGATACTCACTTGAAAAGAGTGAACACCATTATACTTGGGTTCGCAGCAGAGGGTTACAAATTCAACTTTAAAAAGTCCCGAATTGCCCATCTGACAGTACTGTTTTTAGGGTACGAATTATCAAGTGAAGGGAAAAGCCTAGCGGACAACTTCTTAGAGAAGTGCGCTGTACTCCAAGCTCCAAAAACGCTGAAGAATTTACAATCCATACTAGGTTTTCTGAATTTCGGAAGAACTTGCATACTAAATTACGCAGAGAGGGTTAAACCACTCTACGAACTAATTAAACCTGATTTTAAACAAATCAATTGGACTCAAAAACACACAGAAATTTTGAGATCACTGCAAACAGACATGTTAGCAAAAACAAAATTAGATACACGTGACAACACGATCGATCTTGTAATCCGAGTCATCCCAGGAAGATGCGGATTTACGTACCTAACCTCTAATGAGGGAGAAAAGGTACCAATTTCAATTAAATCTCACTTGTACACACAAGCAGAAAAAACATTCAGTCCCACAGAAAGAACTGTGAAAGCAGTGCAAATCGCATTAGCAAATGAACGAGAACTAGCACACGGCAAACGGATTAATATCCTTACAGCGGAATCCGCCTTCGAGGCGCTATTCAGCCCAGTAAACCTGCCTACAGTGTCACTGGATCCGAAATGGATACAGTGCATAGATTCTCTAGGAGCGGAAGACGTGAAATACTATTTCGCCCCGCAATTTGAAGAACTGAATGATTTAGAATATGAAGAAGAATATCCTCTGCCAATCGAAATTCTGCCTCTCCCACAATACGCCTGTATAATCTATACAGATAGCTTTGTACAGCATTTCAACGTAGAGAAAAAATCCTACGATGCAGCCTGTGCGATCATTAAAGGTCGTTGGCTGTGCGGTAAATTCAGACCGAAAGTAACAAAAACTGAATCTGTAAGAAACTGTTCGGTTCAGAGAACTGAAATCAGATCTTTAAAGATGGCGCTCGAAAATGCAGAACGTGAATTCCCGACACTTATAGTGTGCGATTCTCATTTTTGCGTCAACTCTTACAACAATAAACTGCAGAGTTGGATCGAAAACGACTACAAAGATGACACAGGTGCCACAATAAAGCATAAATTGCTCTGGAACGAGGTAGCTCTTTTACACAAAGAACTACAAAAGACTCACGTGATTCACGCACAGAGTCTTCAACGTGATGGCGTTCACGTTGCAGGGAATTCATTGGCTAATACAGCCAAAGCGGAAGCAACTAAACCGGCTTCCGTAGCCACAAAAAAGCGTACAGATAAATACATAGACGGGGAAACCATGCTAGCAGTAAAAACGACCGTAAAAGGCGACTGTGCAGCACTACCTGTAAACTTTCCACTCAATTATGCATACATTATCGATGCAAACTCCGTTCCTTTTGCTCGAATCCCTGGAGTGGGGGACAGAGTAATTCCAAACAGGAGCAGGAGGGGCTTCCTCTTACTGGAAGCACACATGGGGTTGGGTCTGAGACACCAAACAATCAAAGTTTCTCTGAAAGAATTACAATCAGAGTACTGGTGGCCAGGAATGAGTATAGATATTCAATGTTTTGCTCAAAATTGTGAAAACTGCAACCGAGATCGCAGTAATGAACAGGCCAGTGTAGTTTCAGGATCCCTTCTAGACAGCATAAGGCGGTCTATCTGCGCAATCAAAGAAGAGCAGCGCGTCCCAGTGTACACCATTAAGACGAAAAGCACTTAACAAATGAGCCCCCCAGCGCTCGGCTGACGCTAGAACGGTTATAAAAGATTTGCGAGTCTTTATCGGCACATACGCAATTACCACGTTCCATTCTGACCAGGGTCCTGCTTTCAGCTCTCGAGCTTATAGGGAGGCCATGGCTAGCATGGGAATTGGGTTGCGGTATTCTTGTCCGTCGCACCCCGAAGGGAACAGTGTGGTAGAAAGAAAAAACCGTGACATAAAGCAATCTATAACAGCGAAGGTATTAGGTTCAGGCGCTGGGTGGGTCAAACATTTAATAAGTGTCCAGACTAGTCTTAACAACATGCCAAGAAATTCTCTAAAAGGTTTCAGCCCATACGAACTATTGTTCGGAATTAGAATGCGAGTTCAGGACCTCGATAGACAGATGTCAGTGGTACAAGAAGAAACAACGCACTTTGATGTAAAAGATCGTTTGGCTGTTTTACAGGAACTGAATGAAACAAGAAAATCCTTAAGCAACATAAAGTTAAAGCAACAGCCAAGTACCACTGACGAGGCACCACCCGCAACAGCCCCAGCAAGGCCTGTCTGGATTCCAAAGATTGGGGATCTAGTCAGAGAAAAGATCGCGGTTAAGAAGGAATTTGGGCCTTCTTACAGAAAAGCAGTGCCTGTCTTAGCAGTCACCGGAACAAGATCAGTTGTGCTACCGCCCCTTGCTGGTAAAAAGGAGAACAGAGTCGTGTCTAACGATCTGGTAAAACCACAAGCATGTGGCCTATAATCAACAGTAGGCCCAGTGGACTCCCAAGAAACAACAGAATACCCAAACTTGCAACAATCCAAGAGGTTCAAACTGAAAGACTAATCACATTCGATCAGCCTGCAGTGCACAATGAAGGACTATGCAATAATGCCATGGAACTCGTGCCTCTTGAAACACAGATTGAAACAGTTCGTCAAGAAACAACACCAGTCTACAATGATGTGGCATCAGAAAGTGCTACCGAGAGACAGATTGAAAGAACAATCCCATCAATTGACAGAACTGCCTCTGGTTATTTCATCAACTTCGACAACTTCTCTGAAGATTTAAACGACCCCGAAGTGATGCCAGAAACAAAAAAGACTTTTAAAGAAAAAGCAACGGAACTCTTTCATCAACTGAAGGAAATCTACCTTATTTCCCCTTCGCTAGAGTTCTGGTTCGGTCTAGGTGTATTTTTCCTCCTGCTTTGGCTCATCATGGTACTGTGTTTGGGAAAATTCATTGAAGGATTATATATTACAATGGACACAGCAAGTCAGAACATCAACCTAGTCCTGAAACCACACAGATCATCCCACGTGAAGAAAAGAGAACTGTCAACAGTAAATGTCACAGCAATTCCAATACCTGGTGGGGTAGTATGGGAGAAAACAGACTATGAGATCTATGGTCCGGTCGAAATCCTGAAGTATCCTCATCAACTGAAGGTTTCCTTAAGTGACTTTGTGACACCTAGTACATTCTCTGATGATTGGGACCTTAACAGTATTAATGACATGATGTCTGATTTAGTAATGTCAGCTAGATTCACTGATCATGATTATTTACAAGGTTCATCTAGTTATGAGCAGTTATTCTGTTATACCCACTATGGGGATCATTACTTGCATAAATCTGCACAGCCTAGAAATGTTTTTATGTATAATCAATGGGAACATTGTTCTACACCACCTAAAAGCAGTTCTAAAGCATTTTTTGAGAAATTCAAATACTTCTCAGGGTTTAACACCAGTGATGCAGAAACGTTTTATTACAAACTGTTAGATAAAACAGGAATGAAAACAATGCTGACAAATTCTAAATTGATATATTCAGAAGCATTTTATGACAAAATGATGACATTTGGTTTTGATTATTGGAAAACTAATATTGAAACGAAAACAATTTGGGGTACAAAAGATTGGCAGGTGCAAGGCATAGAAGCACTATTTAGAACCTGCATGATACCAGAACAAATGTTATTTTTAAATGACACAATACACCAAACATCTTGTCTTGGCCTAGCTAAGATCAAAGACCTTAAAACACCGTCTATACCAAAGCCAATACCTGAGAATACAACCACAGATATTGAGTTAGACGTGTCACAAATTTTACATTTCAACAGAACACATCCTGATTGGAAAAAGTGGTTAATCTGGCCTACAGACACAAATAGCTGTCAAGATAGATTCCTGAATAAAACACAGGGGTTAAAAATGACCAGATTAGACCCTAGATACTCCCAGAGACAACATCGAGGGATTATAACATACAGTGTAGGGAAACTCTGCCTTGAAAGGCTAACTTCGTCCACACTGGCTGAAATTAAGCAACACTTGTCTTTACTGAAAGATGGTGCTGATTTGCGCGATTTCATTCTTGGACCACGCAAACAGCGTCAAAAGCGTTTCATAGCGACCAGTATCTATGCTGCTTACAACGAGGCTTGGAAAGTAAAGCAAATTGAAACTGCTGAAAAAATACGAGAAATTGATCGTATTAATTTGGAGAAATCACTTTCGGTGGTAGACAATGGGTTAATGACTCTGTCTTCCAGAATATATTCGTTGGACAATATTGTATCCTCTGCCTTTGATGTGATAGACAGAGATTTGCTAATGTTACAACATGGCCAATCTCAATTACGCTCTATTATAGAATTGGGCTGGATGCTGCAAAATCTTCGTTCAGGCTATGTGCCTTGGCGTTTAATCAACACAACGTCATTATTTTCCAGTTTTAACCTTACTGATAAACAGATCAGTTTGGCACAGAAAGGAGCAGACTATACAATCCTGAGCATCGAAAAACTCGAGAGATTACCATTGACAATGTCAGAGAGCCCTGTCATTGAATGGATAATACACAGAATTATCACAATTCCGATAACAACTTTCCGATTTAAAAAGTGCCTTGAGTACATACCTGCTGGCCAGTATGAACAATTGGGTAAAGGATATGTAAAATCTGAATGGAAATTACCATACACTCATTCTTGCTATAGTGACAGCGACAAAAATGTATTTCTTAGTGGTGAAAATTGTAAACATTCACTAAGCGGTATACTTTTGTGTCAGGATATTAATTTACACGGAGCATGTGATAGAAATTCTAACAACCTTTCATGCCACCAGCTAGTCACACCTGCAACTCAGATAGAGCCCTTCTTTATGCAACTCGCGAACGGGAGTTACATTCTTAGAACGGATCACAGATGTTGTGGCCTCGTGCCAGGGAAAAGTTATCTAGTAGAAGTAACATCCATGGTCAAATGCTGTATGCAAGCATTGTTTCCGAGTGGGCCTGCAGACATAGTGACTCCCATCTGGCCTCGTCTGAATCTCTATTCTATACGAATTGATACATTAAGCAAAATGAAATCTGTACTTTTACAGACAACAGTGCCTATAACGTCATCTAAAGAGACGTATGATCTTCTAGTTGCAAGGACAGCTACTGAAGTTCATGACCTTTTATCAACAAATTGCCCCGTGCATTTCGTAGAAATGTTCAGCCAACTCCTTAACATGTCTAGTGCAACAAGCATCCCAGGCTTATTTAAGACAGTCTTTACGGGACTGCTAACACCCTTCCAGGCAATTTTGGGAATCTTTCCTAATTTTGTGCACTCCATTTTTGGGGGCATACCATTATTTTTGGGACTTGTCACAGGGATTCTATTTTTGACCCTCCTGCTACGTTATGGCAAGCCTCGGCTCAGACATAGCTCCCATGGGAATGGAAGAGACAATCCTAGCAATGCGCTACCGGGACAGGATAACTAACGTCCTTGGATTGGCCAGGCTGAGAGATCTAAACATGACCTGGTTCCTTTCATTCAGACCGATATGGCAAAATTGCATTTTACCTGTGCTACGGTGTATGCTTTGCGGCGATGAATGCGTGTTGGACATCTGTCTTTCACTTCCATCAGCAGTACCAATGGACGTCGATACTTTGCTCAGTCCAATAACGGCTCACGCATTGTGTTGTCCCCAGCGGCTACCAATCCTGATGACTGCATTCGTGGAGACTCCTGTGCTACAACCAAGTGGTAACAGTGGAGCGAGTGACAAAAGCAACATCATCCAGGTACAACGTTCTGTGAGCATTGCTGGTCCCGACTATGATGACAGCAATCATTCTCACACCTGCCAAGTTACAGCGCTATCTAATTTGGTTGAATTATCACCTGAATTTGTAGGCCAATTCTTTGAGAGCCTGTCTGATACGATGTTCTCACCCGTACAGAAACAATAACTTTTAGAAGCCTTTCCGACACACAGCGTTCCCATGAACTCTGAATTCGGCCTTCAGTTTTGATCAACAAAAACTGCAAAGAGCTTTGGAAATCTATTTTTCCCCGTTCAAGCAATAATTCTTTGAATTGGACAATTCTTTTAATATTGACCCTTTTTTGGCACGAACAATTCTTTGCTTAACGTAAAAACTATTCTTAGAGAACAGAAGCTTCACACTTCTATTTCTAAACACATCTAGAGACATAACAACATTACACCAGCCTCTAGCACATGTTATTACAATGCATTTTTATGTGATGATTTATCTCGCCTTTCTTCTGTCAGAGATACTTCATGTGTAATTCCTTTTGCATAATCGTTCATTGATTTCATATGCAATAATTTTTGAATGATTTCTATGCTTCAAAAAACGTACAGTACCTAAATTTCATGTATTTCAAGTACGCCTATTTCGAATGCATTTATGTATTTTGGGGTGGGCAATGTTACACATGCATCTAATTGCTTTAGTTTTAGTAATTTGATGGACATGAAAACGTGGAGTGGGTGTTGCGTGTTTATCTAGGTTCCTGATCGATACTGTGACCTTATGCCCCTATTCGGCTATAAATCCATTTATTCCCTATATTGGCATAACCGTTCAAGTGCGATTTTCAGAAAAGTCATCTCTGGCCTCACACGAACAGAGTCACATTCCAGCATAGCTCTCTGCCACTTCCTTTGCGACCAATTAGTGCAATGACAGAGCAAAAGCCACTATCTGATATTCCTAGATTAACACTCCGAGTTCTTCAACAAGATAAAACCTCAGCAAACCTGGAAATCCCCGCTTGCTGTGTTTTGATTAGTAATGGAACTCTAATGAGCAACTGATAACTATCACTTCCGAGTGACATCTTTAATTGACGTCTTATGTCCAGCAAACTTGCGTCAAAACCGGCACCTGTCAGGTATAAATATTACCAATGTTGCCTTAAGCAATGCGAGCTACTGTTGCTGATGCCAGCTGCCTGCAAGACCCCGTGTTGGTAATCTAGCACTATGTCGCTGCAGCCTGCTGTCCCCTTGGTGGTGAAGCTGCTGATACCATTATCGCTGCTAAAGCGCGAACTATGGTGCAGTACGCTTAGGAGCTGAACAGCCGTCCCTCTGCGAAGACATCCAGCAGATTCCAGCTGCCCGCGGACGCTGTCCCCCCTCCTTCCTCGACGCGCTGAAGAGACCCGCTGCCTTTCTCCTGCAGAGAAATCCAGCTCCGGCGTTTCCGGTCTGCCCTCGCGGGTGACTGGGATATCGAGAGTGACCCCTGAAGGAGATACCAATCCTCCATCATTCTATTCAGAGGTATGGTGTTGACTAAACCCTTAGACGAGAATTCTTGAAACAAACCTTGGCAAAACCAACTTAACTTAAAGCTACTTACTCCCTCCCCTTCCACGTGTTAGGCTTAGGTCAGGCACACTGGGGTAGGCTTAGTTAGAAGCACCAGTTGAGTATGTTAGCCTAATGTATATATGACTGTATATATGTTTTAGTACTTTTAAACCATTGTATGGCTAAGAAACCATATCAATGCTTTTACAGTTCTATTTCGCAATACTTATCTTACTGTACGTACTTTTTATAATAACAAGTCTTGCAATTGTGGCAATACATTTCTCTTGTACGAGAAGAAAGACTGTTCAATAAATGTTAACCTTTATTGACAAACGCCCGTCTCTCTATTCTGTACATCTCGTAAAAGTAAACTGCACTAGACTGACTGAGTGAAATACATGTCTATTGTTTCACACGACCCTAGAGATTGACTCTTGATCTGAGGAGCAAAGTTGTCATGTTGCACGGTTGTTGGAAAGCTGAATCCCTTCTTGTCTGTGCCAAGGAAGCTGATCACTTCCTATGCAGAGAAGAACGTTTCCAGTGACCTCTGAGCTAGTTGGTAACACAACCCAATTAAGTTTAGCATAGTCAGTGGAGGCCTGGAATATCCGCAGTTCCACGTCGATACTACTGTTTGTTATTCCAATGCGCAGGGCCTAGTGGGAAACTAGGAACTGCACTACAGGATACTACTGACTCGCTGGACAGATCGGTTTCGTTGACGGTCAGAAGACACACAAATGATGGATGGAATGTGGAGCAAATCAAACATTAACCCCCAGTCAAGACATCTGGGTTAAATCCATTGTTGGGTTTTTTCCCCAAACCACCCCAGTTTAGAACCAGCCATATGCACACCAGGCTTCACCCTGCTCCCCATGGGAACAGTCCAGCCTGAACTGCCAAGCCAAGTCCTCCCTGGACCATAAACAAGTATCCTGGGGCCGGCTTCGGGATATTGTCCCTCATCCGCCGGGCTAGCTTGAATCCAGTGGCACAGTGAGCCACCTGGTTTTTCAAGGGATGTCCAGGCTTCCCTCATGCACCTTCCCTTCGATGGTACCTGTCTTTTCAGAGACAATGCGGACTCTGTGCTGGAGTGCTGTAAGGACTTGTGAGCTATGGTCAAGTCCTGCCCCACATCCCGAGTCTACCTTTTGCTGGCACAGAAGGGGCTTTCAACCACACCAACCTCATCTCCTCCGCCGTGCAAGCTTCTCAGCCTCTGGTGTGGATGAGGGCACGGTTCCTATCCAGCCTTGTGGGTCGAGTAGCCAGTGGTCTTGTCCCGCAACCACTGCCCCTTTTTCTCCTCCCGTCTCCCCTTCAGCAGCTGCATCCTCCAAACCTTCTTGGTCTTGGCCTTTTAGATCATGACTGTCTAGTTGGTGGCAGGATCCACCATCACCTGCACCACTGGCAGTCCTTAACATCAGACACGTGGGTTCTGCAGATCGGCCGAAGTGGTTACTCCCTTCCCTTCGAGATTACCCCTCACTTTATGCCTCCGTCCTATGACCAGCTGATGGAGGATCATCTGTCCCTGCTCCGGGAGGTGGTCATGGCTTTCTTGACCAAGGGAGCCATAGAGAGAGTTCAGGTTTCAGAGTCTCTGTGCTTGCTATTCCCCCTACATTCTGGTCCTGAAAAAGACCTTTGTTCGAGGCATGGGAGCTGTAAATTGTATACATTAGCATAAATCGCGATCTGGTGTTGGGCTTGGATGTTTGCAGTTTGTTTTTGTCGTAGACGTCCTAATTAGTCACGAGATAGGTGACTCCTCCTTATGGTGACAGTGCACATGGTCATCGACTCCATCCCCAGATTGTTTTTTTCTGCCATCAGGTTTGGATATGACCTGCTGTGCTCCAGGTCAGTGTCGTTATTGAAACCCACTTCGCCGCGCAGTCACCTACCACTCGACGGTATTGTCTCAATCGCGATTCCACTTTCTCGACGCACATCTTCTACAATCGAAAAGAATTTCGATAAACTACAACGCGAGTCGTTGGGCCTACCTGCGCCGATTATGACACAAGTCGATGGAACGGGCACCCTTCAAGAAATGTCCCCAGTGTGGTGCTAAATTCCCACACTCTGACCTACACCCAGTGTGTAATCTCTGCCTCTCTCCGGAGCATTGAGAGGATACCTGTGAGGCTTGTCTATCTCTCAAGTCTAAGAAGACTATTCGTGATCGTCGGGCTCAACGCCACAAAATGCCCAGAGGAAGCGGCTTCATTCGGGACATCTTCCATCCATGCCCGACAGCCTTTCGGAACAAGCCCAGGAGGAACCGGTCTCGGTCTCCACAGATGAATCCGACACCATCTCAAAGTGGATGACAGAAAACTGCCTCCAGCTAAACCCCGTAAAAACTGAGCTTATGATCTTGGGTAAAGCATCTACCATCTAGACCCTTTACTAAGGCCATGCAAATTGCCACCACAGCCTATATGCCTGGGTGCAGGCAAAAACGACAGTCTAACTGTCACACTGCCTGTGTGCCAAGCAGCACTGCCTAAGGTATAGGTAAGTCAGGCCTTACCAGCCGTAAGGCAGGGTGTACTATATCTCCGGTGTTGGCATATCTACATAAGCAAATATTCCCCTTCCATATTTAAGTCTGTCCATAATATTTTAAGTGCCAGTGAAGCCATTGAGAGTACATGGGCTGGAAACCCGACAAAGTTCCCGAGCATCATGATGGCTTCGCTGAACCCAGAAGTGTTCAGTACCAAACAACTCCTCTAAATAAACCCTCACTGATGCCAGAGTTGAATTTATTAAAACATGTAGTCGGAGGGCACCTCAATTGCCCCCTAAAAACCTACCAACCCTGGTGTGGTCTCTGACTGGCTTTAGGCAGCATGCCACCACCAGACATGTTTCTGGACCCTGGATCGAGAACCCCTGCTCTCAAGTCCAGAAACTAAGCCTGTCCTGGGCGGAGGTGTTGCACCTCCTCCCCCAGGATGAGTAAAGGGCACAAGAGGGAAGCTACAAAGGCCTTGCTGCCTTTGTATGCCACCCTATCCTCTGCTGATAGCAGCAGATGGCAGCCCCCCTGTTCAAACCTCCACTTTTGGTGTGAGAACTGTCTGGAAAACTAGTGAGAAAGGGAGGTGTGCCCTCCGCCAACTCCACCTCTCTTTGGCTGGAGGCGAAGTGAAGAATATTTTTCAGTGCCCACCATCTTGAGATGGTGGAACTTATCCAATCGGGGCTAGGTTTATGCCCCCCTGAGGAGTGTGGCATAATAGAGGGTGTAGACACCCCAGGTAAGGAACCCATTGGTCTGTACCTGTCACTGCCCTGTAATGCCCCTAAATCTAGTATTTAGGCGGCACCCCAGACCCTAAATCAGATTCCGGACGACCTACGAAGCCGGGACATCGAAGAGGCCCAACAGCAAGAAAGAAGGACCAGTGACTGGCTTGACGCCAGCCCTGCTGGCCACTCAGCTGCCTTTCACCCTTTGCTACAGAAGTCGACCCATCCTGCAGGCCCAGCGACCTCCAAAGCCCTGGGATGACTGCCTGCCTTCAATAAAGAAAAAACAACAAGTGATGGACTGAATGTGAATCAATGTCACACACTCCCCCAGTCAAAAGATCTGGGCCCAAATCCATCGTTTTTTTGCACTCCACACCACCCTGGGTTAGACAATGGCGATATGCAAATCAGCTCTGACCCTGTTGCCCCATGGGAACAGTCCAGTCCGAACTACAAAAGCCATGTCCTTCCCAGAACGGAATCTAGCATCCGAGGACCGGACCGGTTTCGAGGTAACACCTCTCATCAGCCCGGCTAGCTTGACTCCAAGTGGTGTGGAGTGCCTGGGACCCACGTCTGAGCATCCCCAGCGCACTTAGGGCGGCAATTGCAAAAACAACAAGTGATGGACTGAATGTGGATCAATGTCACACACTCCCCCAGTCAAAAGATCTGGGCCCAAATCCATCGTTTTTTTGCACTCCACACCACCCTGGGTTAGACAATGGCGATATGCAAATCAGCTCTGACCCTGTTGCCCCATGGGAACAGTCCAGTCCGCACTACAAAAGCCATGTCCTTCCCAGAACGGAATCTAGCATCCTAGCTGATTTGCATATCGCCATTGTCTAACCCAGGGTGGTGTGGAGTGCAAAAAAACGATGGTTTCGGGCCCAGATCTTTTGACTGGGGGAATGTGTGACATTGATCCACATTCGGTCCATCACCTGTTGTTTTTGCAATTGCCGCCCTAAGTGCGCTGGGGATGCCCAGACGTGGGTCCCAGGCACTCCACACCACTTGGAGTCAAGCTAGCCGGGCTGATGAGAGGTGTTACCTCGAAACCGGTCCGGTCCTCGGATGCTTGATTCCGTTCTGGGGAGGACATGGCTTTTGTAGTTCGGACTGGACTGTTCCCATGGGGCAACAGGGTCAGAGCTGATTTGCATATCGCCATTGTCTAACCCAGGGTGGTGTGGAGTGCAAAAAAACGATGGATTCGGGCCCAGATCTTTTGACTGGGGGAATGTGTGACATTGATCCACATTCGGTCCATCACCTGTTGTTTTTGCAATTGCCGCCCTAAGTGCGCTGGGGATGCCCAGACGTGGGTCCCAGGCACTCCACACCACTTGGAGTCAAGCTAGCCGGGCTGATGAGAGGTGTTACCTCGAAACCGGTCCGGTCCTCGGATGCTTGATTCCGTTCTGGGGAGGACATGGCTTTTGTAGTTCGGACTGGACTGTTCCCATGGGGCAACAGGGTCAGAGCTGATTTGCATATCGCCATTGTCTAACCCAGGGTGGTGTGGAGTGCAAAAAAACGATGGATTCGGGCCCAGATCTTTTGACTGGGGGAATGTGTGACATTGATCCACATTCGGTCCATCACCTGTTGTTTAGGTCGAGCCTTTACCATTCCGCAGGAATGGGAAATGGGGAGAATTCAAGTCGGCTATTTTCTCTTCAAACCAAAGGGCTTTCAGCCGCGGTTTTCTTGCAGTGCCCGTGAACCACGTGATAACATGCACGCGCATTCAGGGCCAGCCAGCCCAGCACATCAAAGGGCTTCTCCTCCCCTAATTATTCATGGCCGGCCGCAGGCCGGCCGTACTTTCAGTTTCCCCAGAACGGCTAATTAGGGGAGGAGAAGCCCTTTGATGTGCTTCACACCAATGCGCCTCAGTCATTCCTCTTCTTTGTATTTGCTTCCAGACTCCGATCTGCTCATGTGCACAAGACGCTTTACACATTACACTCATCTGCCTGAAGTGGGAGTTTTAAACAAGCAAAGCTGGTCCTTCTGTACTTGCAGTTTCACTTCTAATGTGTGTTGTTATTTATCATGATTTTTAGCTGAGGTGTATCACGCTTGTTCATGAGTTTGATCTCTTCATACTGTCAAATGTTTTCTAAGTTGTTTTTGATTGTCTTACCACTGGAGGTCTCCCTGTGCTACATTTAGCCTCTGACACATGCAACGCCACTCAACCACGCAACGCCACTCAACCACGCAACGCCACTCAACCACGCAACGCCACGCAACTACGCAACGCCACGCAACTACGCAACGCCACGCAACTACGCAACGCCACGCAACTACGCAACGCCACGCAACTACGCAACGCCACGCAACTACGCAACGCCACTCAACTACGCAACGCCACTCAACTACGCAACGCCACTCAACTACGCAACGCCACTCCACTACGCAACGCCGCTCAACTACGCAACGCCGCTCAACTACGCAACACCGCGCAACTACGCAACGCCGCAATGCCACGCAACTACGCAACGCCACTCACACATGCAACGCCACTCACACATGCAACGCCACTCACACATGCAACGCCACTCACACATGCAACGCCACTCACACATGCAACGCCACTCACACATGCAACGCCACTCACACATGCAACGCCACTCAACTACGCAACGCCACTCAACTACGCAACACCACTCAACTACGCAACACCACTCAACTACGCAACACCACTCAACTACGCAACACCACTCAACTACGCAACACCACTCAACTACGCAACGCCGCGCAACGCCACGCAACTACGCAACGCCACGCAACTACGCAACGCCACGCAACTACGCAACGCCACGCAACTACGCAACGCCACGCAACTACGCAACGCCACGCAACTACGCAACGCCACGCAACTACGCAACGCCACGCAACTACGCAACGCCACGCAACTACGCAACGCCACGCAACTACGCAACGCCACGCAACTACGCAACGCCACGCAACTACGCAACGCCACAACGCCACGCAACAACGCAACGCCACGCAACAACGCAACGCCACTCAACAACGCAACGCCACTCAACTACGCAACGCCACTCAACTACGCAACGCCACTCAACTACGCAACGCCACTCGACTACGCCACGCCACTCAACTACGCCACGCCACTCAACTACGCCACGCCACTCAACTACGCCACGCCGCGCAACTACGCCACGCCGCGCAACTACGCAACGCCGCGCAACTACGCAACGCCGCGCAACTACGCAACGCCGCGCAACTACGCAACGCCGCGCAACTACGCAACGCCGCGCAACTACGCAACGCCACTCAACTACGCAACGCCACTCAACTACGCAACGCCACTCCACTACGCAACGCCGCGCAACTACGCAACGCCGCGCAACTACGCAACGCCGCGCAACTACGCAACGCCGCGCAACTACGCAACGCCGCGCAACTACGCAACGCCGCGCAACTACGCAACGCCGCGCAACTACGCAACGCCGCGCAACTACGCAACGCCGCGCAACTACGCAACGCCGCGCAACTACGCAACGCCGCGCAACTACGCAACGCCGCGCAACTACGCAACGCCGCGCAACTACGCAACGCCGCGCAACTACGCAACGCCGCGCAACTACGCAACGCCGCGCAACTACGCAACGCCGCGCAACTACGCAACGCCGCGCAACTACGCAACGCCGCGCAACTACGCAACGCCGCGCAACTACGCAACGCCGCGCAACTACGCAACGCCGCGCAACTACGCAACGCCGCGCAACTACGCAACGCCGCGCAACTACGCAACGCCGCGCAACTACGCAACGCCGCGCAACTACGCAACGCCGCGCAACTACGCAACGCCGCGCAACTACGCAACGCCGCGCAACTACGCAACGCCGCGCAACTACGCAACGCCGCGCAACTACGCAACGCCGCGCAACTACGCAACGCCGCGCAACTACGCAACGCCGCGCAACTACGCAACGCCGCGCAACTACGCAACGCCGCGCAACTACGCAACGCCGCGCAACTACGCAACGCCGCGCAACTACGCAACGCCGCGCAACTACGCAACGCCGCGCAACTACGCAACGCCGCGCAACTACGCAACGCCGCGCAACTACGCAACGCCGCGCAACTACGCAACGCCGCGCAACTACGCAACGCCGCGCAACTACGCAACGCCGCGCAACTACGCAACGCCGCGCAACTACGCAACGCCGCGCAACTACGCAACGCCGCGCAACTACGCAACGCCGCGCAACTACGCAACGCCGCGCAACTACGCAACGCCGCGCAACTACGCAACGCCGCGCAACTACGCAACGCCGCGCAACTACGCAACGCCGCGCAACTACGCAACGCCGCGCAACTACGCAACGCCGCGCAACTACGCAACGCCGCGCAACTACGCAACGCCGCGCAACTACGCAACGCCGCGCAACTACGCAACGCCGCGCAACTACGCAACGCCGCGCAACTACGCAACGCCGCGCAACTACGCAACGCCGCGCAACTACGCAACGCCGCGCAACTACGCAACGCCGCGCAACTACGCAACGCCGCGCAACTACGCAACGCCGCGCAACTACGCAACGCCGCGCAACTACGCAACGCCGCGCAACTACGCAACGCCGCGCAACTACGCAACGCCGCGCAACTACGCAACGCCGCGCAACTACGCAACGCCGCGCAACTACGCAACGCCGCGCAACTACGCAACGCCACTCACACATGCAACGCCACTCACACATGCAACGCCACTCACACATGCAACGCCACTCACACATGCAACGCCACTCACACATGCAACGCCACTCACACATGCAACGCCACTCACACATGCAACGCCACTCACACATGCAACGCCGCGCAACTACGCAACGCCGCGCAACTACGCAACGCCGCGCAACTACGCAACGCCGCGCAACTACGCAACGCCGCGCAACTACGCAACGCCGCGCAACTACGCAACGCCACTCAACTACGCAGCGCCACTCACACACGCAGCGCCACTCACACACGCAGCGCCACTCACACACGCAGCGCCACTCACACACGCAGCGCCACTCACACACGCAGCGCCACTCACACACGCAGCGCCACTCACACACGCAGCGCCACTCACACACGCAGCGCCACTCACACACGCAACGCCACTCACACACGCAACGCCACTCACACACGCAACGCCACTCACACACGCAACGCCACTCACACACGCAACGCCACTCACACACGCAACGCCAATCACACACGCAACGCCACTCACACACGAAAAACCACTCACGTTGCCAATAGGTCTCACAGTACGACAGTTGGAGCCATTACAATTGCAAATAACAATGCCTTTCACTTTGGTTATCATTTTAAATACATAAAGGGCTTTGTCATTTACAAAACCAATAGCTCCAACTTTCCTACTGCGAGACCTATTGGCAACGCCAGTGCTTGTTTTGCAATTGCCGCCCTAAGTGCGCTGGGGATGCCCAGACGTGGGTCCCAGGCACTCCACACCACTTGGAGTCAAGCTAGCCGGGCTGATGAGAGGTGTTACCTCGAGTCCGGTCCTCAGATGCTTGATTCCGTTCTGGGGAGGACATGGCTTTTGTAGTTCGGACTGGACTGTTCCCATGGGGCAACAGGGTCAGAGCTGATTTGCATATCGCCATTGTCTAACCCAGGGTGGTGTGGAGTGCAAAAAAACGATGGATTCGGGCCCAGATTTTTTGACTGGGGGAATGTGTGACATTGATCCACATTCGGTCCATCACCTGTTGTTTTTGCAATTGCCTTAAATAAAGATCATGATCTCCTGGGGATAGTTGACCTGTCCAGAAGAAACCAACTTTAAAGAACAAAGATTTCTGCCCTGCAGAACACCAAGACCATCTCTGCACTCACTCTGCACCCGACGCCCACTGCCCGAGTCCAAGTGGCCTACCAGTCCTGCGAAGGTTCCCCAGTGATTCTGAGCCAGAGTCCACAGTGGGCTGACCCCAGCTGGACTGTATCTTCACGCCTGCAGCTTCAATCCAAAGACTTCTCCTGAAAAACAAGTTAACCCATTGTCTGGGCCTGCACTCTTTTTTTTTTTTTGGCTGCCCATGTTGGTGGATGGATTAACTCCGTAAAAAGGTTGAATTGGATAGGAAATAATGTGAAAAAATTTGCGGGGGGCTGTATGATTAGGAATTGTAATAGCCTCTTAGTTGTGGGCAGAATGTTGGCATCAATTGAGCAGGCATATAACAATGTGTTTGAGGCATATGAGATGCAGATTGTACACTTAGCATTAGATCGCCACCTGGTGTTGGGCTTGGATGATTGCATGTTGTCGTCTTGGAAGAAGTCTTTGTAGTCACGAGATAGGTGACTCCTTCCTTGGACGATCGTGCGCATGGGCCTCGGCTCCATCCTTAGATTGTTTGTTTCCGCCACTGGGTTCGGATGATAGTTTTCCGCCCCGGCTAGAAATAGACTTTTCAAGCACTTCGAAGCGCAAAAAACTTCCTAAAAACATACCAAACAACTTTCGATATCGACTAATATCGTTTCGATTCAATCACCTCGATTCCCGTCGTCAACGCTCTCCTTTGGGCCTATCCACGCCGTGAGGCCTACAACTCATGGAAAGGACGCCATTCAAGAAATGCCCCGAGTGTGGAGCAAACAAAATTTCCACACAGTGACCACCGCGAGGTCTGCAACCTGTGCTTATCGCCAGAACACGACTAATCCAACTGTACAGCCTGTGCGTCCTTTCGATCCAAGAAAACCATCCGAGAACGAAGGGCCCGTCGACACGACATTGCAGAGATCAGCTCCGGAACCGGTGGATATCTTCGACGAGGAGGTTCCGCTCGTTCCCGAAGAAGATTCAGATGATCTCCAGATCGTATCTGAGGCAGATGACTCCATACCATCGGGTCAGCGCGCGAGTACTACTGCCCCTGCACCACACACAGCACCCAGATCGAAGGCAAAGGTCAACACTCCGCCTCCGGGGCCCAGTCGCAACCGAAAAACCACTTCGAAAGCCCCGCCATCGAGCCCGGCTTTGAAGAAAATAACTAAGCCTTCCGGTAGCTCGGTACCGAGCAAGCCGCACGTGCCGATCCCACAAGCTCCCTCGGCATCGAAATCGAAAGAAGTCTCTGCTCCGAAACCGTCGACTTCTAAAGACAAAGGTATGAAGCCAGCGTCCGACGCATCGAAGCCGACGAGACTAGCTTCCACTCCGAAGCAATCTTCTTCGGTACTGAAACCGACAAGGCTTGATTCCGATGCGCCCGCACCATCGCAACAGCCTACAACACTGAAAACACCACCTTCGGTGCTGAAAACTAAGCCAAAGGACATTGTAACACCTCCTAAGCCTAAAGACATACAGCAACCTTGTCCGTAACCGAAAAAATCGGCGCCGACAAAGGTTACACAAGGAGAACACCTCTTCCAACCAGATTCTCTGCAAAAGAAGATCTACATTGACCCAAAGACAGGTCATGTATCCACTACACCACACAAGAGGAGGAAGGCCGATGCAACACCCACACCTGTAGTTCCTGCCAAGAAGAAGGACTCTGCCACATATCCTTTGCACCCTTCTTCTCCTGTACTTCCTTCTCCTTCATCACCTGTTCCTCTGAACAACTCACCGCTGGTATCTCCTTCACATTCTACTCTTTTATCCTCACACTCTCCTCAAGATAATGATGAGTTTAGTTTAGGTAGAGGGATAGACCCAGATGAGCCTTTCCCATACCTTGTAGATGATACAGACTGGAAGTACCCAAACCCACAGGATGTGCCAGATATTCATGACCCACAGTCATACCCATCAAAACCTTCTCCCCCAGAAGACAACATTGGGTTTGATCACCTATTGAACAGATCTGCCATTTACCATGGGGTCACTATGCATTCTGATGAGTAGGAGGAAGACTTTCTCTTAGACACATTTGAACAATCGCAAAGGTCTGTTCAAATTCTTCCCATGATTAAAGGAGTCATCAAGCATGCTCCTGACATTTTTAAAGACCCTGTACGTACTACGATCCTAAACCCTAGAATTGAGAAAAAATATAGGCCTGCACTTGCAGATCCAGCCTACATTAAAGGACAACTACCCTTAGATTCACAAGTTGTGTCAAATGCTAGGAAAAGAGCAAATTCGCAAACCTCAGGTGAGGCACCCCCACCTGACCAAGAATCCAAGGTAATAGATGCTTCAGGCAAAAGAATAGCTGCACAAGCTACTAACATATGGCGTATAGCTAATACACAAGCCCTCCTCTCACGATATGATAGGGCACATTATGATCAGTTAGAAAAACTATTAGACCATCTACCTGATCAATATAAGGCACTAGCAAATGACCTTATACAAGAAGGCAAGCTAATCTCTAATGCCTCAATCAAGTGCGCACTGGATGTAGCAGACACTGCATCTAGAGCTGTAAATACTAGTGTCGTACTTAGGAGACCTGCGTGGCTATGCATTTCAGGGTTTAAACAGGAAGTACAACGTACCATTTTAAATCAACCTTTTAATCAAAACCAACTGTCTGGACAAGAAGTAGACACAGCACTTGAAAAGATGAAGGATACAGACACTGTCAACTCTATGGGGGCTTTACAGTCCACACAAGCTAAGTTATTTTCGTCGCTCCTTTTACAGAAGAGGCTCCAAACATAATAATAATAATAATCTTCGGTTTTTTAGCATTTGCAAAACCATAAAAGATGACATTCAAACATTCACAGTAAAAATTTGCAGTTGAATATACATTTAAAAGAAGAGAAAGTGCCTAGAATTTACGTGACATATAGAATTATCTTTTTAGTTTAAAGATTGTTTCTGTGTCTCATAATGCACTTTAAAAAGTTCAACACATGATACACAATGGTTTCAGAGTCCAGAGATTGAAGTGCTAGCATAGCTGGACGACATTGTCTATAACCCCATTTTTTTAGTAAGGGGATAAGCCATATTTTTCGGTGGGTGTGGAAGAACTTGCAGAACAATATTGTATGCATGGTGGACTGTTGAGAAAGATCATCGCAGGACACAGGTCCAGCTGAGTTTTCCAGTTATTTTTTTCTGGAAATGTCACAAGTCTGAAGAAGAGGTTCATTCTGAACCTTGTTAAAAGCATTTTTTCGTATGCGGTGATCTCTAAAGTCAAATAGAGCTGGATTTTTGGAGACTGCTGTGTTAAAATCGCATGCATGGTAGATTTTTTTGAGATCAATGAAGACAGTCTCAAAGATTCCAAATGGCTCAATGCAGTCTGTTTCAGTTCTTTTTTGGATATGTCTTTTAGGTCTTCTGGTTTATGATAATATTGTTGTAGACCCATGTCGGAAAAGAAGTGTCTTACATAGGAGAGCCAAGCTATTTTGTGGGCGTGGTCCAACTCCATAATGTCCTGTACGATGTTTTTGGTCAGAGTATTCTTTTCCGACAGCCAGACTCGCCTCCAAAGTAAAAGAGGTTGGATTTTAATTAAATCCTCAATGTATGATATTCCCAGTTCTATGTGTGAGGCATAGATGGAGGTGCCTCGTGGTGTTGATAGAAGGAATCTTATGAAAATGTTTTCCTCTTTTTGAATAGAGCCAGTAGGAGTATGACCCCAGATCCCTGCGCCGTATAATGCGATGGATTGGCATTTCGCAGCATAGATCTGTAGTAGTTCTACTTGGGGTTTTTTCCCAAGTTTGTTTGAGAATTTCATTAATGCCATAATTGCACGTTTAAATAAATGTCTCCTAGCCTCAACCGCCGCTTTCCAATTTAGGGCGTCATCCATCATAACCCCTAGATAGGGATATTGTGAGGTCTTTTCTATTTTTTGTTTTTTCAAGTAAATGGATTTAGGAGCTTTTCTTGGTCCACCGACCACCATGACAAAAGTTTTTTTTAATGTTGATGTGCAAGTCCAGAGCACCCATGAAATCTGCATATTTAGATAAGGACTTCTGCAGTTCAATGGGGGTACGCGCTAGTATGACAGCGTCGTCCGCGTATAATAGGGCGGGGATCAGGCGGTCTTTTGCTCTAGGGAGGTCCCTTCCTCCTCTCAACATGGTCTCTTCTAATCCATTGGTGTACAAGGAGAAGAGGAAGGGGGCCAAAACACAGCCTTGCCTCACTCCCCGCTCTATTTTGAATGGCCTCGTTAGTTCGCCTCTTGTCCCAAACCTCACTTTAGCCGTGGCTTCACTGTACAGCTCTCTTAAAAAGTCCAGAAGAGGGGGATCTACCCCCATTTCGCTCAGCAGTGACCAAAGCTTAGCATGCGAGACACAGTCGAATGCGGAGGACAAATCTACATAAACCATGTAGATGGCACCAGGTTTGGCGTGGGTGTACTTTGATGTTAACAAGCTTAGATTTAAGGCCTGTTCGATGGTTCCAAAACCCTCTCTGAACCCGAACTGCAGGTCCGAGAGGATCTTTTTATCTTCTGCCCAGTCTTGTAGTTTTTCAAGGAGGACTCGGCCCACGACTTTGCCCAAAGAGTCAAGAAGCGATATTGGTCGATAGCATTTAGGATCTTGTCGGTTCCCCTTCTTAAAAATTGGTACCATGGTAGAGGAGGACCATGAATCTAACAGACCAAGTTTGGTTGTTGCCATGCAAACTCTTGTAATTATTGGTACCCAGAGGTCAGGAAGATGTTTGAATAAATCGACTGGGACCCCATCAGGGCCGGGGGCTTTCTTGGTCTTGCTTAGGGATAGCGCCAGTTCAAAGTCCTGCAAATCCACTTCCAGTGGTATAGGATAGGTTACTACAGTGGTGGTATACTGGGATTCTTCAGTGCTAGATGTCAAGTTGAAGATTTTCGAGAAATAATTCACCCACGTGTCCTCATCAATAGCCACGTCGATTTTTGGGCCGTTGGAATCGGTTAGGAATGGGGTTTTAACTATTTTCCAGAATGCCTGGCTGTCTTTCGTGAGTGCACTCCGGTGCAAAGCATTCCACAAGGATTGTTTAAGCTCTTTTTTTCCTTGTTTTTCTGACGGAGTTATACTCCCGTCGAAGTGATTGGATATTTAACTTGTCTCTGTTTGGTTTTCCGAGAGCTTTCCTCAGATTAGTATGCGCTTTGGTACAGTCTCGGTTAAACCATCCTGCGGAACTATTTCGGTTAGATGTTTTAGTTAAAAAGTTTTTAATTTGTTCTATTATAATGTTGAAGTTTTCCAATATTTGTTTTGGTTCCGCACAGGGATCGAGACAGATCATTATGTTATCATATGCAGATGTTTTTAATTGCTTTGTCAAGATGTTAGGGTCCACTTTTTCCCATCTTATGGTAAATCCGTTCCTTTTGCTCAATTCAAGCCGATTCTGGGTTAGTGCGGATGCCATGGTTGTCATCAATGTTATTGGTTGGTTTATTTCTAGGTTTAGGCTTATGGCGGAATGGTCGCTGAGGTTGTTTTCCAACATTTTGAAATTGTTAGTTTGGGCTTGCAAAGCTTCTGTGCCTATTACATAGTCCACGGTAGTCTTATGGCCCCTTCCTCTGTACGTTGGTTCCAGTGTGTTATTTGGTTGATGGATAGGATTTAAAATTTGCAAATACAAATCAGACAGTATTTTATTCATGGCTGTCCCTGCTCCTGAGTGGATAAAGTGGACTAAGGGGTTGTCGTGCTCGTCCACCAGACCACAGGTATCGTTGTTGGGGCAAGGATGTAGGTTAAAATCTCCTCCCCATAATATGTGGGCATTTTCCGTTTTCTGTTTAGAGTGACAGTGTTCGGTTATTTTTTCCTGAATTATAGAAAGAATACGCAAAAAGTTTTCGTCCTCCAAATTATTGTATATGTTGATTATAGAAATAGAGAGTTTTTTCCCCAGCATGACAGTGAGGATCTGGAAGTTCGATAGTAAGTCTACCTTGAGAATCTTCATATCTGGGATTGTATTTGCCAGGTAGATTACCAGACCCCCTTTTGGTCTGCCTGAAATGCTGGGAAGGGCGGGGGGGATGTAAAAGTCCTGTACCCTACAAGGTGGAGGGACGCCGTTGCCCAGGTTTCTTGTAGGCAAATGATTTGAGTGTCCTTTAGGAAGCCAGCGGCCGTACCATCCTCGATCTTGTTTCGGAGGCCGGCCACGTTCCAGAAGATCACACAAAGCTGGGTGGACATATTTTCTGAAGTTGTGTTTTCCATTTGTGGGGGGACTGTGATAAGGACGGGGGAGGTCACAGTTGTTTGTGGGGGCTCCGGGGGTATAATTGTTGGTCAATCGACCATTTCCAGGCCGCTAAACCTGTTCGAGGTTGGTATGCCCATCCAATTTTGTCCATAGATGTTATCTCTGTAACTGGGTCCATAAGGTTGGTGGGGTGGTCTCTCCCATTGTTCCCAGTTTCTGAATCTATTTTGTGGGCCGATGAGCTGCCATGGGGCCTCTCTGTGCTGATGGTTCTGATTTACTGGCCACCAGGAGTTATTCGGGTCATTAAGTTGTGGTGGTAGTTTGGGACCAGTAAAGTCTAGCTCCCATGGCTGTGGGATTGGTTTCCGCCAGATGTTATCATTATCACGTAGGTAGTTGTTATTGTTAAACCTTTTTGGGTAAAAATACGACAGAGATCTTGTTGCAATCCCTCCTGAGGAGTTATTGTATTCCCAGGAGCAAATATAATCGGCTATGCTGGGGTCCTCAAACGTGATAACTATGCAATCCCCCCGGATGGTTTTTTTCCTGTGACCTACCCACGAGGTACGGGATACTGATGCTATTTTGCTTTTCCAGGATGGCGGGACGGGGCGATTTGTATTCAACCAATACTGGACTTTGTTCTTTAACGACCAGTTAGGTTCTGTCCCCTCACCTGTAAGTTCGGGGACCCCCGTCATAACTACCACAAATGGGGATGCCTCAGGGGGCAAGTTTAAAATAGGTCTGTGGTCAGTAATCCCCCCCCTGTTGACCTTTTGTTTTTGGAGCATTTGCATTTGTTGTAGCGTGTGTTTTAGGAACAGTTGTATTTATTGTTGGGGTATTTACTGTTGGTGTCGGGTGGGAATTGGTTTGTGAGGGAATGGTCAGAGGCTTTGGGATTGTTTTTTGTGCAGTGGGAGGGTTTGTTACTGTGGGAACTTTTACTGCAATTTGTTTTTTGGTCTGTGGTGGAGGTAAAGTTGCGGGTTTCTTATGTACGGGAAGTGTGGTCGTGGGAATTGGGGCTGGTTTAGGCTGGGGTTGTGGGAGTATAGGTTTGAGGGAGCCAGAGATTTTTATTAATTGGCTCTCAATATTGCTGAGTCTGGTTTCTAAAGGGCGAATGTAGGAATTTAGGAGGGAGGCTATCTCCTTAATTAGCCTCGCTGATTCCCTGTCTCTACCTGATTGGTGTGGTATAAGGGGTTCTGGTATTAAGGAGTCTTGGAAATCTTGTGGTACATGATGAATTGTTACAATATTATTGTTTGGGGGAACCGTGGGGTGGGATAAAGTTGCCGGGTTTGTATCACCGACCAAAACTATGTGTTCGGACGGTTTGAGATTTTCAGTGTGCTCTGGAGTTTTCCTAGTTTTCCTTTTCTTTATGGCGCCCTCCCGCTTCCCTCTCTTTTGCCTTATTCCTTCTGGGGTTGGGTCAGGGAAGATTTCTCTAAGTCGCTCTCTGTAAAAGTTATGGATAGTTGAGAAGCTGAAAGGTTTACATTATTTGGAAGGCTGAGTCTATTTGCAGTCGCCGAGGTTTGGTTTGGCGCTGACTGTAGTTCTGGGGTTCTTGCGGTTGCTAGTAGCCCCATTGAGGAGCGGCGTGCTATTGCAAGTTCGGATGAAACTCTTCCCTCCATTAGACTTATGCTTTGGTCTATGAAGGAATTTGCTTTAGCTAGAAAGTCATCCATTGGACCTAACAGTTTTTCTCCTATCCCGTTCTTTTTAGATTTTTTCTGCTTGCTAGATCTCGTATTCATTTTTCCGTGATATGTTGCTAGGAGATCTTTCTAAGCTGTCTGACAGGGGTATTGTAGAGGTCAAAGAGATGATGGTTATCTGTGTCGGGATGACCAGTGTGTAGTGCTTAGGGATATGGGCCGGACCGGACTCTCACGATCTCGAACGGCCTCAAACGGCCCGCTCTTTGCCCGGTCTTCGCCCCGGCCTGCGCCCCGCGTGCGTCCCGCGTTGCGGGATGGGCCCCTCTTCCTTTACGCTAGAAGGCTGGGGGCGTGGCCGCCGGGGGAAGAGGCAGCAGCTGTGGTGAGCTAAGGCTGCTGGTACTCGCAGTCCCCCGGTAGGCTTGCCGCTCTCTTGACCTCCGCTGTACTCCACCTGGGAGCGGAGATGGCTTACCACCGACTGTGGGCGCTCACACCAGGGAGAACGGAGGCAGGCAGGTGATGAGCGGCACCCGCGAAGCGGGTGTCGCGAAAGGTCAGCGTTGTATGCAGGCAGCAGGTTGTCCTTGCAATGGGAGTCAGATTATGGCCAGGAACACACCACTCTGTGTGCGCAGCTCAGCGCTTCAAGAGGCCGAAGGCTGGGGGCGTGTCCGCCGGGGGAAGAGGCAGCAGCTGTGGTGAGCTAAGGCTGCTGGTACTCGCAGTCCCCCGGTAGGCTTGCCGCTCTCTTGACCTCCGCTGTACTCAACCTGGGAGCGGAGATGGCTTACCACCGACTGTGGGCGCTCACACCACTGAGAACGGAGGCAGGCAGGTGATGAGCGCTCCAAACATACTGGGGCAGACAATACAACATCCTTCAAATCTAGCACACAAACATCCTCTAACAAGGGATATTTTAGAGGAGGATATAGAGGGAATAACAACAAGGGAAGAGGTCGGGGTAACAACAATAATCAAACCTCTTCCACTACAAAACAGTGACTTCCCTCTGCTCCTCCAACAGCATTCCACCCCTGTCGGGGGCAGATTAACACAATTCCTGCCTGTCTGGAACTCCATAACAACAGACAAGTGGGTGAGACAGATTATCCAGTATGGTTACTGCCTAGAACTTACAGCAACCCCTCCACATATACCACCCAGGCAGCGTCCAATGTCTACAGAACACCTTGCTCTGTTCAAACAAGAAGTTCTGTCACTTCTACAAAAAGACGCAATACAATTTGTTCCTTTACAAGAACATGGAACAGGGGTTTACTCGCTGTATTTTCTAATTCCCAAGAAGGACGGGACACTAAGACCAATTCTTGACCTCAGGCCCCTCCATCAGTATATACAATCGGATCATTTTCATATGATCACTTTACTACAAGTGCTCCCACTGCTGCAACAAGGCGATTTCCTAAGGACGCCTACTTCCACATTCCTATACATACTGCTCACAGAAAGTATCTAAGGTTTGTACTAGAAGGACAACACTATCAGTTCAAAGTCCTTCCATTTGGAGTGACAACGGCACCACAAGTATTCACAAAGTGCCTAGCAGTAGTTGCATCATATCTCAGGAGACAACAAATACATGTCTTTCCTTATCTAGGGCAGCCGTTCCTCGAACCTGTTCCACAACTAGTGCTTACAGCAGACGCATCTCTCACAGGATGGGGAGCCCATCTCCTACCTCATACATCTCAAGGACAATGGAGCAGTCAACAAAAATTGTTCCATATCAACCATCTAGAGCTGCTAGCAATATTCTTAGCACTCAAAGCATTTCAAGTACAAGTACAAAACAAAGCTGTTTTAATCCGGATGGACAACATGACACCATGTATTATATACAAAAACGGGGGGCACATTCTCTACAACCGTCTCAGCTCGCACAAAGCATTTGGAGATGGGCCATTCCACAAAACATATATCTGTTGGCAGAACACCTTCCGGAGTCACAATCAGATAGCAGATCTGTTGTGTCGGCAGACGCAACAAATTCACGAATGGGAACTACATCCCCATGTTCTTCAACCATTCTTTCACAAGTGGGGTCATCCAGACATAGATCTGTTCGCCACACACAAAAACGCAAATTGCCCAACCTTCGCCGCCAGGTTTCCACACCCGCTGTCCAAGGGCAATGCGATATGGATTAACTGGTCAGGCAGATTTGCGTACGCTTTTCCGCCAGTACCACTAATACCATTAGTGGTATGCAAGCTCAGACAACAGTCACTCAAACTAATCCTAGTAGCTCCCACATGGGCACGCCGACCGTGGTACACCACACTGCTAAACTCTCTCTAGTTCCACACCAAAAGTTACGACTGACTCCATCCCTGCTAATGCAGAACCAAGGAGACATCAGACATCCAGACCCAACTCAACTCAATTTGGCTCCTGAATTCTTAGTTTGGTTATCTTAACCTACCACTAGACTGTATGAGCATCATTAAAGAAGCTAGGAGACCTACTACCAGAGCGTGCTATGCAGCTAAATGGAAGAGATTTGCCATTTACTGCAACAAAAACCAAATTGACCCTCTGGATGCTTCCATCCAGAATATCATTTGCTACCTTTTACATTTACAAAGGTGTAACTTGGCATATTCATCCATACGCCTGCACCTTGCAGCAATTGCAGCATATTTAGAAAACAGACCACATCTGTCTCTCTTCAGAGTACCTGCAATTAAGGCACTTATGGAAGGATTAAAAAGAATCATCCCACCCAGGTTGCCACCTTCTCCGGTGTGGAACCTAAACGTTGTTTTTACAAGGCTCATGGGACCCCCTTTCGAGCCTTTACATAAATGTGAACTGCAATTTCTCACGTGGAAAACCGCTTTCCTTATTGCTATTACCTCTCTTAGAAGAGTAAGTGAGATACAAGCTTTCACAATGCAAGAACCTTTTTTACAAATACATAGTAATAAAGTGGTTCTAAGAACTAATCCGAAATTCCTTCCAAAAGTCATTACTCCTTTACATTTAAATCAATCTGTAGAGTTACCTGTGTTTGTCCAAAACCCAGACTCTGTAGAAGAAAGGGCTTTACACACACTAGATGTTAGAAGAGCTCTTTACTATATAGATAGAACTAAGCCTTTTTGAAAAACAAAACAACTGTTTGTCTTTCTCTCCACCTCATAAAGGCAACCCCATCTCTAAAGGTGGAATTGCAAGGTGGATTGTAAAATGTATACAAATATGCTATCAAAAAGCAAAACGTACATTAACAGTTCCTCCTAGAGCACACTCCACACGCAAACTAGGAGGCTCCATGGCTTTCTTAGGAAACATACCCCTAGAGGACATATGCAAGGCGGCAACATGGTCTACAACACACACCTTCACTAAACAATACTATAGTGTGTTGATGTGCAAGCCAAGAAGCAAGCTGCAGTAGGCCAAGCTGTCCTTAAAAGTTCTTTTCAAACTACTGCAACGGATACAGGTGACCACCGCTAGGGGAGACACTGCTGCACAATCGATGCCAAGTGTACAATCTGCAGCTCATATGCCTCGAATGGAAAATGCTACTTACCAGTATGAATCTGTTCTTGGCATGTAGAACTGCAGAGTTGTTCCCGCCCTCCCACCTCCCCGGCACCTGTATCTGTTCCAGTTTTATCTTACTTAAATGCACACGCATGGACATCCTTTTCTTTAGTTCTACTAACTCCATCATGACGAAAAACAATCTTAAGGATGGAGCTGATGCCAATGCGCACTATCGTCCAAGGGAGGAGTCCCCTATCTCGTGACTACAAAGGCTTCTTCAAAGACGACAACAACATGCAATCATCCGAGCCTAACATCAGGTGGTGATCTAATGCTAAGTGTACAACTCTGCAGCTCTACATGCCAAGAACAGATGCATACTGGTAAGTAGCATTTTCCTTCTACTGTAATATTAGCACCTCCAACTTCGTTTCTTTTATAGACCTGAGACTCTGGAACTTGTTCTCTGGCACACATCCAAGTACCAGGCCCAGTACCGATGAGCACTTCCAGCACCCTACAAGATGGTCAATTCCAATAGATATGCCCCTTTGAGTTCTCTTGATGCTTGTGATGGACTGGTAGCACATGGCGATCTGACTAATATCAACCAGGCTCCACTTGTACCCCCTGTTGTGGACTTGGATGAATCCAACTTTAAGATGCTTAACCTAATAAGTTGTAATATTGCAGATCTTTCTACCAAAATTAAGGATGAGAACTAGGTAAACATGATTAGAAGATTTTAGGTGTCGTGCCTACAAGAAACCTGGGCTACAACCAACTTTTTTTCTTGGATGGGTACAAGTGTTTTTTTGTTCCTGCTTCTGAGTCTCTGGGCAGTAGATCTAAAGGAGGATTGATCACCTTTGTATCCCTGGCAGTTAAAGTAAAGTTTGAGCTCTTTACTATGGGGCTTTCACTCTCCAGGCATTGTTTCTTTAAAGAGTCATTGAAAAAAGTTTTGCTGAACTTCTATGTTGCTATCCTCGCTTAGGGCTATGTTTGTAATACTCACATTTTGGGCTTCTTTTTGCGTGTGCTGGAAGGTGCCAAAAACTTTTGGGACAACCTTATACTTGTACGGGATTTCAATATTCCTCTTTGTGGGATCCCTCAGGCGGAAGCTAAAAACGCTCAATGCTGTATGTTCCCTTTTGGTTTGCATATGGAATATTCTCATCAAGGTCCGGTGTTAAATGAGACCTTGAACACATGTAACCTTTTTTTCCTCCCTTGACAAGCTTATTGCCTCTAAAGGATAGGTTTCATACCCCACGTTTACAGGTAGGAGGAGCAATACAATTATTGACTACAATTTTGTCTTGTTGCTCATCATTCTTAACATCTCAAATATCACAATTCAGCAGAGCCCCTTTAGTGACCATAATCCATTGCGCCTATCCTTAAGTTGGACTCTGGCTGTGAGAAAAGCTGGTAATAGTACATGTGAGGTCATTGACAGGCAGAAAGTTTAGGTCGGCACAAGTAGGTTCTGAAAACCTCAATCAGTCCCTTTTTTCTAGATGTGCATCTGAGTTCACAACTTGTTTGACTAGTAATTCTAACCCTAGAGAGATCCTGGGCCTTTACATCTGTTTCTCATTCTGTGTCTACCCTCCTAGACATCCCTGTGCCCCAGCAGCGCATTATGGCACCAAAGTGGTGTGATGGGGGTGTTCCCAAGCGTTAATACAATTAAAATGTGGCTTGAATACGGCCGTCTTTAAGGTTTGCTGTAAGAAGTACAAGTCGGAAACTGGGAGACGCAAGAATTCATTAGGTGACATTGTGTTGGATAATTTACTAGAAATGAGAACACTGATATGCAAAGGCAAATTATAGAGCATCAATAATAACTCTTTATTTGCTTAGGACGACACCGCATTACTTGATTCACATAATACTGAAGATAGTTGGGCCTCCCGTTTTGAGGAAATCTATAGCAGTGTTTCCCCTTAAATGACAAGCATGGAGGAACCCTGAAGGATGGCACCTCAAAGCTGTCATTTACGCTTGACGAAGTCACGAAGGGTATACAAAGTTTATCTAAGAACAAGTCCCTAGGACTGGATGGTATACCACTAGACTTACACATTAATGATCTAGAGTTCTGGGTTCCATTACTGACTCCACCCCTGAACGCTGCAGGTTCTGAAGGTCCCCCTCAGTCATGGGCCACTTCCATCGTGGTTCTCATATTTAAAAAGAGTGACCGGGGTGGCCCCTGGTTTTACAGGCCCACGATTCACAAAAGTGGTTCTCCTCTTCGCTCCAAGCAAAAAAACTCCAGCTTAGACAGGCTGAGCGTAAGTGGCGTCGGGGCTATGTCCGTTCTGATAAGCTGTCTTACTCTGCTATTCTCAGAGTGTATAAAAAAGACATTCTTGCTGCTAAAATTCAATACTTCTCCGGACTGATAGCATCCTCCCCTAACAAGCCGAAGGAAATTTATTCCACTCTTAACAGCCTGTACAAATTGGATAGAGTGACTGCTAAACCTCAACCATCTCAAGATTTGTGATTCTCTTCATGATTACTTTTTCACAAAAATCTCTATAATAAAACAACACATTGCCTTCCCCTCCTCTTCTTTCGATCCCCCTCTTCCGCCTCTTAGTATTCATTCAGTTACCCGTTTTCCACCTATATCTACGGAGATTTTAATCAGTTTAGTGAAGTCTACAAAATCTGGCTCTCCTACGGATAGCTGTCCTTCACACATCCTCCGGCAGGTTTTCTCAATCTGCCCTGACCCACCTCTTGCCTTGCTTAATAAATCTGTCATCAGGTGTTGTTCCCAATGTTTTCAAGTCTGCCAAGATCGTACCAGTCTTGAAAAAGGTAGGTGCAGATCCTACGGTCTCTTCTAACTTCCGCCCCATCTCTTTGCTCCCTTTTTTGGGCAAGCTGTTGGAGAGACATGTAACTCATTGTTTGAGCTCCTATATTGAAGCCTCCAACTATCTGGGCCCCTACCAGGCCGGTTTTCGGCCTACCCATTCGACCAAATTAGTTATTCTTTCGGTTTTGGATGATTTAAGAGTAAGTGCTGATCACGGCTCTTCTCAGGCTTTGATACTCCTCGATTTATCAGTGGCGTTTGACACGGTCGACCACTCTTTTGGTCGACCGTGTCAGACGCGCTGGCATCTCGGATGTTGCCTTAAGTTGGATCTCCTTGTTCTTGGAGAATCGCCAACAGGCGGTGCGGTTGTCTCCTTTCTGTTCTTCCCCCGAGCGGTTACCTGTGGGGTTGCCCAGGGTTCCGCCCTTTCTCCTCTTCTTTTTAATCTTGATATTTTTCCTTTAATTTATGCTTTGCGTCGTCAGGAGGTCAGTGTTTAATTACGCTGATTACCTCCAACTTACTTTTACCCTTTCTGCTTCCTCTGATTCTGTCTCTTATTTTCAGAACACTATGATTTTCATCCATGATTGGATGTGTAGGAACCATTTAAAGCTTAATCCCGACAAGACGGAGCTCGTCTTGATCGGAGGTTCGCCTAATCCTTGGTGTTCTATTTTATTTGGCCTTCTGCTCTTGGTCCTGCTCCCTCTGGGTCTAAATCTGTGAAAAGTTTGGTCATCAAAATCAGCGATGATTTGTCGATGCACACTCAGATCAGTATGATTGTTTCCTCTTGCTTCCTGTCTCTTCGTGTGATTAGGAAAGTCTCCCGATTTTTTTACCATTGACGCTCTGAAGGTTATCCTCCTGGCCCTTGTAATTTCTAAGGTGGACTACGCCAATTCTTTGTATCTTGGCATCCCTGCCTACGAATTGCGCCGACTTCAGCTCATTCAAAATCAGGCTGCTAGGTTGATTTATAGTCGGTCTAGATTCCATCATGCCCTCCCTCTTCTTAGGCAATTGCATTGGTTGCCGGTTACTTATAGATGCCAATTTAAACTAGGTTGCCTCATTTTTAAATCTCTGGCAGGCTTAGCTCCCCATTATATGGCATCCCGGCTCTTAGTCTACACTCCTTCCAGGAATCTACGGTCGTCGTCAAAAAACCTTCTGGTTGTCCCTCGTTTTGTCAGGAAGAAACATGGAGGGTCGTGTTTCTCCTTTTTGGCGCCTAGGTTCTGGAATGCCCTCCCTGACAACCTACGCTTTTCTCCATCATATTTGCAATTCCGTAAAGGTTTGAAGACCTGGTTATTCATCAGAGCGTTTGAAGTTTAAGTTGTTTTTACTAACTGCACAGTATTAGCGCCATGAAACCTTTTTGGTAAACGTGCGCTCTATAAATTGCCCCAACTTCATGTCCCTGATCGATTCAGTGGTTAATGTGGTTGGGCGGGCACTCTTGAGCAGACTAGTGTCAAGAGTCGAAGAACACAATATCTTATCAGGCGTGCAGTACCGTTTACTGTCGGGTAGGTCGAAGGTTGACCAATGTTTAAATCTGTATTTGGTCCTAAGCAAACCTACTGTCATCCTTTCATGTTCCATCCACTTAACCTTCGTGGATCTCACCTCGGCCTTTGATCGGGTTGATAGACAAACCTTGGCAGCTTATGATATCCATGGGAGTGGATTGGGATATGGTATACTTCCTAAGAGACCTTCACACTATCACTGTGGCTTCGGCTTGTTACTCTAAAGACCTGAAATATATTCTGTTTAACAGTGGCGGGGTGGAGTCAGGGGGGGCGTGGGTGAGACAAGGATGTGTCTTGGCCCCTTTTTTGTTTACCCTTAGATGAACAAGCTGGAGCTGGCCTGTATAGATACTCGTGCAGATTGTCCACTATTGGGGTCTCGTCCACTGCCTGTAGTACTCTATGCAGCTGATGCAGTTTTAATGGGCAAAACGGCAAGTGGCCTGTTGGACTCTTTTTCAGCATTCATGTTAAACCTGAATTTATCGATCAACGTTAGTAAATCCTGGGTGATGCTTGTAGCCCCACGCTCAACTAAAACAAAATCTTTACATCTGGGCATCCACACATTACCCATGTCCAAAGCATTTTCATATATGGTTATATTGTTTGAATCATCCCGAAATTGGAGCCCGCTGGTGAATGGGAAATAAGCCAATTGTTTAGGAGGAAATGCAGCGGTTTTCAATGTTGTATTCCGGTTGGGCAGAAGACCCATTAGGGTATATGGTAGGTTTCTCATGCTAACTGTGTTTCAAAAGTAGTTTATGGGAGTGATATTTGTGGGTACCCGAAAATTCTCATGCTAACTGTGTTTCAAAAGTAGTTTATGGGAGTGATATTTTTGGGTAGCCGAAAATGAACCTGCTGCAGACAGTCAACGAACAGTCATAATGATAGGTAATCATTTGATTGCACACAAAACCTCAACAATGTGCACTATGATGATAAGGGTATTTTAAAGATTTGGTGGAGAAATAATATACCAGCACATGCATATGGAGTGTTTTTGTGAAATCATAGTAGTGATATTAGGATGAAGAACGTGTCTAAATAGTGAGCTGGAAAGAGAAACTTACCAGATACATTCTGTGCAGATACATGTGAATCGTTATGAGCCTGAGAAGAGAGAGAGAACGGTTGTTCCTCGAAGAAATGTACATGCACTTTCATAGACATATGTAGGGAATTAAAAATTTTCATGATATGGGCTTGTTTAGTCGAGCATGATCCCTGTATTGATGACCAGTCAGTGGATGAGAAGATTATCTTTCAACGGGTGTACTATGCACTGATGTCCACAACACTTTTAGTAAAGCTGGTTTACTACTCTTCATGCCTTGTTTGCACGAATGCACTTTGCACTTCATGTTGTCAGATTAAGTTGTCCTCATTAAGAGCCACTAAAATCCTATAAAACCTCAGTGAGCATGCATTACAACAGTAGTAAGGTATTAGGATTATTATAATAATAGTTTATTTAAAAAAAAACTTTCCTTCAAAACATTTACGATACAAAAATATTTCTTTGCCATATAGTAATCATGAGATCTAATCGCTTGCCATGGATATTTGTACAGTTGCATGCCACGAGCATTCAAGACAGTGATGATTCTTGTCATCTTGAATTGAGGTTGGACAGATTCTTAGAAAATGCTGTGACAGTCTATTATATTCATAA
Source organism: Lissotriton vulgaris (assembly GCF_964263255.1). NCBI lineage: Eukaryota > Metazoa > Chordata > Amphibia > Caudata > Salamandridae > Lissotriton > Lissotriton vulgaris. The sequence goes on from NC_141693.1 coordinate 1,796,446,699, forward strand.
CATTTCACTTTACTGAAACAAGACACTACTACTAATCATTTTGACTCCAAATCGCAGCAGTGGATTAATAACTTTGCACAATCTATCACTTGGTCTTGACAGTGTGCTTGAAACTAAGCACACTATTTCCTTTATAAATATGTTGCAGCACAACTTTACTGTATCTGTCAAATCCTTTTATATAGCGCACCAAAAGAGGTCTCAAGGCGCTTTGCATAAGAAAGGCAACAACCTACCCGAGCAGAAACACGTCAACATCAAGCCTGCTGATTATTAAACCCTGGACCAGAGGTTTTCTAGTTTCGGGTGGAAGCCATTTAAAGATTTTCCACAATTGCCGTAGTATACCGAAGCAAGTTCCGGAAACTTGGTTTACATGGGCTTTCATAGAAGGAGAACTGTCAAGCATAATGCCTAGATCTCATACGGCTTCTTTAGGTTCAGGGCAAGGCCCTAAATCAGGGGGCCACCAGTCCTGAGACCAGATAGTCTTGGCCTTGCCGGATAACAGAATTTCGGTCTTATTGCAGTTGAGTTGAAGTCTATTTTCACTCATCCAATTATTAATATGAACCATGCATTGTTTAAATCTATTGCAGGTTTCCAGGAGATTAGATCTGCAAGTGATTTGCACCTGCGTATCGTCTGCGTAAGACACTGTGGTAAAGTTATGATGTGGGCCAGGGGGGAAAGAGAATCGATCCCTGCAGGACCCTCACAGAGAGTGGAATATTAACGGATGTATGGGTGTTCATCTTAACATAAGAGTGACGGTCCTTGAGCTAATCCACAAACCAGGCCAAAGCGTTGCCTCTGACACCAATCTCCCACAACCGATGTTTCAAAATGCTGTGGGAGATGGTGTCAAAGGCAGCAGAAAGATCCAATAGGACCAGAATGGCTGATTCACCTCCATCCAAGCAGAGTCTGATGTTATCCACTATTTCAAACACTGTGGTTTCGGTGCCATGAGCGGCGCGGAAACCTGATTGCGACGGGTCAAGAAGTTCATGTGTTTCAATATACGAAGAAACACGTTTGTTGACAAAATAGTCTAGGACCTTCCCAAAGCAAGGCATAAGAGATATTGGCCTGTAGTTAGACAAGACTGAGGGATCACTGTTAGGCTTTTTAAGGATCGGCCTGACCTGAGCCAGCTTCCAGCTGTTGGGAAAGGAAGCACTCTCAAAGGAGGTGTTAAAAATACTGGTCAAACCATCTACCAACAACAGGAATAGCTCGCTGCACTTACGTGGAAGCAGAGAATCTGTGGGAGATCCCGATTTAATTTTTTTGAGTGCCAATAGCACTTCATCTGGAGAAGTGGGCTCAAATTCTGTCATCGATGGAGAATCAGTGGATTCAAAATGGGGCTCGAGGCTAAAAGAAGCCACTCCACTTAAGGCCATCTGTTGATTGGGGGGAGGGAACAAAGAATAGATTGACTGAATTTTACTTTGAAAATAAGAAGATGGTGAGTTCACCCACTCCAAGGTCTGGGCTGATTGCTCCACCTGTGGGGTGGTGAATTCCCTAAGCATCTACAATGCCAATCATTTTATTTCCCATATGACAACACTGCATCAATTTAAACAGTTACTGGCATAAAGATTAAAATGTGAATGCTTTTCAAAGAACTTAAAATTCTCTGTGCCATTGTAGGGTCCGTATTACTTCTCAGGTGAACTGGAGCATATAAACAAAACCGTGAGGGTGAGATATACGTCATATTTATAAGATCTACAAAATGCAGTGTAGATTTTCTTACTTTAGTTCATCTGCTTAGACTCTGCTCCATGGACAACCTACTCTCTGTAGCTAAATGTCATTTTATACGTCCCTTATAGCTTAGGCAATAGAAATAGTGCAGCATTAGAGTCCACTTTACAATATCAAGGTGTTAGAAATGTAATCCCCCTCTGTCTCCACAGTAGCCCTACTATAAACCAGTAGCTACTCGGGCAGGAAACTACTTGTGGGGGATGTCTCGCCTGGCGTTAGCAGCGTGCATGCGCTGCTCTCGCCATGCGAGGGCCTTTTGGATTCGATAGGGATTCCAAAGCGTGCACGCGGATGGACAGAAGATGTGCATGCGTAGACTGGATGCTTCACTGGCGGTGTGACATACTGGGGACTTTTTTTATCTAGACATCCTTCTGCCATGACTTGTTGTTTGAGGGTCTGCAATCCCAAACGCAGTGCACATCTAGAAGTGATTTATCGTCCAGGCTCTGTTTTTCTTTCATTTGCCCGTTTAACCTTTCGCTTTATTTGGATAACTCCGCATTGCAGGGGTATCATGCAATTTCAGGAAATTATAGAATGAGGTCAGTAGGAGGCGCGCACGCTCTTTGATAAATGTGTGTCGGGAGTCCATCCGCCATGCAGGACACTTCGAAGAGACCCGCTGCTACCACCAGCCCTGCTGGACGTCTCGCGGGAGACCGAATTCAATCTAGCTGTGGTTCACAGTAATGCTCAAGCAGTTTGTCAGGATTACCATCTTTCTAGTCAGTGGTTTGCGTTACCTTCAGCATCGTGTTACCACCTTGAGCTTTCCAAAGTTTGGAAATCATGAAACTTTAGACTTAGTCCAGCTGGAGGAGAGGTGTAAAATGAACAGTATCTGGTCTCTCAGCAGCCGCGATAATTAAATACAGCGGTGTGTCCTCCTGCGTATCAAAGGGAAAAAACGAGGACTCACTTAATAAATCATGTTCAACTTCGTAAGCAATATATCCAGAGCCAAGTGCAAATCGCATCGAAAACCAAATTAGGAAAAAGCTTTATATTTTTTTACTTTTTTTTTCCCCCTCCACTTTCACGTGAAAAACAAACAGTGATATTACGCAGTACGCAATATTTCGAAACGTAGCGGTGTTCTAAATTGAAACGGCGGCTCAGCAAATTCATTTCCGAAGGACGTTTTCTATGTCTACAATCTTTTTGAATATTTGCATTTATATTTTGTGTCCCTCTGACTGCACAGGGTGTTTTGGTGCTTGAAAGCTGTCTGTAGCTGTTAAGTGCAACAGTCATTAATTGGCCATAAGCATATACATTTATGCATGTACATATAGGGGAAAATAAATGGTAGCCATACAATATGGTTCTGTAATGTCATTGAAGAATCTGGTGAGATGATAAACCGAAATTATTTCCAAAACTCAGAGATTACCATAAAAGGCCATATTAGAATTTTCCTGGCATACACACTACTGTACAAACCTGGCCAATGACATAAACCTTGATGGCGTTGAACTCTTACTTTTGTGAAAGTTAAGTTACTTGGTTTCACCTTGCACGCCAACTTCACCCTCCATGAACATGATTCCAAAAAAAAACAAGCATTAAAAATGCAATAGGTCTCGCCTTTTATTAAGTTAAAGCCCTTTGCTCTGCTATACAATACCATTAGCAAAACAAATACCTTTAACTTCATCAAAGGCAAGACCTATTGCATATTAGATGGTTGCATTTTAAAACCCATAGATTTTCAAAATGTTGTTTAAAGCCTAGGTGAATGCATAATGGGCATATCCATTTGTTTCTTGCCTTGCATACGCTAGGCAAAAAATAAAGTCTGTGCAACATTTTCTTTTACATTAGTATGTTATAGGGTGCATGTGCAATTTCTGAGATTACCGCTACCGTTTTCCCATTCCCACGTAAAGGACCCAATTTCGAATGTATCGTACCGAAACTCCATATTATATATCTTGGCCAGCTGCGAAAGGGTGGTGTCCCAATACTTTTCAGAGTAAGGTCTAGGCTTGATTCCCCAAAAATTGAACTGACAGGCTCCCCAGCCGTTTTCCCATTCCCATGTAAACGACCCAATTTCTAATGTATCGTATTGAATCTCCATATTATATATCTTGGCCAGCTGCGAAAAGGTGGTGTCCCAAAACATTTCAGAGTAAGGTCTAGGCTTGATTCCCCAAAAATTGAACTGACAGGCTCCCCAGCCGTTTTCCCATTCCCATGTAAACGACCCAATTTCTAATGTATCGTATCGAATCTCCATATATGATATATCTTGGCCAGCTGCGAAAAGGTGGTGTCCCAAAACATTTCAGAGTAAGGTCTAGGCTTGATTCCCCAAAAATTGGGCTGACCGGCTCCCCAACCTTGTACCTTGATGTAGGCTAGCAATTGCATATGTCCTACAAGTAAACTTCACTTTTTGCAGCGCATAGTCAGAGTGTGGATCGGCCCAGAAGGACCTTGGAACTAGTTTTGCGAACCATGATGCGAGATGCTGAAACCATGTAAAGGGGGTATGCTCATCTAGTTCCAGTAGTTCCCTCATGCCCTCTGTATATGGACCAGGATAGCCGGGTGGTGTGCGCTTTCAATTTCAGCCCTGAGGGAATGAGTCTGCCTTCTTTGGTTTTGTCTATGCTATATTTGGAACATAGTGTGGTGCAGTGCTCCATTATAAAGCATGGCAAGGCGTTTATTTTTTTATTGGTCCCACGACATAGACAGCTGGTGTTTGAGGCATGATGGTGAGAGGGGGTAGCTTTACCACCGTACACCGGCCAGGTTTAGGTGCGCTGCTCTCCTTCCCTCATGCTGCCTTTGCCTGCTCATACTCTGACCCCGCAGCTAGCTTTACAGCCCGACATCGAAAGGGCACTGATGTGATGCTGAACCAGAGCTTCTACCTCTCCCCTCTGGAGGTAGGCTGAGCAAGCAAACTTTCCACCAGCTACTGCAGCTCAAGTGAGTCACTGATAACACAAGGCATACAACTGACTCCCTGTAAAGGGCGTGCTTGTGGGCTTTCCCGTTGCGCTTCCTCATTTGCTTTACTCCCTCTGCCTTCCACGTACCTCCCTCTTTCCTTTCCTTTCTTCTCCATTCCCTCCGTGCCTCTTCCCCAAACTGCACCCTCAGTTTTGCTTCCCCACACCCCTGCCATCTGTTTTCCTTCTGCTATCTCCTGCTTGCACCCCACCCTTAAAAACAAGCATTTGCTATGCATAGGGTCTCACAATTGTGAGATTTTGAGCTATTTACATTGTAAATGACAATACCTTTTTTTATTTATGTGCTTAAAAAACAACACATAAATAAAAGTCATGGTCATTTACACTACCAATATGTCAAAGTTTCCAAAATGAGAGACCTGTTGCATTGCAAATGCTTCTTAGACCTAGTGGGTGGTGTCATTCTGAAATACTTTGGCCAGTTAATGTTTTGTTAAACTCTATAATATTGTACCTAATTGAATAATTGTGCTTTAAATCACTTCTTGCAGTTCGGAGAATCAGTTATCTTGGACCCCTGATCTGGTGCTGAAGTAAATACTGGTGGGGATAACACTGGCAGTGAAGGATATATTTATATATACATATACATTTTCCAAAACAAGGGATGCTCCTTTACTTGTGATAGAACAGGTGGCACTGAGTTGTAGTTCACATTTTAGATTTATTCAACAATACAAAACATGTAAGAGAGAGCCACAACCAGGCTGAAGACTGACTGGTTTTTAACCGCATCGCTGCTGCAGTGATTTTTGCGCTGTGCGGCTGTTTTCGATTAACCGCGATACATGACGAGCTCAGCTCGTCATCCGCACACGTCACCCGTGGCTGATGACGAGCTGAGCTCGACATCAGCATGGAAGGGGTTAAATGTCACCAGAACCACCAAATGTCAGTATTGGACCATATTACACATGTGGCCGTTATTTGCTTTTTTATATTGCAGGTTTGTCTTGGGCTAGTTAGCTATAAAAGGCAGCTAACCGTGGAAACTGGATGGAGTTGGAATGTTTAGGTTTTGTTTACCATTCTTGAAAAATGTTTGCTAAAGCAATGGGCAGTGCCGCGAGTCAGTGGATTTAAGTGATTCTGCCACCGCACTGTTTACCACATAATAAGGGATTTACAATATTTGCCACATAATTTGCAGATTTAACCCAAAATGTTAGTCTAGCTCATATGGATGAAAATATTGCCAAAGAATGTGCTGCTGCATTTATATTTTTGCCAAATAATTTATACAACCCTGTTATTTCTGTATGTATTTTTATATCTATCGAAAGGACTTTCTTCATCATTGTTTTAGTTAGTAATGCACTGTGTTTCGTACTTAGGAGTTATATCGTAGGTATCGATCTTTATTTACTTGGATGTGCAAGGTGCTCATACGTAGTGAATGTTTGCAGACTCTCAACACAAGCAGGGGTTTTGGAATTTATGGTTTACCAAAGGGCTTTTATTTGGATTGTAGTTATTTTGACTCTTTGTGCCTCTGCTAATTGAAAATATATGAGGCTTTAACAGAAGTCTGTGACCTTTTTTTCTTTCAAGATGCTTTGCCGAAAAATGCAAGTTATTATGGAAACCGAGCTGCCACCTTAATGATGCTATGCAGGTTTCGGGAAGCACTGGAAGATGCTCAGCAGGCTGTAAGGTTGGATGACACCTTTGTAAGGGTAAGTATAGACCAGTAATCAACATTTTAGGTTTAAAGCATTTTTATTAAGGCAGAACATAGGAGAAAAAGGGAAGGAGAGGGGGGGGTATGCACATTACAAACATAAAATCAAAGCCAAAGTAGTCAGAGCATGGTGATAGACAGTGGCAATAGCAGATAAAAGTTCGTTGAAGAAAGGCTTGGCGTGTTCGCCACTGTCGGTGGAGCTGAAAGGCTAAAGAAAGGAAAAATAAGAAACCAACCCTCCCCCCCCCCCTCCTTGAACCCTCCCCCCAACACCCCAACTCCCCCCCAACTCCCGCCCAACTTCCCCCCTTTCAGTGCTTGGATTATCTATACGCCCTGCTTCCCCACCCCCTAGCCCCCGCCCCCCCGGGACTCCCCGTCTAATGTCTGTTTAGTTGATAGGGTCTGTGGGAGGCGTTAGTCTCAGAAGTCTAAGATATCTCGGACAGGTAAGTTCTCTAAATTCTGTGGTCAAGAGCGCATGAAAGGGTCGCCACAACTCATCAAATTGTTCCACGTCCCCCGCCACCATAAGCGATAGTTTTTCCATGCCCAGGACATGCCAGAGTCTGTGGAGCCAACCCGTGATGGAGGGGACTGTGGTGGTGCGCCAGTGTATCAATATGTTTTGGATCGCCGATCCCAATGCTATTGCTATTTGCCGACCTCTACGGGACTTCAGCGGGTACATTAGCCCATTCGGAAGGCCCAACAAAACATACGCCGGAAAGCGTGGCAGTTCTATCTCAAAGTGAGCGTCAATCTCGTCAATGATTTCCGTCCAGTAGTCCTTCAACAACGGGCAATCCCAAAGCACATGTGTAAGAGTCCCTGTCTGCCCACAGTTCCTCCAGCACGTCTTCCCAATGTTCCTATTTATTTCATGCAGTCTCTCTGGGGTATAATACCAATACGTAGACACCTTTGTGAATGTTTCTGTGAGTCCTGTGTGGTATGCCGAGTGTCTCGCGCGGTATGCAATCTGATCCCATTCCTTACGGCTGAGCGTCCTCCCCAGCTCTCTATTCCAGCGTTCCCTGCCAGGATTATAGAAGTGAAATGGGGGGGTTGCAGGAATTTATAGAGGTCCGTGATCAGCTTGGCGTCAGAGGTGCGAGTTATTAACCACCTCTCATACGGCTTCATCTGGCGATCTGCTGTTTCGCGTACCTGCGGTAAAAGCGCCCAATGTCTAACCTGCATGTACCTCAATCTCTCTGCCTCAGTCAATTGATATTCCTGCTTAAAGTATCATACATCTGGAAGAGCGCACGGCAACCCGCCGCTTTCCAGTGCATGAATGCGCCCGGTTCTAGACCTGGGGAGAAATCAGGGTTCTCAGCTATCGGCGTGAAAGGCGAGGGGAACGTGGTGAGGTCGTGAACTTCATTAACGGCGTCCCACACTCTCAAGGGGACTCGCGTAACAAAGGAAGCGTACAGGTTGGGGGGCGGTGGGCCCGCCGCAAGAATGGCACCTCCTGTAAAGGACGCCCCACCACCGCTTGGTCTTGAAAGAGCCAATGTTTGTCAGATTCCCATTTGCTTCATTCCACCAAGTAGCGCAACTGCGCCGCCTGAAAGTATTTCCGGAGATCTGGGATGCCAAGGCCTCCCGCCTCCGGGGCCAGTGTGGAGAGAACCTTCTTTATTCTTGGCTTGCGACCCTGCCAGATGAAACGTGCAATATCTGCCTGCGTCCGTCTAATCCATCCCGTAGGCGGTTGGAGCGGCAGGGCCCGAAAGAGATACAAAATCTGGGGCAAGACCGTCATCTTGACCGCAGCTATTCTCCCAAGCCAGGACAACATCCCTTTACCCCAGCGGGCCAACTCCTCCATAATTTTCCTGCTCAGAGATGCGTAATTGGCCGTCACCATTGCTGGTAACGTCGGTGCCAACAGAATCCCCAGGTAAGGTATCGGGGACGACGACCACTGCTTAGGAAAAAGCCTCTGCAGGTCTCTCCTTGTATCCACTGCCAGGGATACATCCAGGGCCGCTGACTTGCCCATGTTCATCTTAAAGCCCGCCACCTTCGAGAAATCATCCAGCTCCTTAATGCATGCAGGGAGGGCCCGCATCGGGTCATCCAGAGTCAATAGGACATCGTCCGCATAGAGACTAACCGTGTGGACATATCGTCCCATCTTAACCCCTAATGCATCCGGGTTCTGGCGAATCCTCTGGGCAAACGGCTCCATGTATAGGGCAAAGAGAAGTGGGGAAAGCGGGCACCCTTGTCTAGTACCCCGTTCTATCTCGAAGCTGCAGGAGCTACAGCCATTAACCCTAACTGTAGCCGATGGGGACTTGTAGCAATTAAAAATCATTGAACAGAACTTCTCTCAGATACCCATCTTCCGTAGCACCTGTTCTAGATAGGGCCAATGAACGCGATCAAATGCTTTCTCAGCGTCCACCGCCAGCAGCATTCTTTCGCCTGGAATCCGTGAGGCCTTCTCCAAGTCTGCACCACCCTCTTTGTATTATCGACTGTTTGTCGTCCTGGGACAAAACCAGCCTGATCAGACTCTACCAGGCCTGGCAGATGTAGAGCCAGTCTGGACGCCAAAATCCCCGTATATAGCTTTAGGTCGACATTCAGGAGGGAGATTGGCCTGTACGAGCCACAGAGGGTCCGGTCCTTCCCTGGTTTCGGAAAGACCGTGACCGTTGCTCTCAGTAGGTCCGGCCGAATAGCCCCCGGTGCAGAGAAGGAGTTGAAGAGGCAGGCAAGGATAGGTGCCACAACCGGGCAGAAGGTCTTATAAAACAGGGACGTATAACCGTCCGGGCCCGGGGCCTTCCCATGCTTGAGCCTGGAGATGGCGGCTATCACCTCCTCTACGTGAATACTACGTTCCAGGTATTCCGCTTGCGCCGGGTCTAGGGCCGGGAGGGCCACCGACTCCAGGTAGTCCGCTGTATCTTGCGGCAAAGGTGGCTTCCCTGTGTAGAGGTCTTCATAGAACCTACGGAACACCTCCGCTACCGCTGCATCCTCAGACAGCCACCCCATCAGAATCCAACAGTTCCCTAACCAGGTTACGCTGATGCGCCACACAAAGCCTATTCGCCAGGAGTTTGCCGCACCTGTCCCCCCGTGTAAAACGCGTGTTTAAGGCGCAGCGCAGCGTATTCCGCCCTGTCCATATCTAACGCTGATAAGAGTTTCCTAGCAGCCTTCAGCTGTTTCCATATCCTAGGGGCTCCCGTACGGCGATGTACATGCTCCAGTTCTCTAACTTTAGAAGTCAACTCCTCCCTCTTGCCCTGTCTCTCCCTGTTCTCTGCTGAGGAGATAGAAATAAACTCCCCTCTCAGGACCGCCTTCAGCGCCGCCCACTGTGTCGCTAGCGAGGTGTCTAGGTTATTGTTATGAGTTTGATATTCCCGGATCGACTCCTCAATGTGTTTCACTACAGTTTTCTTATGTAACAGGGTGTCCCTAAGACGCCAGACACCAAGGGAGGGGGAGACCGGTGGCAATACAAATGTACCCGCAACCGGCGCGTGGTCCCGACAGTGAGAGGACCCCTATGTCCGCCGTCCTAGCAGAGGCACACATTGGTCCGCTGACCAACAAGTGGTCCAGCCTCGCATACGTCCGGTGTGCATGCGAATAATAAGAATAGTCTCTATCCGTGGGGTGCAGCGTGCGCCAAAGGTCGTGCAGGTCTAGATCAGCAAGCCGAGCCTTTCCTGCCTGTGAAAGTTCCCCAGTTTGCGGAATTCTCTGCGCGGATCTATCAAGCGCGGAATCAAAAACCATGTTCAGATCCCCCCACTAAAATGATGTGTCTGTCTGGGGAGGCTGTCACGTCCACGAACGCCGAGTCTAGAAAGCTCCTGGTGTTCGTTCGGGCTATACAAGGAGCCAATAGTAAACGTCATGTCCCCCAGCTTGAGGCGGTACGCTAACAGCCTCCCCTTCTGTTCTGCGAGTTTGTACAGCACCTCCCCTCTGAAGGAACTCGCTATCAATATGGCCACCCCCGCCTCCTTAGAAGAAGTGGAGGAGAAGAACTGCGTGGGAAACTTGCAAGAGCGCAGCCTATGGCAGTCTTGTGCTAACAAGTGGGTTTCCTGCAGGAGACAAATGTCCGCTTGTGTTCCCTCCAACAGAGACAAAATTGCCCTTCTTTTAACTGGATTGTTTAATCCCTTAACATTAAGGGTCACTACTTTAAGTGTCGCCATGTTCGTGAAGGCCAGTGTACGCTAAGTAGCGGGAACCCAATCGGGCAGGGTAGGGCACGGGGCGGCAGCGCAGGGATGCTAAAATGAAATAATGCAAAATTGCGTAAGGCACTGGACGATTTCCCCCTTTCCCCCAACTTCCCCCGAACCAACCCCATGGCAACTGGCCAACAATCCCACCTCCCCTCCCAAACTCGGACTACCCAATGTCCCAGCCATGTCCCAGATCGGACAAGTCCGTGGAAAGTACTTAAAGTGGACGTCCGGCCACTTGTTCTCCCCGCCTCCCCTCCACCCTCCTTCCGGCCCCAAACCTGCTATCAGCAGAAGCTATGTCCTTCTCCCCCCGCAGCGTTTCTACGCCGTCAAGGCCACACCGTTCGTGGCAGCAGAGTCCCTGGCCGCCTCTCTCAGCGCATTGGCCATTTCTGCAATGATGGTGGGTGAGTCCGGCCTCCCGGCACTAGCCACCGATCTCCTTCTCGCCGTTCTTCGTCGTCCTCCTCGTTCCGAGCGTCTCTGGCCCGGCATTGCTTCGTCTTCCTCCGTAGCTGTGAGACCCAGGACCCCACAGATCTCCTGCAAGGAGCGCAGTTGGTGCACCACGCCGTTCCAGCGAAAGATGAGACGGAAGGGATGCCCCCAAGTATACGGTGTTTCATGCTCCCTCAGGAAGTCCGTCGCAATCTTGAAGGCCCTGTGTTTCTGCAACGTGATAGCAGACAAGTCCTGGAACAGTGCGATGGGGCGTCCTCGGAAGGTTAGCGGTTGCTTTTTGCGTGCCTCCGCCATTATGCGCTCCTTTACAAGGAAATCAGGGAGGTAGGCCAAAATGTCCGGTGGAGGCGCCGTCGATTGTCGCTGACGGCCAACCCTGTGGGCCCTATCAATCCGGATTGGGAAGTCCGCTGGCTCACCCAGGATCTCCCTGAACATGTCCCTCAGGTAGCCAGCAACATTAGCTCCCTCTTCAGCGGACGGGACTCCCCGGACCCGTATGTTATTTCGCCTCGACCTGTTATCCAGGTCCTCGTTATGCGCCTGGAGGTCCACGTGCTGTTCCCTGAGGCGGAGTACCTCCTGTTGCAGGTGGGCAATCTCCTCGTCCCTCCGGTGGGCCGCCGTCTCTATCGTTTCCAGCCTTCCACCTCACTGCGAACCTCTCGCACCTCGCTGGCAACTTCCTGTTTTAGTGTCTAAAAGTCCTCTTTGAGCGAGCTAAACAGGGCCTCCATAAAAGATCTCGTGACCGGGGGCTCCCCCCAGCCGGGTCTCCTGAGCTTCTAGAAGAGCTCGGGGACGGTTGTGCTTTATCCCGTTGCTGCTGGGCCCTGCTGAGCATGTCCGGGAGCGTACGGTCCCCTTTCTTCAGGTTCCGACCGCTCGCCATCTGCACACCGTGGACCGCAGCACACCGCCCAATGAAAGAGGGAGTTCAAGACTGCCAACAGCAGGTCCTGGCGTCGCTGGGTCTCCACTAATGGGTTAGATGCGGCCGAAGTGAGATTCCGATACTGCAGGGCCGTCGTCTGTTCCGTACCCTGGAGAGCAAAATGGCGGCCGGGCCTCACCGTATAGACCTTCCTTCGTCTCCACCCAATGTCCAGACCGCCAGCCAGTTCCGGGGTTATAGCAGAGAGGCCGCTCAGAGCTCCCGGTCCGAGGCAGCGCCAACCGTACTGCACCCGTGCTGCACACTCAGTCTGGGGCCGGGGGGTGCGTAGTAGCCTAGGCCGCTACCTCCGGGGCTCGTCTGTCACCTCCTCGAGGACAAAATGGCGGCTAGGCGTCTCCAGGAAGACCTCCCGACTCCAATGGCCACTGCTCAAGTTTCACACAGTCTCAGGGCTACAACAATGAGTCCCCCTCGGGGTCTCCCGATCCGTAGTAGAGCCAATTGTTCTGCCCCCTCGTTCCGCACTTCTCCCCAAACTTCAGTCGGGACCGGGCAGCGCGTGGCGTTCAAGGCCGCAGCCGCGGTCTCGAGTGTTGCTACTCCCAGCCAGCGACCATTCTTCTCCGCGGCGTCCCTCGCGGGCGGTTCACCCGGTCCACCAGCTTCAAAGGCACAGAACCGCTGCAAAGTGGCAAACAGACGTCACGCTGTCCAGCCGAGGCCCCCGTGCCGGGGTTAGCTGTAAGGCTCCGTCCGCAAGACCCCGCTTCCGGCCACTCGCGCCGCCTCAACTCAGTGGCGCTTTGCGGTCAACTCGCCATCGCTCAAGTGGTCTTTTACAGCGGCACTCAGGACTCAATTTTAACACCCGTGCGTGCACCAAGGTTTCCGCCACCCGTCCCACGGCCGCTGAGCTCCAGTGGGCGGAGAGAAGCCGCCGAAAAAGGGGCTCTGGCCTAGTCGGGCTGGAGGAGCTGCGGGAAGAAGCGTCCGCTCACTCCGCCATCTTGGCCACGCCCCGTAATCAACATTTTAATTGTTCTTGAACACGACCCCATTGCACTTGCAGATCAATGATGCCCTTCTTGTTTTCTATCCAACTGTTAAACAAATACAAGACTCTAGTGGATGAGATGATACTCTGGCATAGGGAATTCCTCTTGAGGTCTGGCAGATGCTCCCATGATAAGCATCAAAAGGGAGATCTTTTTCTTTTTCGCAGTATTAGGAATCACATTTGTAATCTGTGTTGGCTACCAATACTCATGCTAAGCACACTCCTGCCATCTTGTGTTGGGCCTGGACTTCACAGTTTTTTTATTTAAGAAAGTCTTTATGGTCAACGTCATGCATCGATTCCCCTTCTCGTGGAGGTATTGTGCATGTTAAGCGGTCCTTTGTTGGATTGTTTTTTTCCACCATTGCGCTCGGACGGACTGCGCCTGAGTGCTATAATTTCTCCGCCTAAACGTCCTACAGCAAAGAAAACCAGCAAGCGAAGATCAAGACGACGACCGAGCTACAGCTCCAGGACATCTTGGAACCGTGTAAGAAAATAGACTTTCGCTTCATCAACAGCAAGACCTGTTGAGAATGTTTGTCTCTGTGTTGGAGAAGAAGAAAGACTGTGTATTCAGGAGTTGCCCTCGGTGCGGGGAAAAATACTCATACTCTGATATACATCAGTGTGCAGCCTGTCTCTCTCTGAGCATAAGGAGCAGGACTGCGCAATGTGCAGTTGTTTCAAGAAGACCTTACGAGTAGGTGGTACAGAGGCCTAGACTGGCCATCCTGCGGCAGAACTTTCTAACTTTGAATCCCACAACGAGGGTGAGAAAGACGCTGAGACACCAGTCCAGCACAGCTATGTCATTGCAAGCACCCACAAGATCGCCTCAGATAAAGACCGTGATGATGCAGTGATGGTCCTGCAACTCTGACGAGGTACAGCAGACTCTGCATCGAAGGACCGAGCCGAAGACAAAGACCACACCAAGACCTGTGAGTACTGCGGCCCCACACCAAAGTAAGATAATCTCACAACAGCCTCCCCTTCCTCACCATGTTTCTCCACAGCCTTTAGGCTCTGGTCGACACAGAGAGCAAATCTCCGAGATGGGACCAGATCTGTCGCAATCCCAATTGGGTGAAGCGGACAAAAGAGTGAGGACGCAAGCGAGAGCCATGCATCAGAACTGAGACGAAAATAGATGCGGGCAGAAAAAACAGAAGGAATTTCAAAATCAGCAGTTGAAAAATAGAGGCTTGTGGAGGCAAGATGGCGGACACGGCTGTGTCCGAGTGAGGCAGGCGATGTGAGCTCTTCACCAACAATCATCCCTCTCCCCCCCCAGCAGTTTGTGGTTGTGAAAACAGAGGGAAGCGGTAATAGATAATAGAAGTCACCGTTTTAATTGCCAACCTTCTTATGCTGTTGGATTTGCTTAGTCTTTAGCTGGTTTGTTGGCGTCTGCCTTCCCGCGTTTGGCTTGTGAGGAGTCAGCGTGGCGCCGGAGGTTTGCTGCCTGCTTCCAGCCTCAGGCGTCCACAACACCAGTGATCACTGCGCGATCGGATTGTTGTGAAGACCAGGGCTGGATTGGTGCGGCAGCCCTTGGCTCCCAAGAACGCCAGTAACACTACAATGAAGAGGCGAAAGACACGGGCGGCGGCTGCTGCTACAGGGGGAACAACTGGTGGAGCCCCCTGTAAATCCGGATCTCTTGGTGACCCCAACCTCAATTTAGCTTCTAATTTAGCGCAAGGGGATGCATCATCCTCCCCGGTCCCCGCTAGTAGCGAGGAGGTCAGGGGTGCTAAGGTCAAAATTCCTGGGATATTTAAAAAGAGAACACAGCCCAAAGGTAAGACTTTTCCCCTGGCTGAAGTAAATACTCAGCAAAACGATAATTCTACTTCTAGCCCTGAGCCAGTAGCTGATAAAAACAAATTTTCACCAAGGGCAGATTTTTCTCCTTCTGTAAAAGGGCTTGAGGCTTTGGTGGAAACTGGAGATAATATCCTCAATGCTGACACTGTTATTTTGGCTGAGGGTGATATTGCAATCATTCATTTAGAAAAGGCTGTATCTTCTCTCTCACTCTCAGGAAAATCCGGGACCGTATCTGGCAGCCAGAGGGTTGTATCAACAGTGGTGGCTGGCGTTAACTTAGATAAGACTCTTCAAAGTGACGGGACTATGGTTGACCTAACTATTGATGCAGACTCTGGAGATTCAGCGGGCAAATTTTATTTTATGTCAGACCTCTCCATTGCTTCTGATGCTGAGAGCACTGAATGTGATTGGCAAGATGATGGAAGCTTGACAAGCTCAGTTCCTTTAGAAGAAGATGAAAGTAGTTTAACAATTGAAGGGAAAAGCACAGTGCGCAAAGCAAAAAAAGCAACTGCCTTGCCTAATTCTCTCTCTAGAGAATGTTTTGAAAATGATGAATCCCCCATATTAGGCTTATGTCTAATATTGATGCTAAGGACTTCTTAAATGCAATTTAGTGTGTTGACACGACCTGTGATTATGTTACAGATCTACTTTTACTGCGTTTTTGATTTTCTTTTTGCCAGGGGGGTAGGGCTGACGGGTGAAGGGCAACAAGCCTTTCTGTCCATCACCAATGGGAACTATTCAGTCCCTTTGCCTCATTTGGGTGGGTGTTTAAATGGGTGAGGGTGGCTTTCAGGGTAGGAAGGGTGGGGTGGGAGGAAGGGGTGTGGGGCAAGGAATAATATAAAAGTGTCACTAAGCGTAAATTGCAGCCAATACTTGTTAGAACATGCAATTGTGAAGTCCTTATTTGTTTTAGTAGTGCGAGTATTGTGGCCAGGATTTATGTTTTAGCTTTGTCAAACCATTTCAATTATGAGAATGGGTACATTTACGGTTTGTTCTTGGAATATTTGTGAGCTGAATGAAAGGAAAAAAAGAGGGATAATGGCTCAAATTCTTACTTCCATAAGAGCTGATTTACTATGTGTACAGGAGACCCATATTGCATAGAATAATAGGAGTTGGTTGAAAGATCTGGGTATGGAATTAGTTGGGTGTACACGACAGGGTACAACAACAAGAGGTGTTGCTGTCCTGAAAAGATATAATTGTGGGACATGTAAACGTGTTAAAGAAGATTCCGTTGGTCGCTGGGTGATCATTGAGCTGTGTCTGGAAGGCCTTCTTTGGACTATTTCCACAATTTATGGCTCTAATTTAGACGACCCAGATATGATGAATCAGCTCAGTATTGAACTTGCGGCCTGGCCATCACCTTTAATTCTATGTGGAGACTTTAATCTCCATCTGGAAGGAAAGGCGGAAATAACCAGTGATTACATCTATGAAGGGAAGAAAAGCAAAGTCTTTAGGGCAACTAGAGGGCTTGTTAAAGAGTTTGGTCTAAGTGACGTAGGATACGTGAAGGGAATGGGAGCCCCCATGAGCACATTTTTTTCCACTCCTCATCAAAAACATGTCCGTTAAGACTATTTTTTCATTACTGCTGGATATGTCAATAATGCCAGGTTTTATGTTACCCAAGATAATCTCTGATCACAATCCTATTATTTTAGAGCTAGATGTTAATTTCAGTGCTCCTTTGAGGGCCAGGACTTTTGAGCGTAAATTAATAGTCGATCTATTGTATGTTGAACAAATGAGGAAATGGATAGCTGAATTCTTTAAAATTAATCGCGGGTCCGCCTCCGTCCACATGGTTTGGGATGTTTTTAAGTCGGGGTATGGGGAGAAACTAGGTTATTCAATCAATAAACTACGGGTAACACGAGAAGTGCTTGCTGCTGAGACAAAGAAACTTTGTGATATAGAAATTCAACTTATGTAGGCAGCTGGCAATTGTCGGGATACGGAACAAATCTTGAATGACTTAGCCGCTCAAAAGGCGAGGCTATATCTGAATTTTGCCACAAAGTTAGCCACACAAACTGCAGTATATAGGTCAGAGATTTATGAGGAGGGAGAAAACTCTGGCTGAATATTGGCCAAAAGGCTACGTCAGAAAGACGTTGCCAAAAGGATAGATAGTATCCAGGATGAGTCGGGACAAATTTGCGCTAAACCTGTAGAAGTTTTGGAGGTTTTTCGTAAATTCTATAGTAAGTTGTATATGGAGGAAATTACATGTAGTGGTGTAGATAACGTAATGGATTTTAGTGCTGATATTAAAATTCCCATATTAACACCTGAGCAGACTGAAGAATTGGATACAATCATCATATGGGAAGAAGTTGGAGGCTGCTTTATTATCTTTGGCGCACGGTGAGGCGGTACGCCCTGATGGCATTCCTCTTTAATTTTTCAGGATTTTTCAACAGGTTTTGAAAGAAGAACTTATGGCAGTATTTTTGGAAGATCAGAAGGGGATTGCGCCGCTGTCCTGGCGAAATTCTATAATCACAATTTTTCTTAAAAAAGATAAACCACCTTTGCTGCCCTCCTCTTATAAGCCTATATCGCTTATTAACGCTGATAGCAAAGTATACTCAAAGATTTTAGCTTTGCGTTTATCCGGTATAATTTCATCTCTTGTCTCTAAATTCCAGCATGGATTCATTCCTGAATGTGACACTGCGGATCATGTTCGGCGATTAATTGCTCTTGTGGACTGAGCGCAAGCAACTAACTCCACAATAGGGTTACCCTGTTGGATGCCGAAAAGGCATTTGACAGGGTTTCCTGGCCATACATGTGGGATGTTTTAGAATTGAAGAGATTCGGTCCTGAAATGTTACAAGCCTTGAAGGTTCTCCATTCTTCCCCAAATGCATGTATTCGTGTGGCTGGCCAAGAGTCTGCTCTGTTCTCAATCTCTCGTGGCAAGGCAAGGGTGTCCGTGCTCCCCACTTTTATTTGTCTTACATATTGATCTTTTTTAAAATAATTTAAATGCAGCTGAGAATATTAAACCCATTCATTTATGTCAAATAGATTATAGAGCCCTTGCCTATGCAGACGACATCGTTGTCGTTACCAGGGATATAGGTAATGCATTACCAGCTATTGATGAATTGGCAGTCCGGTTCGGATCATATTCGGGTCATAAGCTAAACATTTCCAAGACCCACATTCTTCAGTTTGGTGAAGAACCTCCTGAAAATATAACCACTGTTTCAGAGGTTACCTATCTAGGAATTAAAATTTCACTACTTGTATGTAATATTCCTGAATTAAACATGAACTCTGCGCTGACTACAGTTAATTCAATACTAGAGAGACTAGACCACTTACATTTATCTTTATACTGCAGATCTAATGTTTTAAAAATGTTATTACCAACATTTTTGTATATGTTTCGTACAATCCCGATTGAATTTTCAGCTAAATGCTTTAAGCGATTAGAGAGGATTTCCTCGAGATTTTTGTGGGGTTATAAGCGGCAACGAAGAGCTTATAAGAAGATGGTGTTGCCGAAAGATCGTGGCGGCTGGGGAATACCTTATTTCTTGTTTTATTATGTAGCAGCAGTATTACAATTCATCAGCCCGCTGGTAGTAGGGGACAGGGCCCAAATTCTGCCCTGCCATGCTCCTTCTATTTATGAACTTGGGATGGGTGAAACTATTAGGGGCTGTTTGGTTAAGACAGTAGAACCTAGTTACTTTAAAAAAACATATTTAAAATTCTAAAAGCGGCTTATTCGGTATGGAGATTGGTTAAGTGTCAGCTGGGAGTTCTGAAGCTGAATGTGTATACTCCGTTTTCAGCATCTGAGATACTACCCTTCATCTTTCGGGATCAAATTGCTAATAGATGATCCTCTAAAGGAATTCAATGTTTAGGTGATCTACTGCAAGATGGTCATTTAACCTCCTTTACTGAGCTACAAAGGAAGTTTGGTTTGGCCAAACAGGAATTTTTCAAGTTTCTTCAAATCCATAGCTTTCTGCAGACTCTAGGCCCTGATGTAGAACAGCAACTGAGGAAATTTCCTCTTGTTGAGAGTATTGGGGGGGGGGGGGCGGGAGCAGTGGTAGGGACATCAATAGGGCAATTTTATTCTTACCTTTTGGCAGTATTGCCAGACGATCTTGAGAAATGGCAAGATAAGTGGGCAACCAAGTTAAGCCTAGAGGGAGTCAATATTACTGAATCATTAATGTTAGCAAATCGGGTTCTTATGATAGGGAGGATGCGTACGCAGCATTACATGGCTATATATGATCTGTACTACACCCCAAGAAAGATATCGAAATGGGGTACAGCTGCGGGGACAAAACGTAATAGATGTGCTCAGTTTGCTGCTGACGCTGTTCATATGTTTTTCTCCTGCCCCAAATTATCTGACTTATATATTTCAATTGAACAATTTTAGGCCTAATAATGGGGCTACCAATAACAATAACTGGGGAATTGGTTTTGATTGGAGTTAGTTCTGAAACACTTGCTCACACAAGCTCCAAGACTATGACATATTTTGTATTTATTTGTATGGCCGTAGTACGTGCACGTATCACAAACGATTGGATTAATCCGGATCCTCCTTCCTTTTTAGGTCAAGCTGGTGTAGCATTGCGTCCAGCGAAGTATCTATTGTTGGCCACTTCCTGGGAATCTGAGACAGGGAATGTGCACGCACAAGCCCTCGGCAGTTTCACCTCGTGAGCGCCGTGCACATCTCCTGTCTCACATTCACAGTAAGTCAGCCTCTCGCCTCTCTCACGCGCGCGCACACAGCCACACTCATGCATGCGCACACACATACACACGCACACACAGCTACACCCCCACACACGCGCACACACCCCCCACTCACCGGGCTCTTTTCTCGCTGGCTCCATCACTTCGTCGCATCACCTGATTTCTCTCCTCCTGCTCTCTACCGGGAAAAGCCAGCACTCCCAGAATCCCTGCTTTCTTCTGGGCTCTCCACTCTGCCTCCAAGGTGCCGTGCTCCGGGCGAGCTACGTCCCCGCGAGCCTGGCACAGATGAGGGGCATCTCCCGGAACCTCGCAGGCTCCAAGTAACTTTCTTGCCTATCAAAGCAGAGCCCGCCTCTCTCGCCTGTGTTCTAGGCCTCGCTCGTAACATACGCACGCCTTCTTGTTGTTATTGTGGCGTGGAGATAGCGTTGTTTACTTGTCTCTGAACAGCTTTTCTAGGAATACCAGAGGTGCAAATGGGTAACATTAAAAATATGCGAGCGATTTGGAAGCCTGCTGAACTGAGCCCTTTTAAGGAAATCCATGCTTTAAATGTCGCCTGTTCCTCAGCCGGTAGTAAAGTCTGTTATCGCTAGTGGTTATATATATTTGAGCCGCGAGTCTGCCATGCCAAGCTCTCCCTCTTGCAGGCGTGCAGTGGCAAATGTTCGTGAGGAATTACCAGAAACCAACAATATGTAGCTTGCAGGCGTTTCCTGACTGGCTGCCCCTGAATGTGCCAGATTTCCTTCCATACCTCTTTTTGCACACATTTATAACTGTTTATTTGGTTTGTCTTCATGTTTTTATATCTGAATTTGTAGACTTGTTGCTTCAAATAGCAGACAACAGACTGGACATCTGCATGATGTGGCTTGCTTACATTTGTGTGTATTTATTGAGATGTTTTAAAGAGCTCCATGTGTCTCCCTTGGTGTGCTTCACAGCGCTTTACCGTTGGGTGGCTAGATACAGAATGATCGATTGGGGGGATGAGGGGGCCAGTAGAGTCCAGGGGGTGGCTATTGAATGTGTACGGCACACTTTAATCGCCAGCCCTGTTCTGCAGTGAGTTTCATAGAATGCTACTTTGTACAGTTCAGTGTGCAAGAGCTTTCTGAGCCAAACTTCGGGTTAGTTCTCCGTTTTGGACTGCATGTATTCCAAAGTCTCGGTACATATTCCTTCATGTTTCACCCTCTTGAATCTTGTTAGATCCCATTTACGGACAATGAGTGGGGAGCAATAGTTGTGGTATTGTGCATTGTTTTGCTGTGGACAGTAATTCTGTTGTCCTGCTTATAAGGTCCCGGTTTGTCATTTTAAGCCATGTTTCTTACACAAATTGTTCTCTTTATTGGCTTTGTACAGCAAACATTCAGAACAGAGTTTAATCTGCACATGTTATTGAAGTTAGACCTTTCAGAATAAATCAGCTCTTTTTCCAATTTGATTTGTGAATTTTGCTCCACCAATTTTGAGAACTCTGTTGCCAAGGAGGGGTAACAGGAATAGACTTAATCTATAACGCTTTGAGAACATGAAGTTGTGTACTTCTAACTTTAGTGTTGGTGCTGAATGTGTGCGTGCCCCTCTTTCCATCTCGCCCCTTGGAGTGAACTTCAGTAAGTCCCCATTCCTGTGCTTGTGTTGTAATATCTTTTCTGCTGCCCGGATCAACTGGCTTACCTGGTTAAGTTCACTGTGTACTGCACATGCAGACACAGGCATCAAAGTCGTAAGCATCTACAGGAGTCTTCCGGCTTGAGCAAGTAGAGGAATCAAGTGGGTTTCCCTAAACCTCTCTTTCCCTCTGAACTAGCTCACAGATTGTGTAAGTAAGCACTCCCAGAGCAACAATATGTAACATTCCCGTGGCCCGACTCACAGGTATGGTAAGATAGTAAGAGAAGCACTACGCAGTAAGGTTCACCCTGATGTTACTCGTAAAAAACAAATTCATAAGCCTACAAAGCATTCCAAATGTTAGAACTCATGGGCAGGGAAATGGCGGGAGTGCAACACCCAGCGATTTACCATGTTCAGTTCTTTCAAATCTAGGCAGGGCTAGATGTAACTAAAAGGTAAGCTAAATTCTCCAGCCCACTAGTGATTTCCTAAATAAATAGAGAGAAGCCATGGGGGGGGCTGGGTAAACTGATGTCCAAAGGACGTTCACATAACACTCTTAGTGACCTACCATGATGCAAATTTCCTAAGAAAATTGATCTGTGACTACCTTTGTTCCCAAATCCCTCCTCAGATAACTCACAAGATCACTCCACCCAGAAAACAAAGATAAGAATTAAAACAACACTGGCACAACTGCTAGTGGTCTCAGCCGAAAGGCCTGAAGTAGAATGAGTATTGTGATTGAAGTGCTGTTTTACTCAGATTTATGGGTATTTATCTAGTATGACCACAGCTATAAAGAAATGGAGTGCTGTGTATTGGAATGGGTGTACATAGATGGGTCAGGCTATATTTATGGGGGGGACTCTTTTCATTGCTGCACGCCTCACACTGCTGCACGCCTCACACTGCTGCACGCCTCACACTGCTGCACGCCTCACACTGCTGCACGCCTCACACTGCTGCACGTCTCACACTGCTGCACGCCACACAACACCACCACATCACTCTAGGACACCACCACATCACTCTAGGAAACCACCACATCACTCTGGGAACACCACCACACCACTCTGGGAACACCACCACACCACTCGGGGACACCACCACACCACTCGGGGACATCACCACACCACTCGGGGACACCACCACACCACTCGGGGACACCACCACATCACTCGGGGACACCACCACACCACTCGGGGACACCACCACACCACTCGGGGACACCACCACACCACTCGGGGACACCACCACACCACTCGGGGACACCACCACACCACTCGGGGACACCACCTCATCACTCGGGGACACCACCTCATCACTCGGGGATACCACCACATCACTCGGGGACACCACCACATCACTCGGGGACACCACCACATCACTCAGGGACACCACCACATCACTCGGGGACACCCCCACATCACTCGGGGACACCCCCACATCACTCGGGGACACCACCACATCACTCAGCCCAACTCCCTACCTCCCCACACCTACAGTCTCCTCCTTCCCCCTGCTGGCGCCTCTGATGTTCAATCACTGACCGACCTCTACCTCGACTCTATGAACTCAATAATCAACGAAGCCGCCCCACTGCAACTAAAGAGAGTCTCCACCAAGAACTCGAACCCTTGGTATGACGGCAGACTCAATGAAGACAGGCGTGTTATGCGATTGGCAGAGCGCACTTGGAGAGCTGACCCCTCATCACTGCATTGCAAAACGCTTAAGAACAAGAGAAATGCCTACTTTAGGAAAATCAAGCGTGCGAAGGCTGACTTCTTTAGCCTCCAGCTTGACCAAGCGAAAAACCGACCAAGAAAATTGTTCGAACTAGTCAAAACTCAAGCCAAGACGCAACCTTTACAATCAAACACAACAAGCGATATCCCACACAGTGAAGACTTTTCTGCTTTCTTTAAGCTAAAGACCGACAATATAAGAATTGACCTCCTCAATGATGTAAGCCGATACCCTAGCCACATCAGAATGCCTAACACTCAACCTAAAAATAGCGCATCATGGACGTCCTCCAACACCTACTCTGAAGAAGCAATACACAAACTGCTTGGCACCTTGAAGCCCTCTAATCACCTCATAGACCCCCTACCGGCTAATGCTGTAAAAGACTTCACCCCATGCTCCTCCCACTCTGAACCAAAATCATTAACTGTTCCCTTCAACAAGGTCTCATCCCTGACTCCCTCAAGGTGGGGCAAGTCACGCCCATACTCAAGAAACCTACAGCTGACCCGTCTGACCTAAACAATTACCGCCCTATCACCAATATCCCCACCTTGGCCAAACTGTTGGAAAAATGTGTACAACTCCAACTAACAAAACACATTGACCAGTTCGACCTCCTCAACCCTCATCAATCAGGCTTCCGAGCGAAACACAGCACGGAAACGGCCATGACACACATAATTGATGACGCCCTCCAAATTCTTGATCGCAATGATTCATGCCTCCTCATCCTTCTTGACCTCATCAGCATTTGACACGGTCAAACATGAGAACCTACTGGAGCTGCTAAACACTAGAATGGGTTTATCCGGGACTGTTCTCAAATGGTTCACCTCCTTCCTACATAACCGGTCTCAGAAGTTCAAGATCAACAATGTGCTGTCCTCACCTGTGCCAGTAGACTTGGGCGTTCCACAAGGATCCTCCGTTTTACCCACACTGTTCAACCTCATCATGGAAATACTTGCCACCTTGCTCCAAGCATCCAATGTATACTTCCATATGTATGCCGATGACACTCAACTTTACCTAAAGGTACAATCCCCGGAAGATATCAAACTCCTGAACTACACACTTAGAAACACCCAATCATGGTTGGCAGATAATCACCTTAAACTAAATGCTCTGAAAACGGAGTTCATCCTGATATCACCCCCTGCGAAAATTACCACCACCCAAATCTGGCTCCATCACCTAACAGCACTCAATATCCGACCCACCATCGTGGATTCTGCGAAATCCTTAGGCATCACACTTGACGCAAAGCTCAATATGCAACAGCACATTAGCAAAGCAACGAAAGGAGCTAATTTCCAAATCAACACATTAAGGAAACTTAAACCCTTCCTCCCAGTCAAAGACTTCCAAACTGCTGTACAAGCCCTAGTCATCCCCGCATAGACTATGGAATTGTGGCCCTCTAAGAGCCTCCCTAAGAGCCTCCTTGAACGCTGCTGCGAGACTCATTACTGGCTCAAGAAAACACTCTCATATATCCCCTGATTTTAAATCCCTGAAATGGCTGCCCTTTGAAGCCAGAATACAGTTGAAAATTGCTGTGATGGCACACTCGGCCGTACACCACAAGGCACCCAACTTCCTCACTCAAAAGTTGACTATATCAGGAGGGTCGAGATCCAATAGAAGTACAAAAAATCTACTCCTGAAACCTCGCAGATTCTGGAAGGAAAAAACTTACAAACGCTCCTTCTCAGGAATGGCACCCAGGATCTGGAATGCACTCCCTCCTGAAGCCAGGCTTATCTCCTCCACTGCCTTCTTCAAGAAAGAGGTGAAAGCCATCCTTATGGCCAAGTTCACCTGAACTTTATTGTTGTTGGATCAGAGACTTTGCACCGCTTTTGTATCACTGGCTACCTCACTGTCTAATATCATCATATTCTTACTTGATTGCGAGCCTATTATACTACTCACTCACTACCTATTACTATATTGTACATGTTACTTTGCTGAAACTTGATGTCCCTACCCCTTGTCTCTCTGTAACTCTTAGAAAGTGGTATAAGCCATCCTTATAGCCTAGCTCTCCTGATCTCTATTGTAGTTGGACCAAAGACTCTGCACCGTCTTATATTATCGTTTACTTGACTGTTTATTGTTATTTTATCAGCACATGACTGCTACCCGATCATGCTATTGAATATTATACTGTACCCAATATTATGTTTAGTCACCCTCCTGTTGCCCTCACCCCCTGTCTCTGTGAAGCGCTCTGATATCTGCAAAGATCTTGTTCGCGCTATATAAAACTCTGAATGAATAAATACATAAACCACATCATAACTCAGCACCACAACAGCACTGTCCTTGCTTGCTACCAACAAGCATAGCCATAGCCAATAGGAAAGTGTAGGCTATTGGCTTTGTGAATAACAACGCTATTAATTAATATATTTTCAAAGCTAACACATATTAAAAAAAAAATGTAATTTACAATACCAATAGCTTACCCTTTCCTAATGCGAGACCTATTCCATTGCAAATGCTTTTTTCTTTTGCTTCCATCCTCCTTTGGGTGAGACTGCCTGTTTTTTTTAATGTCAATTTGGCCTGTAGGTGGGGTAGGCGGTTGCAAAATCACAAAGCACCTGGGAATAAGTTTCTGTATCTGGGGGGAGCTGCCCTTGGGGAAAAGGTTGGTTTCATTTTAGGGTGACAATATTTTGCCTTCACTTTGTGCCCCCCTTGGATGTAGATCCGCCAATTTTGACTCCTACATTTATTTATTTAACATACACTCCAAATACCACTCAGTGCCACATAATTACACGCTACATAATTACACTGCACTCAATGCCACATACACTCCAAATACCATTCAATGCCACATAAGTATATGCTACATATTTACACTGCGCTCAACGCAAAATGCACTCCAAATACCACTCCGTGCCACATAATTACACACCACATAATTGCACTGCAGTCAATGCAACATACACTCCAAATACCACTTAGTGTCACATAGTTACACGCCACATAATTACACTCCATCTATCGCATCACTCCGCACCACCACAGCGTTGCTCAGGGGCACCACAACATCACTATGCGCTAACACAGCAACACTGAATGCCACAGCATCACTCGTCGCCACCACAGAATCAGTCAGAACAACCTTTCAACAACAACTGGTTCAAATATGTTCTCTCAATGTTTTAAGCCTTATTACAAATGTCACAAAAAGATAATATTTCACTTCTGTTCTTGGATTTTCGTCGCAATAAAATATACTGAACATAATCTTCACAAAAGTTATTTACAAAAGTTTAAGCTTTTGCAATTATAAATTACAATAACTTATTTAAGTATTATTTATTACAAAACATTAAAAGCAATTGTTATTTGTAATATCAGTACATCTGTCACGTAAATACAACATATTTTGCATTACAAATGCTATAGGTGTCACATTTGCAAAAGTTACAAGTATTGGCATTGTAAATGACAAAGCTATTAATTTAGCTATTTTCAAAACCAACACATAAATCAAAAAATTGTCATTTACAATACCAATAGCTCAAACTTTCCTAATGCCAGACCTATTGCATTGCAAATGCTTGTTTAGTTGGCGAGCAAGGCTATTAGCTATGTATATCTTGGAATTGGCTATATATAAGACTAAAGGAAGAAGAAAGAGGGCTATGGGAGTCAAGATCTGGGCTGCTGTAACTGATTGGATTTAAGTAATCTTGTATATGTTCTGCTTTTTTGTTATTTTCCAAACGTATCTGGTATGTATGATTTGAACTCTATTCCTTGCATAGAATGGGGATAAAACGAATAAAAAATAAATTAAAAAAAGGAGTTGAAAAATAGATCCGAAGTGACACATGCCTAATCGAAATAAACGCTGACGAAAGATAAAGGACACTCTTCCACAATGAAGAAAACCTTGTAAACAGCCACTAATACAAAAACACATTCCTCAAGGATATAGTTAAAGATGACCGAGAAGCTAACAAAAACAACCACTCTCTGAAGAGCAGGGACATTTTTGGAAGTATTAGAAAAGGTCATGAAAAGAGAGGATAAAGGCAACAAAAGACAATTGGTGGATGACACAACCGCAACCAAAGCGAATAGCGATTGAGCATTGAGCTCCATGCCCATTAGACAGCCAATGTCCTCTCTCAATAGGTCATCATCACAGGAATATGAGGGAGACAACCAAAACTCAGAGCACGAAGAACACTTCTATTCAGACTCTCAGTGGGATATACAGAATAGGCCAAATCCATGGGATGATTATGATGATGTGGTGCCAGACACTGGCTTAGAGTCACAGATACCAAGCAGGACTTCACCTCCTGACGATACATCTTCATACCACAGTGTGGTACAGAGAACAGCAAAATACCATTAGTTGCAGATGCATACCACACAAGAGGTGACAGACTTCATAATGGAGACCCTATCTAACACAGAGAAGACTGTACAATGATTGGCTCCATGTTAACATTTTCCAATTTATTTTTTTAAAGCCTGTGAAATCAAGGGTGCTGTCTTCCTTCGCCCTCCCAAAATACCGCTCCCACACAGTGGCTTAAACACGACGAAGCAAGAGACATATAAGACAACAACACCTAGAAAGGGGTTTCACTTTACAAAATTAAGCACATCAGACTCTCTTTTTATAATAAGGCTTGGTTTTTTATTTATGCAATGCTCTCCAACATAAAGGCTTTCCCAGATGTCAAACGAACAACAGTCAAATATATATAGAAATATATATTTATATGCAACAATGATAAAACACTCGGCAGATGCAACTGTTAAATGCATGAATAATAATATGAATAAACCAGCAGCAAATACTGGCAAGAAATCAGAAAAAAACAAGCATTTGCAATGCAATAGGTCTCGCAGTTACGCAAGTTAAACATATTGGCATTGTGAATGATTATGCCTTTTATTTGTTTTTGAAACAAAAACGAAAATAAAAGGCATTATTTGCAATGTCAATAGCTCAAACGTGTAAATGTGAGACCTTTTGCATTGCAAATGCTTGTTTTTATTGTGACACTTGGGTCATGTTTGGCACATTTTAATTTAGTCAGTGACTCATTGCATTACTCAAGACGGTTTGCCACATTTCCGTAAGCTTTTGTGATTTTTTTTTTAAAAGGACCAAAACGTATTAATATCAAAGCAGAAAAGAGATCCCCTCGCCCCATTAAAATAATAAATAAGCTCTTACATCATAGTTCGGCCGAAAGTCTTATCAGACACACTTTAAATTCCTCACACGTGTCCCTACACTAGTCCCTTTCGTCAGAGGTACTCCCAGCATTCAGTCTGGATTATTTATCTCACACAATACTAAAGCTGTGAAGTAAAAAAACAAATATACGCATCTGTGCTTTGAACGATTAGCTGAATAAAAAACTCTCCAGAGAAATGCTGATGCCATCGTATCTCGAGACACGCATGGAAAGAACCTACGCCAATGTGCATTTGTCATCATTAAGGGCTATTTGGGTTAGAAATTGCTTTATGCTGCTAATTATATGGCTGGCAGGATACTCCGCATTCACTTACGCGATACCAGGTTTGGAATATTAGACTTGCACCATGCTTTTTTTAAATCACATTATGGCTCCTTCTTTTATATGGATCGAAAGAAGAAAATCGTGCTATAAACTCGTAACCTGCTCTGAACTTTCAAAATGAGAGTATTAGGAAATGCATTGAGTGTTCCCTCGTCATTAAGGAGTTAGACTCTGGTTAATATGAATAGGGAAGCTTTGTAAATAAACTGCGTTCTCCACATATTATTAGCAAACACATGAAGGAGATTGGGGGGCGTTTTCTTACTGGAAAGAAAATGTGGAGAGCATCATTAGTGTATTGATTTTGGAAACATCCGCATCGATGCGGCTCAAAAGATAAGAATTGTTATGAAGTCAGCAAATGTCACGCAGTGTTTGCGGCTCCAGTTTTCGTGGGCGCTTCACACAAAACATTGTGTTTTATTCAGAAGCCTCAGCATGCCTATTGGGTTGCTATAGCCATGCGCTCATGGACTCTGCAAGGGAGGTACTACCGAAACCTCCAGAGGATGTTCAGGGCCATTTCGCAGAAGTACTTTTTGACACTCAAGCTGTGTCCCGTCAGGTCATTCAATTGGGGCTGGATACTGCGGACTCTGTTGCCAGGGTAATGGGTTCCTCTGTTGCAACCAGGAGGCATGCTTGACGAACGGGGCTAGGAGTCTCCTCCTTATCCTCCTCCTCCTCGCCCCCCCGAACACCAGTTTTGCTCTGAGCTACGTTCAACCTCACCAATCATTCCACCCATTGCTCACACCCTAAGCGTAGAACTCCTCTGTACAGGAATTTTCTCCCTATACGTTCTGATCCCCAAAAATCCTTCAGCGACCATTTCTGGACCTAAGGCACCTCAACAAAGGCATCCTTTCAGAACTTTTTCTCATGACAGCCCTTCAGAATGTTATACCTTTGCTGTAGCAGGGTGACTTTATAACTGCACCAGATCAGAAGGTCGCGAACATTCATATACCCATCCATCCATCTCCTGGACCTACCTTTGTTTCATGATAAGTGAACAGCACTTCAATTCAAAGTACTGCCTTTTGGGGTTACAACAGCACCAAGAGTGTTCTCAAAATGCCTCGCTGTCACCGCTGCTAACTACTGAATTGGAGGCTTACATGTTCTACAGTATTGAATCTTTCATAGATTCACATGTCTGAATCTTCTCTGTTTGAGGCAGAAGTCTCACAGTATTAGAATGATAAGCAGATAAAAGCTAAGTTATGCTTTAATAGCTTGGAGGGTCCTCATTGTTAGTCTACCCACATCATTAGAAAAGAACCAAACTTTAATTAGTCGGAAAACACATGAAGCCCAAAACCTCTCCCCTTAAGGCCCAACATACCTCCGATTTCTTACCATTCATCGTGTCAAAGGAGTCTTCCAGTGCTCTGCTTAGTTTTTTCCGCAGGAAAACCTTTTTTAACAATTTGACTTCAGTTGATCTTTCAAAAGCCTACAACAACAAGCTGCCTCACCTCTGGGTGAACTCTTATAAAAGGAATCATTACAGACAATCCAAAACAAGCACTGGCGTTGCCAATAGGTCTCGCAGTAGGAAAGTTGGAGCTATTGGTTTTGTAAATGACATTTTATATTTATATATCGTTATTGGCATTGTCAATAACAATATATAAATATAAAATGTCATTTACAAAACCAATAGCTCCAACTTTCCAAATGCGAAACCTATTGGCAACGCTAGTGCTTGTTTTCTCTGTCTAGCGTTTTTTCGCCCACTGGTCTCTCTGATCCTTCATCTGTTGTTTGCTCCACCGAGTTCTGCTTTATTCTGTGCACACCATGGTCTGTATGTGTTACATTTGTTCACTAGCCTTTGCAGAATACCCCCGCCCATCTGATTGGTAACTGAGTGAACTAATGTCTCACAGTCAATAGTTCTGACTGCAGTTCGCCTCAATGGCATGTGCGAGAGTCTCGCTAAAGGGCTGATGGAAATCTTGGCAGGGCTAGTAAAGCAGGCGTGCATGGCTGTGCTCTGTAAAGGCGGGCCAGGGGAGGGCCCTGCGGGTCCTCCTCCATCCATCTGCGACAAATGATGTGAAACTACATTGTCTACTGGTGCATGAGAGCCCGAGGCCAGATACTGCCAAATAATGGATACAATTCTCAGAGCTTTTTGTTTTAAGGGTAAAGTAACCAACCAAGGAAAGTTTATTCTCACTTGCATGGCCAATACCTCACTCATCAACACACATTCATGCTCACAAACGTGCACAACACACATACACACCAACACATGGCCATTCATACCCTTTAGATTGCTTATATAAATATGTATTGAAATTAACAAATATATACAATCATATTTTTGCATACTCAATCATACGCATACATATATATCAGTCTAGCTACACGTGCACATGTATGCAAATAGAGGTACGTATACACTCACTCACACATTTGTCATATTTAGTTGCACATGCATGCATACAGAATCCAGCCATCACTCCAACACCTTATAATATACAAATCAGTATATACTTACGTATAATTAGACGCGTGTGTGCACAGGCAAACACACAGGGAATCTAGAGAGACTATATTATGTATTTCCGCTAGTTTTAGAAGTGCTTATAGGTTTCTACAAAGCACTTTGTTTTCAGGGTGTGAACAATGTCTGGTTTGCAGCCATGAGTATACAATGAGTATCAAATGGTGAAGGATGTTCTGGAATGAAAACAAGATTCTTGAAATGAATCCACGCTTCTGGAATGATGACGGGTTCTGGATTACGAAGCAAGGGCTATGAAATTATGTAAGAATTCCCAAGACATGTTTCTTGGATGATGCCTGGTTTCTGGATCCGGTGAGAGTGCTCTGTAGTCAGAACAGGGTTCTTGAAAATGACTCTGTTCTGAAATATGATGGCACGCCTCTGGAATACATTGAATTGATATCAGATGTGGAAATATTTCACGACTTTGTAATGAAGGCACGAGCCGGGAAGACGACCTGGTCCCAGTGTGATGGCACGGATCTAGATTGATATTTGTTGCCTGATAACTCAGTGGCTATTTTTCGATGGGTGCGCACGAGAGGTTGAACGTCATTGACCGATACTCCCTCATCTGAATAAACCATTTGGGATAGATGCTCCCTCCTCCATGCCCCCACCTGTGACCCCGCCCCCTCGTGCAGCTGCAGACATTGCTGGGTCCATTAATGGGAAGTGTGTGAGGTGAATTGTAGTGGTGGTGGTTGCGGTGATACTGACTGGGTGGTGTGCGCATACGGAACTCCTGGGCTCGCATCGGCGACCCATTTGTATTGTTGGCACAACTCGCTATTCACAGAAAAACGTGACTTCCTTTTTAGAAATGAGAGGCATTCGCCCCCAAGGAGGGACGTGTTCTGGGAAGACTAAGGCGAGAGGGCGCAGGGGGAGGGTGGCATGGAAAAAAACAATACCGATCAAGTAAACGTGGAACTGGAAAGAGGAAGGGTGTTGAGGGAAGGACTAGTGAAAAAAAACTGATCACTGGGAGAGAGGGAACAGGAGGGTGACAGCGAATGAGAGGAAGAGACAAGACAGAAAAGGGCGAGAGGCTGAAAAAGATAACTAAGGGAAGCCGGATGGGGGCGGGAATGCGAGCGAGGGGAGGAGAAGTGTGGCAGGTGCGCGGAGGGAAGCCGGATGGGGAGGGGGAGGAGAAATCCAAGTAAGGCTGTGTGCGGGGAGAGAGAGGGGAGGTGCTGGAGCTGGGGAACAGATGGCTGTGAAAGTTTATGGCCCAAAAGCGCTTGCCTGTGGCCACGTGAACTCGAAGAAAACCGCACCAAAAAACCCTTGGTTTGACGAGTATTTTGAGCACTTGAATTCTCTCCATTTTCCATTCCTTCGGAATGGAAAAGGCGAGATCTAAAAAAGGTATCTTCGGGTCTGGTGCATCCTGTGGGAAGCTCAGGCTATCCCCTCAAGAAGTTTATGTTCGAGGCATGTGAGCTGTAGATCACATGCTTTGCATAGCCTGCCATCTAGTGTTGGGTCTGGATGTTTGCACTTTGTTTTTCTTCGAAGAAGTCTTTTCCAGTCACGAGGTA
This sequence comes from Lissotriton vulgaris, assembly GCF_964263255.1. Classification (NCBI taxonomy): domain Eukaryota; kingdom Metazoa; phylum Chordata; class Amphibia; order Caudata; family Salamandridae; genus Lissotriton; species Lissotriton vulgaris. Next base: position 1,796,479,450 of record NC_141693.1, read on the forward strand.
GGTGACTCCTCCTTTCGGTGATAGTGCGCATGGGCATCAACTCCATTATTAGATTGATTTTTTTTTTGGGTTCAGATGTGAATTGATGTGCTCTGGTTCAGCCCAGTTTCTCAGGTTCACTTCGGCGCGCAAGCCACTGTAGTGTTTTTCCCATTCTGCGCGCATTGTTTCGTCTCAAAGTCTTCGATAGGAAATCTCCTTTTTTTCCCTTTTTCTTTTTTTTTTTTGTCCTCTTTTTCCGTTAAATATACCCAGAGCAATTTGAATTTCTCAGCGGCCTCCCACTTTATTGACACTGACTTCAGAGCTCTGTATCTAGATTGATGCACTTTACACAGAACCTCTCTTTTCCATGTTCGGTGTGTTCTGATCTCTCTGGGTGACTCGCAGAACATCCAGAGGGGTAAAGTATCCTAGTGTAGAGGCATAATCATTGGACCATATTCGCCTTAATGCTAAGAGTATCCAGCCAATCCGCACCGAGCAATCAAAAATCCTTTTTCTTACTCTTCTTTTTCCGTGCGGCCCTATCAAGCTTCATCGTATATTTAATAGAAGTTAACCAGTCTAGGAATGTCGGAGATGTATTTTTGATTCAGCATTTACAGATTTCTCTCAGAGCAAGTAAGATTAAATAAAAGCATAACTGATTTTCCTCTCTGAACAATAGCTCATAGTTTGATAAAACCCCAAAGAATACCAGGATTATGTTCACCTGAATATTGGACCCAAACATGGCTTCCATACCTCTAGTTACAGAGACCCAAAAATGATGTACCATTGGACAGCTTAAAAAAATATGTTCATCATCCGCTTTTTCCTGATGGCATTTCAGACAATTTGGAATAGGACCCTCCAAAAATTTGGAAAGCTTTAAGGGAGACCAGTATACCCTATGGAGACAAAAGATGTGATTTCTCCTTAGGTTTGCAGCTTGAACTGTGGAATACAAGGTGTTCTAAGATACTTGCCATATTTCTTCTGAATAGGAGCCCGGCAAGTACTCTCCTCACTGCTCCAAGGGAAGTTTGAAGTCTCCGTCTGCCAGGCCTACCAAAAGCCAGTATGGGTTTGCCACCTCTTTCTTTTTCCCCGACTTTCTTCCTCCGGGTCGTCTCCAGTTCGTTAGAGAAACCAACAGTTGTGTCGACTGCTTGATGCCAACTAAGTATTTCAATTTAGATATTTCATGTCCGTGATGCTCCTGCAGTTTTCCCACGAAAGCAGAGAACCCTCTGGTACGAGTTGTGCCCAGCATAATATCCCGGCTGTTTTTAAAGGAGTTGCCAATGAGTCCTTAGTACATTCGGGGGAACCTGGGACATCACAAATAGGCGCCAACGCGCTGTAATAGCTGATTTTCAATAACTTTTTGATCTTTAACCGTGTGGAGGCTTACCCGTTTAAAGACTTTAGGCATACTTTTCTTTTTTTTTAAATCTCGGATCTCCGAATGTATTTGTAAAGCCTTGGTCTCCTCCCTTTAGATCTAACCGCATTTCCTAGAACATTAACCCAATGTCCGAGCTGTCTGGTTCACTCATGAGCAATTTTCCTGCCCTCATTAAGAATACCCATGCATAAAAAACTAGGTCCGGCAAACACAACCCTCCCTTGTTTTTCTTTCCGCGTAATTTTTTCTAAGATATCCTTGTACCTTTGGAGGCATATGTGAAGCTATTTAGTTTTGGCTGGAGTTTTTTTTAATCCCTCTTCTTTAAATGCCAGGGGGATATTTTGAAACAAGAAGATGAGTTTTGGTAAAACTATAATTTTTACTAAACTGACTCTACCAATTAATGTCAAAGGTAAATATGCCCAGCTCGTTAGATGGTTACAAATCTCTTTACTGGTTTTGCAGAGATTCGTGACTGTGATATTCTCCATATTTTGCGTAATCATGATGCCCAAATATCTTATCTCCCTTTTTAGGTTGAGGGACAGCCGCTTCTCACTGCGAAGCAGTGAGGGGCGGAGTCCCGAAGAATTAATGTTTTTGAGTTAGGGGCTTTGAACCCGCCTCTCTCCTCCATTGGCTAGCTTCCTAAACGGAGGCCAGCCATTGGAGGAGAGAGGCGTCACTCCAAAGAAGCCCCGTCTCTTTCGGATTCGGGGGTGTGTTTTTGGCGTTCTTGCACCCTGTGACGTCACCCGTCACTTAGAACGACCCCAAATTAGAGTTGTGGCCGCCATTTAGCGAGTAAAAACGCTGCCCCCGCTCCCGTGCCCACCCTTTATTTGGCCCGCGTTATTGATTCCCTTGATTCGGCTGTTAGGAGTCCCCTGGCAGGTGCCTACCCCGCCGGGGACCTTGCCGCTACTTTATTATTAATATCGAGGGAGCCTACCCCTCATCTGTGCCCCCTTCGTGTCACCTCCGCCGCCTGGGGCCTCCTCGAGAGGGCTGCGCCGCCATTGGCCAGCGCGCCCCCGGGCCGTGCTGTGATTGGTTTTAAGGCCCCGGAGCCTGGAGGCTCGTCTGAAGGGCCGCGCAGGAATTGGCCGCCTAGGCAGCCGGCACCTCAAGCCAGGGGGAGCTTCCCCGAGGTGAGGCTGTGCCGCCTTGGACCCGGAAGGAGAAAGAGGATTCCGGCGAGGCTCCCGTGTTGGGAAGAGAGCCCCGCAGCCCAGGAGAGAAGCCAGCCCAGCCGCACTGTCCCAAACAGCTCCCTTGCTGCCTACCAGGAACTGAGCTAGAGCCCCCTGCATGTCCGGACCCTTCAGCTTCGCAGGCCAATCATCAAGGGTTTGACCACACTCGGCGCCCTCCTCTGGAGAACTATAACCGTCAAAGACTCACTCTTTTAGCCCTCTTAAAGTTCTTCCATACCCCCGCCCCCACCTCCACTTTTCCAATAGTTCCCACACCGACAGCCCCCACATCACCCCCGAATTACAACGGGGCTACCCCGCCCGAATTCTTCATCTGAAGGCCCCGGAGTTACTCCCCGAATTTTTCATCCTTTCATTTCTCCTCGTAGCAACTTCTTAGAGAGCTTTCGACCCCGCAGCTGCCTTTCCAAGAACTTCTTCGCGAAGCTGCCCTTCCCACATAGCCACTGCTTCCTCAAACTGTCACGTTTCCCGCAACCTGTACTATCCATCAGAGCCACTCAGTGCCTATCTTGGGTACACTCTTCCAACCTTTGGGTAAGATGCCAATCTTGCCTTTCCAACAACTGGCCCCATAACTACCGTTTCAAACTAACTGTCCTCTCCCAATTGGACCATCAGAAGTCGAATACACCATTAGATTTCCCCCAGCCTTCCCATAGCTTCCAGACCCCTATTACATCTTACCTTTCCTGGGGATAAGATGTCCATCCTGCCCTTCAACCCCCCCCGCCCCCCCCCTATAGTGAAGAGGCTCCTGGGTTGGAAGAAGGGTGGGGGAGGTGAGCAGGGAGTACCAGGTGGGCAGGAGTAGAAGTGGAGTGAGAAGGCAGTAAAGAGCCTGGTGAAGAAACTGAAGAAATCCGGACAGCTTGAAGAGCTGGAGAGGGCCATTACCAGCCAAAGTCGAAGCACCAAGTGCATCACCATCCCCAGGTAAGGGGGCATTATCAGTGGGACCCAGTGCATCACCATCTTCGGGTGCAGCAGGTCCTTAACTGTGGCATCACCAACCTCTTAAAGAGGGGGAGGGCGAGGTATCACCAGAACAACAATGGAAGTTAAGATAGTCACCATCCTTCATCAGCCAGCTAGATCCTTACCTGCACAGATATAGGTTGCATAAGTACATAGATCAGGATGCACTAGGGCACTGCGGGACAACTGGGGAATCCCTGACGCAGATGAGAACTGGGGTCTCAGCCACAATATGAAGACTGATGGGCCTTTGTCCTGGTGGTACATTGGTGGGAGAGTGGACAGGGGCCTTATGACGTCCCTCTAGGTGTATATATCGCTCTTTCCCAAAGGAAGTGTAAACAATTGGTGCAAACGCTACTTCGCATATATTTTTTTCACATGAAGAAAACACTTGCTGATTGTTTTAGTCTTTGTATATGTTTGTCGTCATAAAAGTAAATGGAAAGGTAGACTTAAGAGTCATTTATCTACCGTTCATCCTTTTACATACTTTCAGATTGACAATACATTTGATGTTATGTTTTGTTAGCTGCCAGCTCTTTCTAGCAGCTAATTGGAAGTATGTAGTGAACAACCCTTAATGGTTTGCTTTATGAATCTAAGGCAGGAGTAGAAACCACCTGCCACCTTCTTCTGTTTTACCATCTGTTGTGGTATTTACATAGTGCCTGGATTAAGTTCATCCTGCATACAAAGCTAATGAGGGATATAAAAGATGTCAGTTTGTTACTGTCTGCTGCAAAGAAATACCGTGTTTCCCTACTCTGTGTAGAACATAAAAGCATAGGGCTCTGAGGTTATTTATTGCTTGTGCTTGAATCTATTAGATTCCAGCCTTTCGTGAAAAGGGGCACCTCTGCTGAGATATCAGTGTGCATTCCATGTTATTTTAGTGGAATGTTTGGGAGTAAGTTTGGTTATAGAGTTTGATTTTTAAACCCCATGTTAAGGTTTTTTTTTAAATGTAAGAGCCTCTGAAATCATTAGTGCTGGATAAGATTGTCATTCCCCAACCTGTGTGTTTATCACTGCAGAATCAGCCACCCACTTAGCTTTAATACAGATCATTCTGTTTACACACACTAATAGTACCACAAACGGCGCTCTGCATTCTTTGAAGCCCATAATGACTGCCCAGATGTGTGGGAAATGTTTCAAATTTATGTGGAGACATAAGTAAATTCAGCTGAAGTAGTAGTGGAAACTAATAATATTGTTCTTAGGCCAAAGTCAGAAATGAGAAAAGTACCTCAAACTGCACTTAGTGTATTTATTTTCAGCATTCTTTAACCAAGCTTGTTGAAATGTGAAGCCTTTGTCACGCTCACACACATCTCTCTAAGCTATAGTTTGAGTCTTGATTTCAAGGTCTCTGTCTCCCACACACTTCTCAACCACAGAAAACTTTCATCAGGCCTCCTTTTCAATTTTGTACACATGCTGCTGCATTTAATAATAGGGAATTGAGTCACTCCTCCTAACTCATACTGTGTGTACCCAGTGGTATAGCTGTCATTAGTGCAAGCTGAGCAGTGATACTGTAACTCTGGTGACTGAAGACCCCCATTATGCAGTATAACCAAAGGGGATGTGGCCATTTTTTAGGTCGAGGACCGAAACATCTCACTGTCCATGAAGCAGGAAACTTCATAAATCTTCGTGTCATGTAAAAAAAAATCCACTTGTTTGAATTTGGTGCCATAAATCTTTAGGTGCCAAATTATGTCTTTGTTCTCATTATATCAGAGCTTTGATAATAACCTCTACGAATGTGCCACTGGATTCAAGCTAGCCTGGCTGAAGAAGGGTGACACCCTGAAACCCTAATATGATCTTTACCACTCTTGGAAAGGTTGAAAACTTTACTTCTGACCAGGGCATAGGTAAAAAAAAGTGTGGAAAAGGTGTGTGGGTGGCTCTGTGTGTGTGGGTGGCTCTGTGTGTGTGGGTGGCTCTGTGTGGGTGGCTCGGTGTGTGTGTGGGTGGCTCTGTGTGTGTGTGGGTGGCTCTGTGTGTGTGTGTGTGGGTGGCTCTGTGTGTGTGTGTGTGGGTGGCTCTGTGTGTGTGTGGGTGGCTCTGTGTGTGTGTGTGTGTGTGTGGGTGGCTCTGTGTGTGTGTGTGTGTGTGTGTGTGGGTGGCTCTGTGTGTGTGGGTGGCTCTGTGTGTGTGTGTGGGTGGCTCTGTGTGTGTGTGTGGGTGGCTCTGTGTGTGTGTGTGGGTGGCTCTGTGGGTGGCTCTGTGTGGGTGTAAATGCAATCGGTCATGCATTTGTGGAGAATGTGGGGTACCTCAGGGCTCGGCCCTATCCCCACTGCTGTTTAACCTATATCTGCAGCCTCTGATTGCCTCCCTGGCGAGTATGGGCTGCACAGTATATAACTACGCAGACGACACGCAGCTGCTGCTGAGTGTTGACAATACAAACACCGCCCAACTCCACACTCAGAATATTTTGAGACACACGGTCCAGTGGATGACAGGAAACCTCCTAAAAATCAATCCAGACAAGACTGAGGTCTTGGTTATTTCATCTACCACCTCACCATGGTGTGACCTCTACTGGCCCGCAGAGTTAGGTCCAGCCCCAAAACCCAGTTTGAACGTGAAGAGCCTGGGGATCAAACTGGATTGTGACCTCTCTATGGTCAGCCAAATCTCTTCAGTGGTGGGCAGCTGTACTAATATCATCCGACAGCTACGGAAATTAGTGCCTATCATTTCCCAATCTATGCTACGTTCCATCGTCGCAGCTACTGTGATTTTAGCATAGATTATGGAAATGCCCTCTACCTTGGCCTACCAAAAACCTTGATAAATAGGCTACAGGTGGTGATGAATGATGCCGCTCGTCTTATCTTCAGACAGCCAAGACACACTAAAGCATCCCCCCTGCTACAAAGCCTCCACTGGCTCCCTATTAAGGAGCGAGTGGAATTTAAAAATCTGTGCATCGCCCATAAAGCCATCTATGGCATGGCACCTGCTTACATCAAAGATCGCCTGGCAATGTATAGCCCAAAGAGAGCTCTTAGGTCCTCAGACTCTCAGCTATTAGTCTGCCCTCGGTACAAACTTGCCACCAAGGGCGGTAGAGCCTTTTCGGTGCTGGTTCCGCATTTATGGAACACACTACCTGAGCCACTACGAAAGGAAGGAAACCTCCTACGTTTCAGAAAGGGGCTAAAAACGCTGTTGTTCAGGAGAGCCCTGTGAGCCACGTAGGCTAGTGGATGCCCTCTGTACTGTCAAAGTTGTTGTTTACCATCGATTCCCGAGCGCTTAGAGGCCTGTAGGTGATTGAGCGCGCTACAAATCAAAAATAACAATAACAATTTGCGAGCGATTAAGCTATTGGCATTGTAAATGACAATGCCATTTATTTAACGATTAACCTATTGGCAATGTAAATGACCATGCCATTTATTTATGATTTGAAAAAAAAAAGTCACGAGCAATGCCAATAGCTCTACCTTTACCTTTAATAATGCAGAGACCATTGCATTGTAAATGCTTGTTATTGCATAGGCATTCGTATTTAAATTCCAGGCCATACACTCCGTCTTAGACGCATTGATCTCATAGCCAGAGACCCGACCAAAACTGTTGCGCTTTGTTATATATTATTGGGATTGCTGTATTTAGATCTGATGTGTACACCATTAGGTCGTCGGCGTATAAAGCCACCTTTTTTCCTAGGTCTTATACCTAAAAGGAAGCATTCCTACATGATTTCTGCTCTTTTCGGCTTGGGGCTCAATGTATAGATTAAAAAGCAGCGGTGATAGCGGACACCCCTGCCTTGTTCCCCTTGGACTTCAACTCGAGCAGACAAGTTCCCGTTCACTAAAATTCTGGCTATATGGGTTTGATAGATCAGGCTAACTGTCCTGCAGAACTTTCCCCCCAGGTTACCCAGTTTCAATATATGCATTAGATAGACCAAATGCCTTTGGGGCATCCAGCGTGATAATAGCCAATGGTGCTTTGTCGAGTGTTGCTAAGTCTATTGCTCTGATCAGATTGTACGTGAGATCTCGAATCCCTCTCCCCTGGACAAAGCCTTTTTGATCCCCATGCTGCAGACAACCTATAACTCCTTTTAGCCTCTCTGCTAAGTCCTTGACAAAGATCTTATAGTCAAAATTAGGCAGAGAGAACAACCTCCCAGACGCCTTCCCGTAGCTTGGGGAGAAATGGCAAGATGACGTAGGCCCTATAGAGGATGACTATTGGCAATCGGCACTGATGTGCCCACGTGAAGGAGCTATTACCCAGAGATTTTGCCTAATCCAACTTAGAATACTCCACCGATCATATATTACAGGGACGGAACTGGCTAAAATGGGATCCAGGCCTGATGACAGATGTGTGCGGGGATGTGGGCAGCAGGCCACGTTCGATCATACACTATGGTCCTGCCCCAAGATAAGCCCCATTTGGGAGGGTGCAATGTCTCATATGCATACAGCCGTGGGGAAGGATATAACAATTACACCACAGCTTGGGTTATTGAACATCTGGGATGCTACTGACCTGACAGAAGTGGAAAGGCAATTTACAACGCTGGTTTACACATTGTTTAAGAGAGAAGTGGCCCAGGGCTGGGTAGACAGACACCTGCCGCGGGTCTCCCTGTGGGCCAGAGAAATGGATAGATGTATGTTGGCAGAGACAGAGGTTTATAAGACTCGAGGGTGCCCAAAAAATAGGATAAGAAGTGGTCACGGTGGAACGAACATAGGGGTACTTTGTGTGCCACTCACAACTGAAATGGAAATGCAAAGGCAAAAGAGGCTAGTAGGAGATATGTAATGAATAACTCTTGATTACTGTTTTTATATGTAACACCTTGATGAAAATATGCAATTTGTCGTTAAATCATGTAATGTACTAATGTGATCATAATCAATAAACAAAGTTTAAAATAAAAATAAAGATTAGGCAGAGAGATTAGTCTGTATGAATCGCAGGTGCTAGGTGGCCCGACATATCTTTTCAAAGATGTGGGAGAATAACTTTTCCATGACTGCGATAAGGACCTCCATTAGAGATTTGTACAGTTCCACTGGTAAGCCGTCCAGTTCTGTAGCTTTACCAGTTTTTTCTGCCACTAATGCTTTCTTAATCTCACTTCTTGTTATCGGGCTATTGAGATAGTGAGATTCCTCCTTGCTGATTTTATTTGGAGCATGTTGGTCCAGCCAGGCCCTTATTGCTTCCTCTTGAACAGTTAGATCCTCTCGGTACACCTTTTTGAAGTGCTTTTGAAAAGCCTCTTCGATCTCTGTAGAACTCTTGAGTAGATTCCCAGAGGCATCACATTTTACTTCTTTGATGTTTCTTTTGGCTAGATCTTGTTTAGTCTACCAGGCTAAAAGCTTTCCGCAACCTTCCCCATACTCGAAGTGAGCCAGCTTACTAGCTTTCTTAACCTTGAGGCGAACGCCTCTGCCAGTTCTGTTCTGAGAGATTATAACTCCTGCCAAAGTGTCCCCAGCTGGCGGATTATTTTCATGCGAAGTTAGCCTTTGCTCTATCTTCTGGAGTTTAAACTCTATCTCTTCTACCTCAGCTTTATGCTTTTTCTGTCTGGCAATCTGAAGTGACGATATGCATCCTCTCAGGAAGGCTTGCTAAGTGTCGCACACGATTTCTATTGAGGCACTATCCATGTTAATAGAAAATAGGTTTTCTGTCTCTGTAATTAATCGCTCAATCACATCTTCCTCTAGCAGTATGGCACGATCTAGGGTCTTGTTGCATCCTGCTTTCCCTCCTGTTTGTCCTTTCTTAGTGTCTTTTTCTCTGCTGCTCAGCCAGTCTCTGTGATGTCCTATATTGTTCTGTCTGTGTAAGTTCATGTGGATCGGTCAGTTATCTTGGAGTCTGAGCAGCAGGGCAGCTGCTCCGTTGGGATCTTTACTGGAGCCTTTACTGGATCACTACCCTATCTATATGCTGTACAGGATTACTTGATTACCAAGAATAAATCTACATCTAGACACAACAACGGAAGAGTTATCATTGTTTTATGAAACCTTACTCTGGTGACAGTTGGAGAAACTGAACTACGTGTGACAAAACAACGGTGAAGGAACTATTTAGGATACTAAGAGGAACTTAGTTGAGCCCAATGCACAACGCTTTGAATTCAACACCTGTGTCTGCAACATCAGACAGCCTACAGAAGTAGGTTTTGGGCGTATGTTTGAACCCAATGTGAAAGTCTGACGTCTGTGCAGTCTACTAGTGCTTTGATCTGCCTTGCCGAACTTTACATGACAGAGACTGAGACTTCGTGTGCTGTGAGCAATGGCACTTCTACTGTTTGGAAGTTCAACTGAGACAAGCAGTCTGTGAACTCTGATGAGCCAGCTACTTGAAGTGCTTTGATACCAACTTTTGCATTGTGTCTTTCACTAGTGACGATTTAATGTGTGCCTACTACTGTTTAAGACACAGAAGTAATACTACCAATTTTGGAATCATCTTCATTCGATTTTGCTGGATGGATGCTTTGGTGTGAACTTCTACAACCTTATTTTAGTATTTTTACAACATGACTGTGCTTCTACCCTGCTCTGAGAACTTGGGAGTTGAAGGATATTCAGGGATTAAACCTTCGGTGTATGCTGTCATCCACTATTTTGTTGGCACTGTTTTCAGGGAACTGTTATCAGTGTTTTCGGACTTTTCATGTAAGTACTTTTTAATTTACATCTTTACTGTGCCTCCCTAGGTGACTCTTCTCCGTGACAGTTCAACCGCCACCTACCACATATTTAAATGTATCTCGAGCGCACACAGAGCCGCGTGCTCTTACCTACTTCCTCTTGCAGTCCATTCTTCTGTGATGCTTTTTGCTGTGAGACTTAATGAATCTCGTGACGTCCCACATTGCTGCTTCTGGACGCTCTGCTGCTCCGACACGCAATGAGCCATCCGGCGCGGCGTCTGAAAGCTTGCCTCCATTTTATGATTGGCGCATTTGTTCACGTTTAAGGCACACTATGGCTACCACGTTTCCTACCAACCACCTCCACAAAGCTGCTAAACTGGTCATTTCTCTTTGTTCACGCTGCAATCAACAAGTCAGGGAGGTAGCTGTCTTTGAAATTAGACAATGGTGACTACATTTATTATTTTAATTTGTTATGTTTAAAAGAACATGCCCCTGCGCCTTGCATTTTAGTTATTTTTGAACTGTGCTGTTGGTCTAATTTACAGTATTGTATAATTACTTGTTATGTGATGCTTTATGCAGGCTTTCATGTCCGTTTACAATGTTTTCTTTGAAGTACTGGATGGCTCATAACTTGGCATCCTAAGCTTTTGTGTGGTCAATATATGTATTGAGGTGCTAAATTCTGTTTATCTGCAGTTGTTTAGTTCTAGAAGTATTGGATTTGGTTATTCTTACTTAATGAACCACATAGGTTGTGATGAGCCTTACGTTACTTTCTGGAGTTGAGTCATAGATGCATTCTATGCTGTTATGCTTGCTAGACCCTAACCACTTTTGTGCTCAACCTTTCTGAGGTGTTTATTCAGATGCTCACTCTATTTATTCACTGAATTGAACCACAATAGTGCTCTAGTTTATTAGAGGTGTTTATTCCTATTTTATGATTTTTTTAAAGAAATTGAAGTGTACTTGTGCGGAGCCACCCTTGTGCTCAATTTTTAGGTCTCGCGACCTATCGATGCGCGCAAGCGCATCGAGCGGAGCGAGAATTCATGTCGGCAAAACACAAGTCAAACCAAAGGGCTTTCAGCCCCGCGGTTTTCTTGCAGTTCGCGTGCACATGCACGCGCATCCCATGCAAGCCCAGCCTCTCGCATTCCCAGGCTCTCCCGCCCCCATCAGGCATCAGGCTTCTCCTCCCCTAGCAGCACTCCTCCCACACCAGCACCTCCCCCCTCCCACACCAGCACCTCCCCTCTCTCACACCAGCACCTCCCCTCTCTCTCCCCGCAAACACAGCCTCCCACACCAGCACCTCCCCCCTCCCACACCAGCACCTCCCCTCTCCCTCCCCGCAAACACATCCTTGCCCTAGCAGCACTCCTCCCACACCAGCACCTCCCCCCTCCCACACCAGCACATCCCCTCTCTCTCCCCGCAAACTATTGCATGAAATCTGCGTGATTCACTTTGGAGTCACACCCTGGTAGACATTGCGTGTGTGTGTGCCTCTTTAGAGGGGATTCAAGAGGAGCAATTTCCTGCAGTCTGGGGGTAGCGCTGGGCAGGGAGCAAATCTTAAAAACACAGAAGTGGGCTGCTAAGCAAGTTAGGCAGTTTGCAAGTAATATCACGGCGCGTGACATCGCACGTGCTACACCATGTAACATGCAGATGACGTATTTTTAAACAGTGCTCCAGCATAACTGTCCACGTGAGGGTTTTGGATGACTGCAATACGAATAAATTAAAAAAAAGAAACCGGCCATTGTGTCACTCTTATCCATGCATACCTGACTTGCGCACCACCCATTTTTCGGGAGGAAGTTTGATGTGACCATGGGACAGCTCAAGACGGTGCTATGTGGCAACGGGTGCCAGGGATCTTTGGCGGACATTGGCCAAACTCCTGCAGTTGGGTGGGGACCGATAAGACACCCTTCAATCTAGTCCATACCGTCTTGCGTGCATTAAAGCATCTATTTTTAGGAGAGATTGTGCGATGTCTCTTTACCTCACCTCACAACCTGCACTTCATGAACAGACGAAGTTAAACTTGTTCTTAATTTCAAGTAGTACTTGGCAGGGAGTAAATATTTAAAGTGCGTCAACGAATTAATGACTACAGTTGGATGCCAGATGCCTTTTAGCCATTCCCTGCATTTGAGCGAATCTCTGGTGCGTGTTAACTCTCTGTGGTGCACGAGGGCGCTGTAGGGAGGGCAGAAGCGGTGGGGTGGGGGAGGGGAGCTGCAGTGACAGTGGAGTCGCACTTCGGGTTGCTCTCTCTAGCCAGTGGCGTATGCATGCTCCAGTGTCTGCACCGTTCTTTTTTTTTTTTATCTCTGACCTATATAAGACGCTATTATCGCTCGCCAGGATCGATGCCAACATCACCCGGATGTGAGCAGCTCTCATCCGCTCGGTAACAAAGAGCTGTCAAGAAATTGAAAGTGTTCCAGTAAGAAAAAAAAGCCTGGTGGTGGGGGCGGGAATCAAGCGAGGGGAGGAGAAGTGTGGCAGGCGTTAGGACATACATCTGCTGCGTTTATGCTTCAAGTGGGAACAAGCATTAGCAAAGTCACTAGGTTTTGCCTATGAGAGATTAATTGACTTTGTCGCACTCATTAAGCTGGACAGGACGCTTTGCAATCAAACTTTTTTAGATGAATATTTATTTTATTGATAAAGTACCCTGAGCAAAGTTGTATTTGCTATCTATCACTCTATTACTGCATTTGCAGCTTTTATCTCTCCTCCTCTGCGAGCTTTCCAATCGTTCCTGCCCCCCCCCTTCCCCATTTATTTTTTTTCCTGTCTCTTCATTGCTTGCCCGTCCCCCAACCCCTGTGCCTTGCTACGGTTTTCAGACTGCCGATTCTGCTGTGAAACCACTGTTTTGCCCTGCCTGTGTTTATGCTGCATGAGTTGTTTCTAACCCACCAACAACCTTAATTGCTGGGGGTTATATACAAGGGTATGGTCGGTGCTTAGGGGCTAAATGTCTGTGGCCAGCTCACCATGATTAACAAAATAAATATTCATTAAAAGGGAAATCACCCACGCAAGCCCACTATCACCCACGCAACACCACACTCACCCACGCAACCCCACTCATCCACGCAACCCCACTCATCCACGCAACCCCACTCATCCACGCAACCCCACTCATCCACGCAACCCCACTCATCCACGCAACCCCACTCATCCACGCAACCCCACTCATCCACGCAACCCCACTCATCCACGCAACCCCACTCACCCACGCAACGCCACTCACCCACGCAACGCCACTCACCCACGCAACGCCACTCACCCACGCAACGCCACTCACCCACGCAACGCCACTCACCCACGCAACGCCACTCACCCACGCAACGCCACTCACCCACGCAACGCCAATCACACACTCAACACCACTCACGTTGCCAATAGGTCTCGCAGTAGGAAAGTTGGAGCCATTACAATTGCAAATAACAATGCCTTTTTATTTTTTTTTTTCATTTTAAAAACATAAAGGGCTTTGTCATTTACAAAACCAATAGCTCCAACTTTCCTACTGCGAGACCTATTGGTAACGCCAGTGCTTGTTATTGAGGTGCTCCATTTCATGCTTGATCATGAACGATAGAGGAGCTCAGTTTTGCTTATATTTCATGGTGATGAGCCAAAGAGGTACTCAGTTCTGCCTATACTTAATAATTATGAGCGAAAGGGGTGCTCAGTGTTATATATGCTTGCTGGTGAGGAGCCGTACAGGTGCTCAGTTTTATTGGTGAGGAGCTGTAAAGGTGCTTGGTGATTATTTGCTATGAACCACTTAGGTGCACTATTTTATTAGAGGTGTTCACATTTTAATTACTTGTTGTGGTACTGAACCATTATTGCTCAATATTTATTACAGTGTTCAGTTTCTTTGTGTTAGTGATGAACAAGTGGGTTTGTCATGTGGAGCACATTAACCACGCTCATGTATTCTTTGTTGTCTTCTGGTGTTGGTACAACCTTCGGTACTCACACCCTTTTTGTGTGTTTAACCTCTTACTTACTATTGTGAAGAAGGGTATATGTGTGTGTGTGTTGGGTGTTGTCTTCTGTTATTCTTTTACTCCTTTGCTCACTTTTCTCTCTACCTTATTGTTTCTGTTAAGGGGAAAGGTGTATTGCATCCTGCTTTCCCTCCTCTTTGTCCTTTCTTAGTGTCTTGTTCTCTGCTGCTTAGCCAGCCTCTGTGATGTCATGTATTGTTCTATCTGTGTAAGTTTCTGTGTATCGGTCAGTTATCTTGGAGTCTGAGCAGCAGGGCAGATGCTCCCGGTGGGTTCTTAACTGGATTATTACCCTATCTATATGCTGTACCTGATTATTTGATTACCAAGAATAAACATACATCTGGACACAGCAACAGAAGAGTCATCATTATTTTATGAAACCTTACACGTCCATCTCCTATTAGTCTGCTTAGCTGGGACTTTTAGGGCAAGATTTTCTGCCGAGTGATCTGAAAGGTGCCCCCCTATCCTTCTCACAACTTTTCAGGTCAAGACTGACTAGGAAGAAATCTAATCTAGACCTATGGCAATTCTTTTTGTTATAAAAAGTGTACCCTCTCCTGTTTCCCAATTTTGTCTCTCCATGCATCAAGCCATCCTAACTGCCTCATAGCATTTTTGATCGGAGACCCACCCCCCGCCCCCGAAATAGACTGCAAAAAGCTTTCAGCATCTTCCACCCGCCTGAAAACCTGCATCTTGTTGTTGTGCATCACTTTTAGTGTGGCAGAGTTAGAGTTGTGCAGTTGCGCCTAGCTTCCTGAAGATTATAAGCCAACAAATGTTGTTCCTCCTTTGAGAATTTTCAAGGGATTCCAATTTATCCTGGAAGCCAATTTCTCATTCTTTCATCAGGCTTATCTCCCTTACATTTCCTCTGATTTCAAAGCTAACTCGGGCACAGTAGATTCCGAAGCTGTAGTCCTAGCTGCTAATGAGTCCAGTTTATCTTCCATTTTGTTGCATGATAGCTTGATTTGTGCTTGGTTTTTTTCTGACACCACAAATCTGTTTCCTCAATCGGAAATCTTGTGGCGAGCCTTTGGGCCTTACATCGCCAGGCTCGCTCGCAGTCGATGTAACAGACTCCATTCAAGCTCAGTCCCGGTTGTCGCGCTATGTTTCCGTGCACCCACTTGCACGAAGTGTGCAACCTCTGTCTATCCCCGGAACACGATAAAAAAGACTGCAACACATGCCGATCATTTTGATCGAAGACGCTCCAGGACAGTGAAGCTCGACGTCACGAACTGCAACATCAGAGCAGCTCCGCACGGACATCTTCATCGAAGATTTAGACGGAGAAGAATTCCACGCTCAAGGAGCCAAAGAAGAAGCAGAGCACATCTTCATGTCAGAGACCGACTTCGACGTGGAAGATGAGGAGCAAGTTACACCGGGTCAGCGTACCAAGAGTACTGAAACCCCCTTGTCCCAGCAAGACCAGAAGAAAAAGGCTCCGGTCCATCCTCTGCCTTCGGGCCGAGGTCCGCACCGAGAAAAAGTTTTGGACGCCCCGCCTTTTATCCCGGCACCGAAACAAAAGGAAAAGCCTTCTGGTCCGGGCTCAAGTCAGCCCCATGCTGGTGCCAAGCCAAAACCTTCGGCGTCCAAACCGAAGCATGCATGGTAACCATTCCAATGTTACCGAAGAGTAAATCATCAGAGCCGAAACCAAAGAGAACAAGAAAACACCAAAAGAGCCTCGGTCAAAAAGAAGAAAAAAAAGCACCTCGGTCTGACGTTCCGCTTTAGATCTGAAACAAAAATAAGTGGTCATAAATCCAGGCACTGGACATATTCATGCCAAATTACCAGAGAAGAGGAAGATGGCACTGCAGGAAGATTACCATATTCCTCTAAAGAGAAAAAATGTGGGTACTAACCCTTCTCCACCTTAGATTCCACCTCCTTCGCCCACTGATCCGATTTGCTCATCACACCCACAAATTAACCACCACCACTATCACCTCCCCCACAGGATGAAGAGGATGAGGATAGGCCACATGATACTGACCCATGGGAAGACTGTGACACTGGTCCAAACACTGATAATGATCTGGATCTATATCCTTCCAAACCCTCACCACCCGACGACAACCTAGGATACATTGAGCTACTTAACAGGGGTGCTCATTATCATGGGGTGGAGCTACATAAAAAGGCTCTAGAAGAGGATTTCTTATTTGAAACTCAGTTCCTCTCAGAGAGCTACTCACACACTACCAATGCTCAAAGGGATGCTTAAGCATACAGATGAGATCTTTAAAGATCCTGAGAGGGCAAGAATTATTACACCCAGGGTGGAGAAAAAGTATAAGCCAGCACCTACTGACCTTGCATATATCAAAAGTCAGCTTCCTTTAGACTCTCTTGTAGTTTCCAACGCTAGCAAGAGAGCTAACTCACAGACTGCAGATGAGGCCCCTCCTCCTGATAAGGAGTCAAAATTAATTCATGCCTCGGGCAAAAATTTGTGTGTTAATGCTCAAGCTATGTTAACTGGCTATGACAAATAGAATGTGCTAGAGAAACTAATGCAGTTCCTGCCTGGTGAACACAAATTAAAGGCTAATGACCTTTATTCAGGAGGGTAAATTAATCACCAATGCCCCAATCGGGTGCGCCTTAGATACAGCAGCCTTCTCAGTGAACACCAACGTACTGCTATGCAGGCATGCTTGGAATTTCAGGATTCAAACCATAGGTTCAAGCCTCTATACTCAACCAACCATTTGACAAAGAACACTTCTTCGGCCCAGCAGTGGACATTTAGCTGGAAAAAATGAAGGACACTGAGGTCGCCAAGTCCATGGGGGCTTTAGTTACCTTCAAATAGGGGTTCCTTTTGTCACCCCTTTTACAGGGATGACCCCAAAAATATTTCCTCAGAGAATCCCTCTTCCTCTTACAAAGGCAACAACCAGTCGCCCTCATCAAGAGGCTATTTTAGAGGTGGATTTAGAGGTAACAATGGTAAGGGAAGATGCAACACGCACTTCTGCATCAACCAACAAACAGTGACTTCCTTCCACTACCCCTGATCATTCCACTTTCAGTTTCCAAAACAGACATTTGTCTCTCTTCAGAGTGCCTGTCATTGAAGCATTTATGAAGGGACTTAAGAGTCATTCCCCCAAGACTTCCTCCTGCTCCAGTGTGGAATCTCAACATTGTCCTCATCAGACCTTTGGGTCCACCTTTTGAGTCATTGCATAGATGTGAACTGCAATTTCTCACTTGGAAGGTAGATTTCCTCATAGCGATCGCATCACTGAGAAGAGTGGGTGAGCTTCAGGCACTAACCATAGAAAAACCATTTTTACAAGTACACCAAAAAAAGTGGTTCTTTGGACCAACCCTAAATTTCTACCAAAGGTCATTTCTGCCTTTCATATCAACAAATCTGAGTTGCCTGTGTTTTTCCCTCAACCAGATTTTGTGGCAAAACGTGCACTGTTCACCTTAGATGTAAAAAGAGCATTACTCTACTACATAGAAAGGAAAATACCTTTCCGTAATAAAAAATAAAAAAAATTGTGTCTTGCTTCACCACATAAAGGCAATTACCATATCAAAATCAGGTATTGCAAGGTGGATAGTCGAGTGCATTCAAACATGCTATGCAAAAGCAAAACTAACATTGACAATTCCTCCTAGAGCGCACTCCACATACAAACTAGGGACTTCTATTGCATTTTTTGGAAATATCCATATGACATTTGCAAAGCTGCAACATGGTCTATACCACACACATTCACAAAACACTATTGTGTAGATGTGTTAGCAAGACAGCAAGCTAGTGTGGGCCAAGCAGTTTTAAATGCACTATTTCAAAGGACTGCAACAGCTACAGGTTAGCTACAGCTTTGGGAGGTTATTGCTCTATAGTCCATGCAAAGCATGTGATCTACAGCTCACATGCCTTGAACGGAAAATGCTACTTACCCTGTATGCATCTGTTCCTGGCATGTAGAGCTGTAGATTCGAATGCGCCCAACAGCCTCCCCGGGTACATATACCTGTTGCAGTGACATCTTACTTAAATACATATATACATGGACATTTCGTTCTACTACTCTTACTAACTTCATTATCACCCTCTGTGGAAAAACAATCTAACAATGGAGTTGATGCCTATGTGCACTATCACCAAAAGGATGAGTCCCCTACCTCGTGACTGGAAAAGACTTCTTCAAACAAAGTGCCAACATCCGAACCCAACACTAGATGGCAGGCTATGCAAAGCATGTGAATCTACAGCTCTGCATGCTTAAGAACAGATGCATACTGGGTAAGTAGCATGTTCGAGGCATGTGGGCTGCTGAATTCATATCTGTGCATAGATCGCCGCCTAGTGTTGGGTCCGGATGATTGCACCTTGTTGTCCTGGAAGAGTCTTCGAAGTATCACGAGATAGGTGACTCCTCCCCTGGACTACAGTGCGCATGGACATCCTCTCCATCCTCAGATTGTTTTTTTCCTGCCATTGGGTTTCGGATGTTATTCCTACACCAACTTCGGAATCGAAACAAAACTTTTATAAAGGCCAAAAGGCCTTTGACTTCGACGGTATTGTTCTCGCTCGGTACTTCTTGACTCGATGCAAGCTTTCCATCTCAAACCGGTCGTCGACGCGGGCCGTTGGGCCTTTTCGATGCCACGTGGGCCTGCTGTCGATGGAAAGGAGCCCGTTCAAAAGGTGACCACAATGCCACTCAAATTTCCCGCATACTGACAAGCACTCAGTATGCAACAAGTGCCTTTCTCCAGACCATAAGGAAGAAACCTGCCCAGCCTGTGCCCAGTTCCGGTCGAAGAAAACCATACGGATTAGATGTGCCGCTAGGCAAGAGATGCAGCAACAGGCACCGTAACCAGACAACATCTTCGATGATGACCAAGAACTTCCAGAAGCTCCAGATTCGGACCTAGAGATTGTCACCGCCGAGGATTACTCGGACTCCAATGATGAGATCCCACCGGGGCAAATCGTGAGTATACTGCCCCCGACACTGCCCCTGACACCAATTACCGAAGGCTCTGGTCGAGGCATCGCCAAAAGGCCTCGGCCAAGAGCCAAAAAAACATTCGACAGCCCCGCCGTCCGGCTTGGCACCGAAACCTAAGCCTTCAGAGACCCCAGGGCCAAGTACTGTGATCCCAAAGAAGGTCCAGAGCCCAAAAAAGGTCGTCAACCCGAAGGGCATCGACCCGAAGAAAACTGGACAGCCTAAAGGCGTCGACCCAAATAAAGCAGTCGACCCGAAGAAGGCCGTGCAGCCTAAAGGCATCGACCCAAAGAAAACCGTCGACCCGAAAAAGGCCGTCAAGCCGAAGGACGCCGACCCCAAAGAGGCCGTCTAGCCAATGAAGGACGCCAAGCCGAAAAGCGCCGACGCGAAGAAAGACGACCCAAAAAAGCCAGCTGTGCCGAAAGTTGCAGAACCGAAGAAGGTCGCCGACAGAAAGGGTGCCGCATCGAAGCCTGTAATCCGGCCGGAGAAGGCTATCAAACCGAAAAGAAGCGCTCCAAAAAGACCCGTCGATCCCAAAAAAGCCATCGACTCGGAAAAGGACAGTCCACCAAAGAAATCTGACAAGCGCAAGAAACGTGTCGAACCGAAAGACCCGGTCGACACGAAGAAAGGGCCCGAGCCGAAGAAGAGCAAAAAGCCACCAAAAGTCGTCGAAACAGAAGGTGTTATCGACCCAAAGCCAAAAAAGTCAGACACAACCAAGGAGAGTGGAGAAAAAAACTCTTCCATCCTGATCCATCAGACGACCAGGCAAAAATATATATTAATCCGGAGACTGGTAAAGTCACAATACTGCATAGGGAAAAGAGGCCACTGGACACTGACTCTCATTCCCCCATTCCACTAAAAAAGAAAGACTTTAGGACTTCTCCCTCTAGACCCTTCAGTCCTTCCTATCCCACTATGCCTACTACACCTTTTGCTCGTTACTCTCCTTCTCACTATGGGGACAATGAGGGGGAAATAGGGGAGGATCCACAGCATGATTATGATTATCCAGAGGATCCTAACCCTCAAGATGAACCATTGGGGGAGCAAACTGACCCATATGACACCCATCCCATCCCTGACGTCTCTTCATACCCAACTAAGCCGCTACTGACTACACCATCGTCTTCAACCAACTAATAGACAGGGCAGCACAGTACCACAACGTAGACATGCATAATGACCCTGTAGAAGAAGACTTCTTATTTGACACCTTACCTACTTCAGAAAAAAGCGTCAGAACACTATCTTTGCTAAAGGGAGTGTTAAAACACGCGCCTGATATATTTAAAGATACAGCCAGGGCACGTGTAATCAATCCTAGGATTGAGAAGAAGTATAGAGCAGCCCCTACAGACCGTACGTACATCAGAGGTCAGTTTCCATTAGACTCACTGGTAGTGGCTAACGCACGCAAAGGGGCCAACTCACAGACAACAGGGGAGGCTCCTCCTCCTCCTGATAAGGGGTCAAACACACTAGAGGCCTCAGGTAAAAGGGTAGCATCACAGGCCTCCAATTTATGGAGGATTGCCAATACACAAGCTCTGCTAGCTCGTTACGACTGGGCGCACTATGACTAGCTTGAAAGCTTAATGCAACACCTGCCTGAGCCTTTTAAAGCCCAAGCCAATGACCTCCTACAGGAGGGAAAATTTATTACCAACGCCTCCATCAAATGTGCGCTTGATGCAGCCGACACGAGCGTTTTATTACGACGACATGCATGACTGCGTATTTCCGGCTTTAAGAACGAGGTGCAGTTCACCATTCTTAACCAGCCCGTCAATCAAGACTTCCATTTTGGCCCCACAGTCGACACCATTTTAGATAAAATGAAGGAAGACACAAACTGTGAAATCAATGGGTGCATTGCAGTTTCAGCAACACAGAAGTTCCTTTCGACGCTCCTCATACAGAGCAGCTACACGAGGCAATACTTCAGACCTCAACTTCATACAAAGGCAACATCCAAGGTTCCTTTAACAAAAACTCCAACAGAGGAGGTTATAGGGGCAACAATAATAAGGGAAGAGGACGTGGAGGCAACAACACCAGAGCCTCCACTGCCACAAAACAGTGACTTCATCACGCAACCTCCAGACCACCTAACACCGGTCAGAGGCAGACTCCAACAATTCCTACCTGTCTGGAACACCATTACCACGGACAGGTGGGTGATACAAATTATCCAGTATGGTTATTTCCTAGAACTCACTTTTACCCCGCCGAAACACACCACCCAGACACCGTCATATGTCCAAAGAACACATCATCCTGCTACAACAAGAGGTGAAATGCATGCTGGAAAAGGGGGTCATAGAACCAGTCCCTTTCCAACATCAAGGGACAGGGGTATACTCCCTATACTTCCTTATTCCCAAAAAGGACGGTTCCCTCCGACCAATATTGGACCTCCGACCCCTAAATCAATACATACTGTCAGAGCACTACCATATGATCACACTACGGCAAGTGCTCCCGTTGCTACAGCAAGGAGATTTCTTAGCAACATTGGACCTCAGGGACACGTATTTTCATATACCCATCCATCCAGCTCACAGGAAATATCTCCGGTTCACAATAGAAGGTCAACACTACCAATTCAAGGTTCTCCCCTTCGGGGTGACCACTGCTCCAAGAGTGTTTACAAAATGCTTAGCCACAGTAGCTGCACATTTCAGGAGGCAACACATCCATGTGTTCCCGTACCTAGACGATTGGCTCATACAAGCAAAATCGTACCAACAGTGTGCAAAAGACACCTCTCAAACACTCCAGCTGCTACACAGACTAGGGTTTTCCATAAACTACCCAAAATCTCATCTACAACCATCCCACATACAACAATATCTGGGAGGGACTATAGATACCTCAGTGGTAAATGCTTACCCAAACTCAGCGAGGATAGCCAGCATTCAGATGCTCATTCGCAAATTTCTGCCACAACACTGTGTTCCAGCTCGAGTCTTCATGCAGCTCATAGGCATGATGGCCTCCTGCATATTCATTGTCCCCCATGCCAGACTTCAAATGCGTCCATTGCAAGAATGCCTAGCTCGGCAGTGGAACCAGACTCCAGGACAACTAAAAGACCTAGTGTTGGTAGACAGTCGCACTCACAACTCTCTGCAGTGGTGGAACCCACACAAACTTTCCAAGGGGCGACTGTTCCAAGAGCCGGTTCCACAACTAGTCCTAACAGCGGACGCATCACTGACAGGCTGGGGAGCCCACCTCCTTCACTACACAGTACAAGGGCTCTGGACAAACAAACAAAAGAAACTGCATATCAACCAACTAGAGTTGCTAGCAATATTCCTAGCCCTGAAGGCATTCCAAAAATACTTGTACAGCAAGACTGTCTTGATCCGAACGGACCACATGACAGCAATGTACTATATCCGAAAACAGGGAGGAACACACTCTCCACAACTGGCCCACTTAGCACAGAGCATATGGAAGTGGGCAATTCCAAAGCATATCTTTCTCCTGGCAGAACACCTCGCAGAGTAAGACCACCAGATTGCAGACCTGCTCAGCAGGCACAGCCAGCAACTTCACGAATGGGAGATTCACCCCAAGTTCTCCAACCATTCTTCAGGCAGTGGGGGCACCCAGAGATAGACCCATTTGCCACAAACGAAAACTCGAAATGCCAGTACTTTGCCGCCAGGTTCCCTCATCCGTTGTCACAAGGCAATGCGATATGGATGAACTGGTCAGGCAGATTTGCGTACGCTTTTCCCCCAGCACCACTTATTATGCTGGTGGCACGCAAACTGCGGCAACAGTCACTCACACTGATCCTATTTGCTCCCACATGGGCGAGAGAGCTATGGTACACAACGTTCCTGGAACTTTCAGTAGTTCCTCATCAAAGGCTGCGCCTCGCACCCCATCTTCTAACTCAAAACCATGGAGAAATCAGACACCCAGATCCCAATCAGATAAACCTAGCGATCTGGCTCCTGAAGTCTTAGAATTTGGATACCTTAACTTGCCTCCAGACTGTATAAACATCATTAAAGAGGCAAGGCGACCAACTACAAGAGCATGCTATGCAGCTAAATGGAAGAAGTTTGTTTACTGCAACAATAACCAAATCAACCCTTTAGACGCTTCCATACAGAACATTATATGTTACCTGCTGCATCTTCAAAGATGCAACTTGGCATACTCTTCCATAAGGCTACACCTAGCGGCTATAGCAGCATACCTTCAAAACAGGCAATACCTTTCACTGATTAGAGTACGAGCAATAAAAGCTTTTATGGAGGGTCTTAAAAGAGTGATCCCTCCAAGGCACCCACCTTCACCTGTCTGGAATCTAAATATAGTACTTACCAGACTCATGGGACCTCCTTTCGAACCTCTACACTCATGCGAACTGCAATTCCTAACGTGGAAGGTGGCATTCTTAATTGCCATTACCTCACTCAGGCGAGTTAGCGAGTTACAAGCACTAACCATTCAGGAACCCTTCATGCAAGTACACGCTAACAGGGTGGTTCTTAGAACAAACCCATAATTTATGCCTAAGGTCATATCCAACTTCCATATTAATCAATCAATAGAACTGCCAGTGTTCTTCCAAAATCCACAGTCAGTAGCTGAAAGAGCCCTACACACACTGGATGTAAAGAGAGCTCTGCTTTATTATGTAGACAGAACGAAATCCTTTAGGAAAACAAAGCTATTATTTGTTGCTTTTTCACCACAACATAAAGGAAATCCAATATCAAAGTCAGGAATAGCCAGATGGATCATTAAATGCATTCAGATATGCTATCAAAAGGCTAAACGCACTTTAACTGTCCCCCGAGAGCACACACTACGCGAAAAATGGGGGCATCCATGGCTTTCCTTGGGAATATTCCTAATGAAGACATATGTAGAGCAGCCACATGGACTTCTATACACACCTTCACAAAACACTACTGTGTAGACGTGCAAGCAAAGCAGCAAGCTGCTGTAGGCCAGGCTGTCCTCAACTCTTTTTCAAACTTCTGCAGCTGGCACAGGTAACCACCGCTAGAGGAGATACTGCTATTCAGTCTATGCACAGATATGATTTCAGCAGCCCAAATGCCTCGAACGGAATATGCTACTTACCAGTATGCATCTGTTCTTGGCATGTAGGGCTGCTGACATTCATATCGCCCTCCCTCCTCCCCGGTGCCTGTAGCAGCTACAGCATTATCTTTTGCATGGCCATCTCTTACTTTACTATCTCCATCTCTGCCACAATGGCGAAAAACAATCTAAGGATGGAGAGGATGCCCATGCGCACTGTAGTCCAGGGGAGGAGTCACATATCTCGTGATACTTTGAAGACTCTTCCAGGACCGCAAGGTGCAATCATCCGAACCCAACACAAGGCGGCGATCTATGCATAGATATGAATGTCAGCAGCCCTACATGCCAAGAACAGATGCATACTGGTAAGTATCGTATTCCTTTCCTTATTGTTTACACCCTTCCACAAACCAAATGTGCAAGATCTGTTGGAGTTTCTCTTCTAAGGCACTTAAAGCAAAAGAAGGTACTCTGCTTCTGTGGCTTCAAAAAATCAAAGACCATGATATTCCCTCTTATGAAGAGGGACAGGATACTTCAAAAAAGACTACAAAAGCCCATTAGAGGGTCCATTCAGAAGAGTATTCTCTTAAGGGTTCTTCTCAAGATGAAGATTCTTGTGGGTCAGAAAGAAAGACTGGCACAGAGGCGTTATCTCCTAGGCTACAATCTTGTATATCTAAATGTTCAGTACACCAAAATAAAAAGGAATCCAGTCTCAAGAGAACTCTCTCAAAACCTTGGACACCACCTCTAAAGGTAAAGTCAAAGGATGATATTGACTCAAGCATTGTCAATTACCCTGTTGACTAAGAAAACCTGAGGCATAAATCCGAAACATCTGCGAAGAGATGACCGCATTGACTGTAATACCATCGGTAAAATCAACCATACTGTTGTGGAAGAGATCGAGAACATTTTATTGATGCATATACTACCGTCGGCAATGGACTCTAGGATAAGACCTTTTAAAGGTCATATTAATTTAAGATCAGGAATTACAGTGCCAATTCTTCTTGAACACACATCGCCTACTAAAGTGATATCTTATCTACCTAGTCATTAACGTGACTATTCTGATGAAGATGGTCCCTTTGGGATGGCTTACAGCCCAAGACAATTAACCTTTACATATCAGGACCATGATGATGAGGAATGCAACCATAATATGGAAGGGTAATATTTATTTGTAGAACAACCACCATCTCGGCCAGTCACGCAAATGAGAGACAGAGAATCTTTTCTTAAACCTTATGAATGTGACCGAATAGAAGGATACTTGTACCATTATGAACCCATGATGCAGGTATCCACATTTCGGGTTGAGGGCTTAATGCTTTGTTAGAAGATTATTATACGTGATTCCCTAAACAAACCGTATCCTCAAGGGGTCAGAAGCATACTCTTCGTTCAACATCTTTCCTCTTTGAAGTCCAGAAACAGATTAACGACATGGTTTACGATGTTGTGGCTTTCTTTGAAAAGCTTGTTGACGATGCTTTGCAATTTATCAAAACAAACATGGACACCGCAAGATCATTATGGGTCCTACATCAAGGTAAAACCCTGCCCTTTCGGGGCACTAGAGGGCTAGGTGTGTTCCCTACCAGTGGGTACCAATGTTATTGTTACTAACCCTACCTGCCAATTATGCAGGATTGCATCCTGCAATACTGCCGTCAATGATCTACACAACCTCCACCTTTGGCCTACTCCAGACAGGCACCTTGTAGAAAAATGGCAACACATGGACTATTGCAGACTTCTTCCAGACAGCCATGATATCATCCCATCGCTGGCCACGAGTCCCTTTCAACCCATAGTGGGGACAAATATCCAACTTCTACGAACAATGGAGGTCTATCACAAGAGACCGCTGGGTCTTGGTATTCATTCTAATGGGGCACACCATAGAGTTTCTCACTATGACACCTACATACCTAACTCCAAAGAGATCAGTCCAACAACTACCACAATTAAAATTGGAAATAAAACCATCACTTCAAAATGGTGCAAAAACGTAGGTTTCTACTTGTTTTGTTTCCCTAAAAGGAATAAATCAGGCAAATGAGACCAACACTAGATCTAAGACAGCTAAACAAATTACTGAAAAAGCAATCACTTCCGATGGTCACCCTTCAGGAAATTCTTCAGCTGTTAAACGAGGGAGATTACATGACATCCCTAGACCTCCTTGTGGCTTACTTTTACATTCCCATGCATCCAGCCCACAGACCTTACTTAAGATTCAAAGTTGCTGGTTGTCATTATCAGTTTATGGTCCTCCCTTTAGGCCTCAAGTGTGTTCCATGCGTTTTAACAAACTGCATGATCCCACTAGTAGCTTATCTTAAAAGTTTGGGTCACCAAATGTTCCCTTAACTCGACAATTAGCGTGGCAATGCCCAGTCTTTTCAGAAAGCCGAAAACTCAAAACCAAAACTAGCGATAACTTCTGGGAGCAGTACTTAACGCAGACCAGGGAAGGGTGTTTCCTACAAAGGAAAGGATTCAGAAAACAACTTATCTAGCTCACAAACTACTAAAGGGTCTACTTCAATTTAAATGTACAAATCTTTCCTTGTTATGAGTTTATCCTGCATCCCTTTGATTCCAGATTAGCAGTTATCAATGAGACCATTCCGGGAAAAACTAGATCGCCAATGGCCACAGGACCATGGATCCTTCGAGGACTTTGTGAAGGCCGCGAAAATAGATGAAGAAATCGATGCCCTAGTGGACAAAAAAGGCAATATATTGACATTTGCCTCCTGTATTTGTAATATCCACAGATACATCCCTAGACCGTTGGGGTGCTCACCTTCAGGCCCTGGAGATCAATAAAAAATGGTAATTCCAAGAATTACAGATTCATATCAGTCTATTAAAACTACAAACCTCAACCTGTTGCGGGCTCATGACGAGCTTAGCTCGTCATGAGGCACGGTCGCCCTGTGCTCATGACGAGCTGAGCTAATTATGACCGTTGCGCCGCACCCATGCAGGGATTATTTCCCTGCTGTGCCTGGCCAAACTTGTCATGAGCACCGTGGCGCTGCACGCGCCCCTCTCTTCACCAGCACAGCAGGGGAATAAGCCCCGCAGGTAAGGGGTTAAGACTCCAGGCCCTACTCCCAAAGATTTCAGAATCCTCTATACTGGCTCACTTGGACCATGACCATGCACTACATAAACATGTAGGGAGGACTAAGGTCAAGACTACTTACCAGGGAGCCACAAAGAATTTGAAGGTGGACTATCAACCACAAGATCACTTTGAAAGTGAAACATATGCCAGGTAAATAGCAACCAGTGGCCGGACACGGAGTCACACTTCAAAGTACTGTCACCAATGGGAAATGAGGAATCCACAATTGAAAGCCATCTTTCAAACCTGGTGAAAACCAACCCTGGCTCTGTTTGCGATCAACAAGAACCGCAAATGGTAGCTCAAAGCTAGCAGTTTTCTCAAGACTGATCATAGGGGGAGGGGGAGGGGGGGAGGAGGAACCAAGCTGGCGACCGAAATGGCCACATAGACGCTCGGCTCCCGGAGCCCTTTCGCCCCGCACATACATCCTGACACTTATCCTGAGCCGTAACAGCATATTTCAGTAGGAGAAGAAAAACTCTCACTTACCGTTTGCTTTTGGGGCTCCTACGTGCAGCGGACCCGAAGAAATGTCCCCGACTGTTCTGCAGCCTACACGGAGCTGGGACCGGGTTGTCGATTGAGAGGAGCAGCCGGCCGTGACTGTCACAACAGCGGCCATTGGTGGAGGTGTGGAGTCGGCCGGTGAGCGCCGGAGGTGTGCTGGGCCGATGGAGGCGGCGGCGACGACTCAGTCCGTCTAGCGGAGTGCCTCGTGGGGATGCGTGGTAGTGCAGGACTGAGGGGGGCACGTGAAACTTGGCCCCCTTTTCAGACTTGTGTCCGGGCATAACAAACGGCTTCCCCTGGAATCAGCGGGCGGCTCCCGAGGAGCGGCAGCGACTTTGTTTAGCCCTTTGGTGGTTCTTCGCCGGATGGCCTGCCTAGACTTTCTGGGTCCGCACTTTCCGTCCTGTTGAGCCCTGGGGCCTGGTCCCGGGGTGAGGTGGAAAAGGACGAGGCCGGATCCACTAAGATGGCGGCTGTCACCCTCCTACGTAGCTTGCACTTGAATGGAAAAGCCGCTGCGCTGGAGTGTTCGGAAGTCTGGTGGCACGGGACTGAGCCCACGTCCCAAGATATATTGGCCGCTCTGACGACCCTGCATGTGGCATTGATCCATGGCGCCCAAGATCTGGGAAGAAGGATGGCCGCCATTGCAGTGCCGCCATTCCACACAGATGCATCTCGATCTCAAGGAAACGCCGACGTGTCTGTCCCTATGTCAGTGGAGAGTGCTCCATCTACGCCCATGTTTGTGGAGGCGCCGGAAGACCCGGCTCAAGAGATCGCCCTGGACAGCTCTGTAGCACACATGAATGACTCGTTGGGGCGTATACCTGATCAGTGGCCGGGGAAACCACGCCAGTCTGTCTTGGGCTGCCCCGGAGACATCTCAATGCTTGCCGAATGGTGTAACCCTTTCTCCTTGGATGGTGCGACTGTGTTCGGACTTGAGGATATTTTTGGTGTCGATACCGACTCAGATGGATTTTTGCCATATACATTCGGCTGGGTATTGGTTGCTGAAATCCCATGGAGTAATAACGCGGCTCGGTCCGCACGGACCACCTGGATTCTGCATGCAGCTCTGTCTGCCGCTTGAGAACTGGGCTTATGTCGGTGTTATTGATAGGAAAGGCCAAGGGTGATATTGCCTGTGATCCGGTGGACTTATTGATGGCCGATGGTGATTTGGGAGACATTCGGCGGGGAGTTTATTGATGGTGCTTTCAGTGCTCAATATTTTCCATGGCTATTCTGATTATGCTTTTAGGATGTTTACCGGGTGCAGGGGCGAGGGGTGTGGCTGAGTGGCGATATCGATGGCCCTCCTCCACCTTTTCCTTTTTTCTCTGCTTCTTTTCTTCTTTCTCTTCCTTTACTATATTTCGTGTCTCCTTTAGGGCGACAGGCACGCTGCTGGGGGGGGGGGGGGTAGGCCATGGCCTTCTGCAGCCGTGCAGGGTGGGGGTAGGAGGATGGGAGTTGGTACTTCGTCCCATGTTTCCTGCGCTATGCTTCGTTTTGAGGGGAGGGGTGCAGCTTGCTGTGGAATGGGATTGTGGTCACATTTGTCCTGATTTTTATACCTTTCCTCCAATACTTAAACTGTGTATGCATTATTCGCGGATTCCCTGATTCAGGCTTGTTATTGTAGGACCATGTATGACTGAACGACACTGATCCTTATTTTTTCTTATTATAAAATGAACCTTCATTAATCCTGACTTTCGACCACTACGCCTTTATGCGAGTCATATCCTGGACGTTTGTTAGACCCCGGTTCTCGAGCTGTTATGTTACCTACATTGATTTGCTATACTTATGACTTGGCTAGCGGCCGGCCGGGATGGTTGTAGGCCCATACTTGTATTGGCTTGAATTAATAATAAAGGTTCAACAAAAAAAAAAAGACTGATCATGGGGAAATCAATTTCACATAGTATGGGTGGGAACCTTTGGCTTTGCTTTCCCTCCGATTCCTATTGTGCTCAAGGTTAAAATAAACAAACAAAAACCATGCCATCTCATCCTTCTAACTTACAGCATGGCCCAGACAGTACTGGCACATAGAGATGCGTCTCCTTTCCGAGTTTCCTACTTTATTTGGCACAATCTGGTCTGTCCTATTTCTCAGTAGCAATCTCTCATTTCAGAAGAGAAAACAGATCGTCCTTATGTTCTTAAGAAGATACCATAGGGACGACCAAAGTACAATTAAGGTAATAGGTCTTTTTAGTGTTTTTCCTCCTGTCAGAAGGCCACCTATTCTATGGCAACTTAATACTGTTTGAGCTCAACTAATGAAACCTCCTTTTGGACCTATTTATATGGCAGATCTAACATATCTTAAATGGAATACAGCTCTGCTACTTGCTCTAACATCAAAGCATACAAAAAGTGATGGATGGGATGCTTGAATTAATCCCATTCATTTGTAATTATTTAGGCCACATCCCAGTCCGTCAGGATTTTGCACACCATGCAACAATGGACATAGCTAAATGCAAATCAGTCTTGATCCTGCTCCAATGGGAACCGTTCAGCCCAGGCTACAAACGCAGGTCCTCCCTGAACTGTACCACAAGCTACCCAACACTAGTTGTGTCCTAGTCAGGGCTCATCAATCTAGTAGAGATTGGTTGCAATGACTGTGTGTACGGGACTCCCTTCTGGGCATACCAGTCCCGCTTAGGGTGACCCTGAAGCATATAAAAAAGTAATGGATGGAATGCTTGCATTCATCTCAGCCACTGGTAATTGCTCGGACCACATACCAGCCCATCACTATTTTACGCACCATGCTACCTCAGTTTGGACCCAGCTATATGCAAATCAGTCTTGATTTGGCTCCAGTGGGAACCATTCAGCCGAGATGCCAACCAAGGTCCTCCTTGAACCGTAACACAAGCAACTCAGAACTGTTTTTTTTCCTAGTTATGGTTCATCAGTCTGGTAGAGGTTGGTTCCATTGACTCTAGGCATACCAGTCCCATTAAATGTTTGTTTGTGAGTTTTGTAGAGCGCGTAGCTGCCCAGGGGCTTCCCAGTGCTACGGAGCAGAGAGCGTTTACCAGTGACTCAACCTGGGAATAGCCATGTCTTCAGTTTTTTTTTTTCTGAAGGCAATCTCATCTGTAAAGAATCTTCCTTCAATGGGCATGGAGTTCCAAAGTTTTGGTACTAAATGCTTGAATGATCTTCCTCTCCATCTGGATCGCCTAATCCTAGTGGTTTTGACCGGGTGATCTGAAGAGGATCTTGGGGCTCTTTCCGTTGTGTAGGGTGTGATCAGGGCCCTTGGTAGAGTTGGCCCTTTTCCGTTCAAGGCCCTGTGTGCTATGCACTGTGCCTTGAACTTCACCTTGGCCTGAACCGGCAGCCAGTGGAGGGTTTTCAGAGCCTTTTTTGCTGATTCATATCTTGGTATACTTCTGAGTAACCTGGCTGCTGCATTTTGTACCACCTGTAGTCTATTTAGCACGTATTTGTGTGACCCCGGAAGAGAGAGTTCCAGTAGTTTAGGCACGAGACCACCAAAGACTGTATCACTGTTCTCTGGGACTCCTCTGGAATGAGGTCAAGAATTTTTCAGAGCATCTGCAAAAATTTAAAAGCAGGTGGCGGCCAGTTTCTTGGCTTGAGTTTCCATAGTGAGGTTGTGGTCTATCCACACTCCTATGTTCTTTATGGAATTTTTATGCACCGGTGGACTTCCCAATTCATTTGGCCATTCCATGGTGATTTGTCCCGGTTTAGTTTTAGCTTTCAGCTTGCCATCCAGCTGGCTACCTTTTCCATGCAGGGAGACACTAGGTTGTGTTTCGAGTCGGGGTCCCCTGCTAATGAAAGTACCAGTTGGGTGTCATCTGTGTAGGTTACAATTGACAACCCAAATTCCTGGACCATCTCGGCCAGAGGTTACATGTACATATTAAACAATGTAGAACTGAGGGAGGAGCCCTGTGGCACACCCTATGTGACCTCTAGACTGTCCGAGAAGTGTCCATATTCTGTGGTTTGAAAGAATCTGCCCTTCAAGAATGGTACTATTTACCTTAACTTGTGGTCTTGCATCCCTGCTCTCTAGTCTAAGAGTGAGTGTTTTGTGAGCCATCGTATCAAAGGCTGTACTCAAGTAGAGCAGCAGGACGGCGGCAGCACCTCTTTGATCGATGATTCCCTTCAGTTCTTTTTTGACCAATAGTAAGGCAGCTGTGTGCTGGTCTAAAACCCATTAGGGTCTGGTGCAGGACCTCATTCTCTTCTAAGAACTGGGACAGCGTGTGGTTGACATGTTTTTCAGCCATCTTTCCTAAGATGGGTAGGAGTGATATGGGTGACACTAAGGCATATAAAAAAAGTCATTTATGGAATGCTTTCGTTCTTCTCAGCCACTGGTAATTACTCTGGCCGCATCCCAGAGTCCATCATCATTTTGCATGTGTTCCGGTTGTGGGAAGACCTGCTTTGGCAGCTTGGGCTGAACTGTTCCAATTGGATTAGAGTCCAGACTGATATGCATTTTGTTTGGTACAAGCTGAGATGTCACAGTATGCAAAGTAATCATAGATTGGAATCCAGCTCGAGTAATTACCAGTGGCTAAGATTAATTCAAGAATTATATCCACCACTTTTTAAAATTATTTAGTGACTTGCTCTGACATCGGCAAGTTTGTGCAGGGGAGATGCAAGAATTCACTATAAAAGAGCCTTATTTGCATTTGGGGACAGCAGGTCCATACTAAGAAAAAATGTACATTTTATTCCTAAGGTTGGCGTCATAATTTCACCGTAATAAACCAACTAAGGATGAAGCAGAAAGAACCACACATACAGACCCTCGAGGATTTCGCGGTTTGCCATGAAATCGGTACTTTTGTAAAAATGCGGCGATTCTTTTACAAAAGTGCCAGCGAAATCGGCAATGCGCACAATTAGACAGTAACTGCTGGTGACTAAGTTTCATTGGGAGATGCTTCTTCCACATTTTAAGAGTGTGCCTTTATCATATCAAACTCTGGCAGAAACATGGCCTCTTGGGAGCTAAACCCAGTGAAGGAACTGGTATGGTAAGGGTAACATGACAAATGTAGGTGGCAGGCGAGAGAAGGGCGGCGGCAAGCTTCCTTGTAACAGAGTTGGCACAAGTAAGGGCCAGGCAGACGAAAGGTGTCGGGCATCATGGCGCAAAAGGCAGCACAAGAAGATGAGATGGGGACAAAGGCAGGAAGGAGTGGGATGGCAGAGAGCACATTAGGGTAGAACCTGGCGCGGGTAGAAATCAAGAGAGGAAGACATTTTCCAGGCATCAAGCGAAATGACGAGGTAAGACCAGGATATGAGTTTATGAGGTGGCAACTGGATAAAAGCAGGGAGTAGAAGAAAGGTAAACAGGAAGGGACCATCTTGGGGGCAGTATGGGATACAGGCAGGTAATTAATGTGCAGCAAGGTGATGGGTACCATGGAGGCAGGTGACCAGAACAGGACGCTTAGGGGGCAAGCAGTGAACTCAATGGGGCAGATCAGGTGAAAAGAAGTCACACACTAACAGAATAGTAAAAAAACAAGCATTTGCAATGCAATAGGTCCCGCATTTACTTAAGTTTGAGCTATTAGCATTGTAAATGACAATGCCTTTTATTTATGTTTTGGTTTTTTAAAACTTAAATAAATGGTATTGTCATTTACAATGACAATAGCTTGAACGCGCGTAAATGCGAGTCCTATTACATTGCAAATGTTATAATGTTGTGCCCACCCACCCCCTTCACCCATGTAAACATAAACGGTCGGAGCCCTAGCCAGACCCTCCAGGATTTCGCGATTTGCCTTGAAGTATTACACGGTTGTATAGTGCCTTTATTGTGAGTTTCTCCTCTGCTGCTCCTAAGTTGATTCCACAGGTCAAATACTGTGATTGGTTGCATAATTTCAATTTCTTTGGGTATCTCCCTGTCCCTCCAATCTGGACCCCCAGAGCTTACACTAAGGTAGGTTCTAGAATGCCATTTCCTATGGGGTCCTACCAGGCCATCTGTGATGGGCTTCTCAGAACCTATATTAAAGCAAATGGAGTATTGCATTTCCAAGGGATAACTGCCTTCACCTGTGGGCTGCTTCCTCTGTTCTATATCCCAGGTTGCCTATTGCTGAAACAGTTTCCAATGATGTAAGGCTGAAAATGAATGATTATGAGTAAAATAAAGTGCCATAAAAAAGCTGCTAAATTTCCATATTTGTGCCGCTAAATTTCCATCTTTGTGCCACTACATTTGCTAATCGATGCCGCAATATCCTGGGGGGTCTGATACATACTCTGGATGTAGGTGTTCTCAAATTCTACATTGACAGAACTGACCAGCTTCTATTTGCATACGGTCATCTCAGAAAGGATTGACATTTCCAAACAGACAGTAGCACACTGGGTTTCAGCAACCAAAGCCTCTGTCCTCTAAAAGCAGGATGTCCAGTACATGGTACTGTAAAGACTCATTCCACTGGTACCCCTCTGTCGCAGATTTGCAGAGGATCTACATGGAAGAACACACTTTTTTTTCTGCTCGCCCCAACTATTGTTATCTGTTTTAAAGTGATGCTGTTTTATGGCAGACTATCATTCACCACCTTTTCTTATAAGGTGAGCTAAAACACATAGATACATTGTTTTTCCACCGGATTCCATTCCCACCAACCACTTATAAGTTGATTGTTAATACAAATCTAATATTTATTATACACTGCTGACCTATGTGTACAAATTGTATTTACTGCTTGATATTCTTATTTAACCATATGAATCTGAGGAATCTAATACTGGAGAAAAAAATGCAAGTTACTTACTTGTATTCTGAAGCTCTCCAGTATTGGAATCTTTCATAGATACACCTGCAACACACACTTCTCCCCAGTACGGGCTCATCTAAATCAGGCTGTGTGCATACTCCTGTGTAAGAAATCTGAGGTATGTTGATCTTTTGTGTCGAGGTGTTGGTCTTCCTGTGCTCTGATTGGTTGAAGTTTGCTTATTTTCTAAGGTGTGTCCTCTCCAAATTATTAAAGCCTAGCTTAGCTCAAAAACATGTAATAATTTTGCATAAAAATTATATTTTACATATATGTAGCCATTTACCTATTTCTTTGTGTTAATTTGCTGAAAAGATAGTTTTTTTCCCTCCATGGTTTTCTTTTGGATAATGAGCTCCTACCCCCCTGAGGAGGTCACTGATTTCCCGGCACAATAATATAGTGGTATACTTTATTTGTTCCCTTCCTGAGACTTTGCGTTTTTACCTATTGCATGTGAAAATTATGCTTTAAAATGCACCATTTGGCATTGCTTTTGTTGCTATATTTCTTAGTTTCTACACCGTGTAGAGAAAGTCTTCTAAGTCTCTCATTTCACATGCCAGCTCAGTTGAACTCTCAGCAGGTATTTCTCTGCCACTTACAAACTGTTCCTGCTGTCACTGCTCTGGGTGGCTATTGGAATAATTGGCGGTAGTTCAGCATCATTTTATTATAAGGTGAGCAGTTGACAGTGGTACATTTATTTGCTTGCTATTCTGATTCAAGCATGTGAATCGAAATTTGCCTAGCTTACGTAATGGTAAGTTTCAATTCTATTAAGGACACGGAGGCGAGGATTATGCTATATCTTCCTTCGCTTTATTAACATAAAGA
The DNA here is from genome assembly GCF_964263255.1 of Lissotriton vulgaris. Classification (NCBI taxonomy): domain Eukaryota; kingdom Metazoa; phylum Chordata; class Amphibia; order Caudata; family Salamandridae; genus Lissotriton; species Lissotriton vulgaris. The sequence continues at coordinate 1,796,515,227 of NC_141693.1, forward strand.
AACCACAGCAGCTTAGGAAAAGATATGATAAGAACAAAAAATGCTTTAAACATAAAGCATTAACGTAATGTTCAACAAAAATCAACAACAACTCCCAAGAGTCTCTTTGTTATAATCATAGTCCACAGTCCTTTGTCACTGTTCATCATCCCTATATAACCGGACTTCCCATCATCTTCCTCCTCTTTCTTCGCGCAGATCACGCTTAAGCCTCATTGGTCCTGTTTAGCACCGTCGTTGCCTGTCAAAAAAGGAACAGCGTCAGCGAGGTGGCCCAGTAAAAGGCGACAACAAGGCGAGGAGCATTCAGTGAACAACACAGTACTGACAACGTAAAGGAAAACGCTTTACTTACTGCCATACGGGTGGGTAGAGACACCACCGTAGTCCGGGTGGGATAATCCTCGCCTCCGTGTCCTTAATAGAATTGAAACTTACCGTTACGTAAGCTAGGCAAATTTCGATTCTATGTCAGGACCGGAGGCTTCAGATTATGCTAGTTTAAAGCTTACTTACCACCAACTGAGCTAAATCCACCACTGGCTTAAAATAAAACCTCTTGAAGGTGGAATCCGAGGACCAGTCCGCCGCTCGCATAAGGTCCTCCAGACGAGCACCCACCGAGAATGCCTTAGAGGCCATGGCCCCCCTGGCGGAGTGTGCTCCAAAGAGAGAAGTATTGATGCCCGCTTCTTGCATGACCCAATGCACCCACCTAGCGATAGTGGGGGAGGAGACAGCTTTGTGTGGCTTCCGCAGGGCAATCAACAGTTGACGCTCGCCCGGAGGGCGAAGATCCAATGTCAGGTCCTCATATGCTTTGAGGCATTGCACGACACACAACTTAGGAGTGTCAGTAAAGGCTGGATAAGAAATGGAACGCGACGACGTCTTAGTGCGTCGACCCACCGTGAAAGTAACCCCCTCCGGGGAAAAAATGCGTGCAGAAACATCCAGCGCGCGCACGTCCGAGACGCGCCTACAAGAGACCAGACATAACAACATGGCTAATTTCGCCGAAAGCTCCTTCAGAGACAGATAAGGATTCGCTGGCCACGATAGGAACAGGTTCAGAACCAAATTGACGTCCCAAAGGACGGAGTACCTGGGCTCCGGCGGCAGTGCGAGGCGAACCGCACGCAGAAGTCGGCACACAAAAGGGTGTTCCCCTACCGGGTGGCCATCGATGTTATCATGGCCCGCAGAAATCGCCGACCGGATAGCATTGATCGTTCTATACGCCAAGCCTTTGTCGGCCAAATGAGCCAGGAAATTCAGCACGGGAACAAGGCCGGCGACCATGGGATCCAAATCCCTTCGTAAACACCAACGCATCCACTTAAGCCAAGCGGATCTGTAACGCTTCGTCGTACTATCGGCCCATGCTTTGGAGAGCAAGTGCTCAGCTGACCCCGAAAGGCCCGGGAGCGTCCAGCGTCTCCTGAGAGCCTCCACGCCACGAGGCGGGGAGTGTTCTGCATGACGAGAGGGTGAGGTTCCCGATCCGGGCTCGTCAGGAGCAGAGGAAACAGGGGGAGTAGGATTGGAAAATCCCAGGAAAGTTCCAGAAGAACCGGAAACCAAACTTGAGACCTCCACAGCGGTGTAACCAACACCAGGTCCGCACCCTGGCGGCGTATTTGAGCCGCCGTCCGCATGATCATGGAGAACGGGGGAAACGCAAACGGCTGCTCCCGACTCCAATCCTGTAAGAACGCGTCCGTGGCCTCCGCCAGAGGGTCCGGCCTCCAGCTGTAAAACCGCGGCAGCTGGTGGTCGAGACGGGACGCGAATAGGTCCACCGAGAAGGGGCCCCAAAGGGAGTGTAGCCACCGGAAGACTCCCGGATCCAGTTTCCACTGGCTGGCATCCCTGAGATGTCGAGAGTGCCAATCCGCCACCTGATTGGACTGGCCTGGTAGATACTCCGCCGTCACCGCAACGTGACGAGACAGGCAATAATCCCAGAAGTCCTTCGCTAAATCCGCCAATGCGCGGGACCGAGGACCTCCCAGGTGGTTCACATATCGGACCGCCGAGACATTGTCCATCCGTAGCAGGACACAAGCCTTGACCGAATCTTTGGCCCAGCAGCGAACCGCGAAGGAGCCCGCAAGGAGCTCCAAACAATTGATATGCAATTGTTGTTCTTCTGACGACCAGGCGCCGCCGGTGGAAAAATCCCCGCACCGGGCGCCCCAGCCCGACCTGCTGGCGTCGGACTCTATTATTAAGTCCGGGGCCGACCCGAAGATCGCTCGCCCATTCCATGCCTCCATGAGAGACAGCCACCATGACATCTCCTCCTTCACTTCGTCCGTGAGGGGAACCCACTGATCGTAACACATCCCACGGCGCAAATGCTGCGCTTTCAGGCGCTGAAGAGCCCTGTAGTGCAGTGGGCCTGGGAAAATCGCCTGGATGGAGGACGACAGAAGACCCACCACCTTGGCGACATGGCGCAGTGACGTACGATCCCTCGCGATCGTCTGCCGAAGCAGGTGTCGTATCTTTGCGACCTTCCGGCTCGGCAGGCTCAAAACCGCCTGCACCGAGTCCACCACGAAACCTAAAAAGGTGATCTGCTGAGTGGGAACCAAGACTGACTTGGAGCCGTTGACGACGAACCCCAGTCGCTGAAGCAGGCCGACCGCTTGACGCAGCTGTCCTGCCAGCACCTCCGGGCACTGCCCCATGAGGAGGATGTCGTCCAAGTATACTATCATACGGACCCCTTGGCTTCTGAGAAACTCCACTACCGGGTGAAGGACCTTCGTGAAGCACCACGGGGCCGAAGAAAGGCCGAACGGCAGGGCGGTGAATTCGAACACCTGGCCGTCCCACAGGAATTGTAGGAAACGACGATGAGGGGGGTGGATGGGAACGACCAAGTAGGCATCTTTGAGATCCAGTCGCACCATCCAATCCCGAGGGAGGAGCACGTCCCGAAGGAGGTGGATCCCCTCCATCTTGAAGTGACGGTAGACCAACCACCCATTGAATTCCTTGAGATTGATCACAGGCCTCTTGCCCCCATCCGTCTTGTCTACCAAGAAGACGTCGCTGAGGAACCCATGTGGGTGGCGTGTTGATAGGCGGATGGCTCCCTTGCGCAGCAAGTCCGAGACCTCCCCGTCTATCAATCGCGCGTCGGAATCTGAGAAAACCATCGGGCGCGGGGGCCTCACCTGAGTTGGCTGGTCGTGAAACTCTATATGGAAACCTCTCACAGTTTGCAAAACCCAAGCATCGGCAGTGAGCAACTCCCACTCCCCGTAAAAGCTTGCCAGCCGCCCCCCAATCGGAACTTGATCCAAGCAAAGTACACTTACCGGGGGCATTACCTTGTCCGGACTTCTTTTGGAATCCTCTTCCACCATAGCGTTGTCCCCTGGTGGGGTAGAAATTGGTGTAGTTGGCCGAGGTCTGGTACTGACCTCTTCCGGAGCCTTGACCACGGTTGTTGGTCTGCTGACCACGGCCGATCGCGCGGCCCCTGCCGCGACCGGCCCCTCCAGAAAAACGCTGGTGGAACACCCTCTTGATGCTGGACTGTGCCTTGTTCACGAACTTCCCAAGCTCGCGGATGAAAGGTTCACCGAAGAGGCCACCCTGGGCCACGGCACCTGCCTCCGACGAGGCCAGGTCCCCCAGCTTCGGGTCCAGCTTAATAAGGAGCGACCGCCGCCGCTCCGTGGACAGGGCACAGTTGGCGTTGCCCAAGAAGACGATCACCCTCTGGGCCCAGTTGGAGAGCACCTCCGGTGAAATGGCGGTGCCATTCGCTCGAGCCTCCTCCGCCATATCGAGGATCTTCGTGGCGGGCCCAACCGCATCCAACAGCTTGTCCTGGCAGGCCCGCCAGGACCGATCGATCCCCTTCCTGGGGTCCTTCATGAATTTCGCCAGGAAGGTGGCCATCTTGGGGTCCAATTCTGGTGTCATGGCCACCTTCCCCTCCAAAGTAGGCCGAGGGCATTCCCCGCGCAGGCAACCCCTCGCCTCCTTCTCCAGGGGCTTGCGCAGCCGGCCCGCGACAAACTTCGCCACCGTCTCCCCCGGGGCCCAGGCCGCGGAACGGGGGTGGACGATCTCGTCCGGGTCCAGCATGCCCGACTCATCTCGGGGCATCTCCTTTCCCGAAGGCGCCGGGAGCCAAGACCGGGTCGACTCCCCGTCGTCATCCGTGTCCGGAGAGTCGTAGATCGGGGAGGCGGGCGCCGTCGACAGGCCGCCCGAAGTGCCAGGATCCACCAAGGGTGTCGAAGGCACCGCCGTCGCCTTGGCCAGGAAGGCGTCACGAAGACGCTCGAAGGCGCCCTTATCCACGCCTTGGGCCTCCGATGAGGGCCCCTCACCCCGGGGTCTCTTCGGAGCGGGCGGCAACTCGCCGGACGTCCCCGGGAGCACGGGGGACGGCGGCACCTGCGCCGCTGCCAGCTTGGCACACTCCTCCACGATGCGGGCCGAAAGGCGGTCCTCCATGGGCCCTACCACCTCCGTCACACAACGATAGATTGAATTGTCCACCGCTTGATAGAACTCATCATCCTGCAGATAGGGGCAAGCCTCCTCCTCATACTCCCCTTCCATCTCGGAACCAAGGGCAAATGCGGGGCACCCAGGAGGGCGGCAACCGAGAAAGTTCTCGAATGTGGGCAGGCCCAGCGGCTGCGATCACGTTTTGGGCCAGCTGACGTGGCAGGTGGGCTGCACCAACCCCCAAGCGCGCAGACCCTCCTCGCCGGGACCGGGTCTACGTACCCCTCAAGCGCGCTAGGCCACACACGAATAAAGAGGTGCACAGATCTCGCCCGAAGGCGATTCACGCGGTCAAAACCGCCATACAGACCCCAAAGGGCGTCAAGTTTGTGAAAGTACAGACCCGGATCACCAGGTGTCAGAGGGGTACGCGAGGGTCGGCCCCTGCGCAAGCAGACCCCACGGCGTGGCTCCTCGTACCGCGGAGGCGCGCCGGAGGGTCGGCGAGGCGACAGGCCGCCCCCTTGCGGTCTATGTACACACCGCACACAAGTGGGAAAAAAGTTGCGTAGGAACGGAAGAACGTTCCCGCAACTAGGGGACTCTGAAAGGAAATAAACCATGCAAGGAGTCCCCAAAGACCGCAAGACAATCAATCACAATAAAAGAAGACAAATAGAAAAGCACTTATCTGGCTGCGGGAGCAGCGAAGAAAGAGGAGGAAGATGATGGGAAGTCCGGTTATATAGGGATGATGAACAGTGACAAAGGACTGTGGACTATGATTATAACAGAGACTCTTGGGAGTTGTTGTTGATTTTTGTTGAACATTACGTTAATGCTTTATGTTTAAAGCATTTTTTGTTCTTATCATATCTTTTCCTAAGCTGCTGTGGTTTCTTTATGTTAATAAAGCGAAGGAAGATATAGCATAATCTGAAGCCTCCGGTCCTGACATAGAATCTATGAACGATGCAATATTGGAGAAAAAATAAACAAGTGTCATAGAATCACATGCAGTCCACCACCCTTCTCCCTCATACAGGCTCATCTCAGTCAGCCAACCACATAGTGAGCCGTATTCCTTAGTCTTATTTTAGAAAAATATAAATAATTCCTTGTTTTTTAATGTTTTGAGTTACTAATGTTTTTCATTTTGCACCTGTATAGTTTGGCGGTAATTATTTAACACTTTTAAATAATTTAAATACAAATTGTTCTAGGGCCACCAACGAGAAGGCAAGTGCCATCTGTCATTGGGGAATGCAATGGCTGCCTGCCGCTGCTTTCAGAAAGTTCTAGAACTGGAGCCAAAAAACACCCAAGCACTACAAGAGGTAAGACATGAGGGGAGACATAGGAAAGAAAAACATGTTTTGTATGCTACTCTGTACTTCATTGTTTGTAAACCTTTTTAATTTTGAAGGTTTTACTATGTTTCTACTGGAAGTTGGTCCTTCCATCTGTTGACCGCCTAAGTGAGCTACTTTGTAGGCACTGTGTTACATTAATTGCTGTAAAGTTGGTTGATTCTTTTCTGGTGAGCAGTCCTCTGTGCTCAGGTGTTTTCATATGTTATCTTGGAGTCACAGTGCTCTATCCTCTCTCCAGATTGATTCCACACATAAACGCCCCCTCTCCCTCCACTGCCTGTTGAAGTGGTCTGAGTCTGTAGTCTATGCTGTTTGCCCTGAACTCTATTCCTGCTTTACCAGCCATTACAATTCCAGTAGTCAATAGATTGTACTTGTATATTTATGCAAAGGCCAATGTTGGGTGCAGGGGTGCTAACCCCTGTCAAGCTGATTCTGCATTTGGGTTGTTACAACCCAGACAGATTGCTGCCTTTCTTTTCCTGTTCAACTTGATCCCTCTCTATTGCCTGTGGAAAAACAAATCCGAACCCTCCAGAGTTATTGACATTAGTCTTCTGACACTTGACCAATGTACAGGCTATTACCAAAGCATACACATGGCCTAGCATCTCTAAAGTAGGTACTATTTCATAAAAAAACCAAATTGCTGGTCTAGGTCAAACTAAAATATAGCATTTATGATGTATACTTATAACTCCGAATACCTGTAACTGCTGATTCCTCATAATGGCTGATTCCTCACCTTGTGAATCTCCCCAACTCAACAGATTGATTCCAGAAACTCCTGCAATAGCTCCTCTGGACTGTTAGGTAATGCCATTTACCTATGTCTTGGCACTGTTCTTCCTCCAGACCCAATGATATGGCATTGTATATAGACCCTGTGCACTTATCTCAGTTCCTATTTTTTTCCGCATACTTCATTGTGGATTTGACGCTATGCTCCTCCCAATTTCAGTCTTTTTATTGAAGTTTACCACTATCTTTTAGCGCTATTCAGGGATGTTGAACTCTAAAATGGCAGGATTTAAGCCATGTCATGCATTCCACAAACATGTTTGTCATGGAACCTCCTGTAGGGCGTTGGTGCCTTGGCACCAAACAAGACTCAAAGTTCTGTGACATGGTCGCTGATTGATTTGAAGTCCATCTGGAAGCCAAGCTCTTAAGTCTGTGAACACTGAAAGCAGGCTGGTTCTGTGTCTTGAGCCTGCTCTCATTCTCGCTTTGACCTCTCTCATTTTATAAAGAGACCAAATAGTCTGTGTTTGCAGGACCCGACTGTGGCCTCTGACTCATACCTAATGCACCCTTAATTCCCTTGGCCATCCCCAACTCTTGAGCAATTTGCAGCACCTAAAGGCTTGCATGCTGCAGTGTTTCAAGATGGTTCTGGATCTCTCCTTTCGGATTCATGCCAGCACCCTCCGAAACATGGTCATACACAAACATTTCCACCAAAGCCTTCCCTTCTACTCCTTCATTATCACTGTCATGGATCCAGTGGGCCCGGCTCAGACTCAATTCTCAGATCTGGAAACTCTTAACAGGGGTTCTCCGTTTGTGATGTTACATTGTTAATACCCAAACATCCGTTAAGGAGGCTCCTCTCAGAATTTTTTGCCTTTAATTCAGCATTACTAGAAATTGGAGAGCCTTTTTTACTTGTACTCTAGTGCTCTCTGAGACCGTGAGCCGGGCCTTCTGCTTTGGAAACCTCGCTGACCTTTAACAACCCAGACTGATCCCAGAGTGATTAATTGTGGCGAGATGGATGAAGTCCTTTTTTCACACACCTCTGAGTCAACCTGTTAGGAGTCCACACAGACATGTGCCAGGTGCTCTGAAATGTCTGATTCTGCATCCTAGACTGGAAAGCTTGGCAGGCTAAACACAAACCCTTTCCTCTGATCCACTGGACAAGGAGTTAAGGTGAATAGGTGCAGTAGGCAAGATCTTTCTTCTCAGCAGTCTTTCATAGCACTCTTTAAATGTTGGTTGCCTTCTAAGTAGCTACACTCATGGCCTTCGAGACATGATGTGCAAGGTTTTCCCTGTATTGTTTGGAGATTATAGCAATGGCTTTGCCAAAACCGTTCAGGATGGTCCGGATGCTGCTTTACATTTTGCATTCTGGTTTGGAAACCACTGATTCTGTTGCTGATTCCATGGATCCCATCATCGTTCAGGGGTATTTCATAGATGTATTTTACTGGGTTTTCATGTCCATGCTTCCCTCGTTGAACTGCCTCTTAACAAGACTAGGCATTTTGATGAGAAAGCTAATGCAGTTTTTGAATGCTCTAACAATGACAGTGATCTGACTTGCTACCCAGAGTTACTTTTGCCCGTTTCCCAATTCCACCAGTGATACTAGACATTTAGTGGTTATTTGAGGTGTCTTGAACCTGTAGTTCCGTGGTTCGTGAGCGAGTTTCGATGGTTCCGAACCCGTTCAATAAAGGTCGTCGGAAATAGACGATTTTGGTATCAGCAGACCGCAAATGACGAGTGTAGTGTGTCTGTGTTTTCACATGAATCGATCAATGGGAATTTAGTTCGAACCTTCGGGTTCCATTTTGTGTACGGCAGCCATTTTGTATGGTTGCCCTCACATAGGCCGAAGACTGCGGCCGAACGAGTCCTTGAGACACGTATGCCTTAGCTGACTTTTGAATGACCTGGCCGAACTGACTCCTTGCCCGAGGACGACCTCATTGAGCCAGTTCCTTGTTCAGCAGCTGGTCTGATAAAGATCAAAGAGTAGGGCAGGTCCGAGTTTATGGTACACTGCTCCCACCTTTCTATCTTGATTCCAATCTGTTTCTGTTCCTTCCTTCAACATAATCACTGATTTGGGTTGAGGGTTTTATGTTGGGTTTGTCCGGCCTGATCCGACAAGAATCCTGGAATTTGCTTGGTTATTTCTGGTGGTCTGGACAACGGAAAGTGGGATTGTCGTCATACGCTACTTTCTAAATGTTAAACTGTCATTGGTCCGTTTGTATGCACCCAATGTTAATTTGGAATGTTGCCTAAGGCTTGATTTTTGGCATAAAAGACCATGCTCCGCTCATTGAATTTGTGCAGTCTCTAGCGAACCACTCGTGTGTGCTTCGTAGATCTCTGTTCCTGGTTGCAGCCAATAAACTTTGGTCTTTGACGTCATCAAGAAGTTTCCCGTGTCTCTGTTTGCCAAGACAGGGGAACTTGAAGGCATTGGGCGTTCTCCCTGGCGCCACTGGGTTCTAAAACCTGGTCCTTCAAACATTACCAAAAGCTGGCCTCAAACTGTATGCCAGTGCGCACTTTTCATGTCTCTAGAAGCAGCTGCAGTGTTGGATGCTGAAGTCCTCAAAATCAATCTTCACCTCACGCATCTCTGTTAAACCTCTTTAATGACCATTTGGGGGCAGTATTTATTTATTTATTTATAGAACTTATATAGCGCACAAATACCGATTGGTGTCTCGGCGCTGATACCTACAATTGCAGAGAGGATCCTTGTCAGTGTTACTGATTGAAAAGCCAAGTTTTCACCTGTTTACTAAATATTAACAAGGAAGGGCTGAGTTTGATGTGATCAGGTAGTGAGTTCCATAATTTGGACGCTGCAACTACAAAACGTCTATCTCCCCACGTGGCTTTTTTTGTCCGTGGAATTTGGAGAAGCTGGGATGAGGAGGACCGTAATGTTCGGTTAGGCGTATATACACACAAGGCCTTTTTTAAGAACTCTGGTCCTATGTCGTTCATAGCTTTTTACGTGATACACAAGGCCTTGAACTTAGTGCGACTTCTCACCGGCAACCAGTGAAGTTGACGAATAACAGGTGAGATGGAAGAACATATGGGCAGTGCCCAGCATTGCCTACCCTATTGTTGTTCAATTGCATGGACCAGTGGGTCACTCAGATTGTTCAGTTTGATTCCGCCCTTCCTAGACTCCCCTCTGTACACCTCTCCAGTTTTCCAATACTCTCCCAAGAGATGTTTTGATGTTAATAGCCAAGGGTGATATCTAGGTGGAACTGGGACAGAGAGAGGCATTAAAGACTTCCCACTGTACTACTTGTTCCATAAAAGAGGACCGGGGTCTCAGACGATTTTGGACCTCAGACGGCTTAACTGCCTTCTTAAAAAGGAGATATTAAAAATGAGGACTCTTACCTAGTTTTGTTGGCCTTCGAACCCAATGACTGGAATGTTGACTTTGCACCTGCAGGATGCGCACTCTTATATACCGATCATGCAGTGCCATATGAAGTATTTCCATTTTGTGGTGGGGTTTGAATAATTTCAGTGACCATCCTGCCCTTCTATATCACATTGTCTCCATGGGTGATCATATAAGTTATTTTGGTAGTTACAGCACATCTTTGCATGGCGGGGATTGCCATATTCCTGAATCTCGACTATTGGCTGTTGAAGGTGGGCTTGCAGCATCCAGTCTCGGATGATGTATGGGCGACTGTCTATGTTGGCCACCGTGGTGATGCCCATCAATAAATCAAAATCCCATTTTTTATTTATTAAAAACTTTATTTAGCATTTTGTGAAAAGTAAAGCAGAGCACAGAGTTCAATTTGAACACAATCAGCATGACCGGTCAATTAAGGCACGGTAGGACAAGCAAGTGTTGACAATATCATATTTGATATACATTGAAACTCCATCAAGTGGTCCATCATTGTATCGATCTAATGGCTCCCTCCCAAGACCCCCAATATCCACATATACCAGAATCCAATACTGGCCCGTTTGTTATGTATACGTGAAATGTGTCAAGGTGCGTGCATGGATGCAGCTCATTCCTTTAACCCACCCCTCTCTGTACAATACCCTGTTCCCGTTGCGAGGGCGGATCTTGCTGCTGTATCGTAAGGAAAGCTCGGAAGGGGCCCTATATGTCCTTCGGCCTGGAGGAAGGCGGGATAGTGACAGCATACAGGTCGCTCTTCATGGAGCTTTGGATCCAACCAGTTGTTGTTGGTGCCCTTTTGCTACCCCAACAAATTGCGACTTCTCTTTTGGCTAGGAGTAGGGAGATAGCGACGAATCTGCGCACTTTCAGGGGGATCTGGACTACATATCCCAGGAGGGCTATCTCGGGCAAAGGCACCAGAGGAATCTTTTTCATTTTACTTAAAAGTTTGTGTACTGCTACCCAAAAGGTGTGGACTCGCGGGCAGGCCCATGCGAGATGTGAGAAGTCAGCCTGCGGGGCCTGACAACGCTGGCAACAATGCGGTCTGGTGGGATCTATCCTCTGTACTCGGTTAGGTGTAACACAAATTTTACGTAAAAATTTAAAGTGTATCAGTTTGTCTGCTGTTGAGGGATACTGTTCTAGTAACTCTGCAGCAGGCCGCCCATTGTTCATCAGTGATTGGGTTGCCTAAGTCCAATTCCCATGCACTACGCAGTCTTTCATCATCCACTGGGATCAGGTCAGAGCACGCTCTATACAAGTGAGAAATAATATGGAACCCTTTGCTGCTAGCTATCACCAATGTAAGGGGGGAAAATGAGGGAGGTTCCAGTGGGTAGTCAGGATCCCGGGCTCGCAGGGCAGAGCGTAATCTGGACAAAAAAAATCTGTCCATGAACGTGGCATCTGAAAAGGTAGACGTATCCTCTGGATCACAAATGTGGCCAGCCGGATAGAGGTCTCCCATCATGTCAATGTTAAATTTAGTGCAGGTCCTTTGTACCAGCTTCTCGCTAGTTCTCGGTAGGTAAGTGGCATTAGGAAGCGGAAGGGAGAAGATGTACAATGTTTGTGTGCGAGTGATACGGCGCAGCTTAAGCCATGCCCAGCTGGTGGTAGAGACTGGCTGTATGTCTATGGGGTCTCTAGGGATACCAGTGGTTAATACAGTGGCAAGTGTTTTAGGCAGAACAAAGTCAGATTCTGGGCATAGGTATGTAATCCTTGCGACTGGGTGGTACCATGTCTGTGCGAAACTACATTGAGCGGCCAAAAAGTATAATTGAAGATCCGGGACCCCGTAACCTCCTCGGTCACAGGGAAGTGTCATCACCTGCCATTTTACCCTGGGTGGCCTGTCGCCCCATACCAATCTAATCAGGTGCCACCTCAGAGTATTGAAGAATTTGTTAGTGAGTGGGATTGGTATATTGTGAAACAAATATGAAAACTTTGGTAGTACAATCATTTTTACCAGTGTGACTCGTCCCACCATGGAAAGGGGCCAGGAGTCAATTTGCGTTTCCAATTTGGAAATGGCCATTCCGTAGTTACGGCGTATAATCTGGTCCGTGTCAAGATGGATATGTATCGCTAAGTATTTTACAGAGTCCTCGCACCAGTCGAAAGGGAATTCTGGGACCCAGCGGGTTGTGCCAGCCGTGAGGGGAAATATAACTGATTTATGCCAGTTCATCCCCAGCCCTGAGAAGGTGCCAAATCTGAGGATCTCTCTGAGGAGAGGGTCCAGGTTTGTTTGAGGATCTCAAACGTATAGGATAGTGTCATTGTCGTATAGGGAAACCAATAGCGGACCTGTGTTGAATTGCAGTCCCCTGTGTAAATGTTGTTCCTGAAAGTGTCTTTTCAGTAGGTCCATTGCTAGAATAAACAGTTAAGGGGAAAGGGGACAGCCCTGCCAGGTGATAGTGTGAAGGGGGTCGATAGGGTGCCGTTTAGTCGGAGCCGAGCTGTAGGTTGTGTGTATAACAAAGCAGTAGTGGCAATGAATCCCTGGGGAATTCTCATGCGTTGCATTATGGAAAGCAAAAAGGGCCACTCTAGGGAATCAAAAGCTTTTTCGGTGTCAAGCAGGATTGCCGCTGCGGGGACCTCCATGTTTATTCTGTGTAAGATGGGGAGGTTGAAGGCGATGGATCGGTGAGGAATGAAACCTGATTGTGCAGGGGATAATATAGACTCCATAAGTAGCGAGAGGCGGCATGCCAGTGCCTTGGCAAGGATTTTATAGTCGAAGTTTAACAGTGATAGGGGTCTATGGGAGCTACAGTGCAGTGGATCCTTGCCGCGTTTAGGGAGCAGAATAATAACTGCCTCTCGTAGGGTAGGAGGGAGCTGCTGCTTTTCTAGAGCTTCAGCATAAATATCTAAAACTCGCGGGACCAAGAGGTCTTAATAGGTTCTGTAGGATTTGCCTGTAAATCCTTCCAACCCGGGGGCTGTGGATGGGTTTAGGGCTGCAATGGCTTCATTTATGCTGTCCGCCGTAATGGGTTCTGCTAAAAAATCTTGCATAAATGTCTCCAAATATACCAATGCTATCTCGTAAACTTACTACTCTTGGCCGGCACGGTCATGCCCTAGTCTGGAGGTGTATAGTGCCTTAAAATAAGTTAAAAATTCCTTCTGTATCAGCAGTGGGTCTGTGAGTGTAGTCCCTGATGTGGAGTGGAGTTCCGTGACATATGCTTTCACGTAAGGAGGTCGGAGCATTTGTGCTAGAACTCGTCCAGGGCGATCCCCCTCTCCATAAACTTTAGCGTTCTATTTCCCCATGTAGAGTATTTCCCTGTCAGCTACCTTTTTGTACTCCAAGAGCAGCGCTGCTCGTTTCATGTTGTAGCCCGGGTAGTCAGTTGCCGTCTGAGCAGTGTCCAATGTAGTCAGTTCATTCTCTAAACGGGAGAGTGTGCCACGTATGTCGCGAAGTACCCCAGAGCTCTTAGAGATACATATTCCCCTCATATAGGCCTTAAATCCCTCCCACAACACCGCCTCAGAATCCACAGAGCCAGTGTTCAATTCAATGTAGTCCTCTATGGCTACATAGAGTTCTTGTTTAAACACTTCGTCATCTAGAGCACGGTTCGGGAATCTCCACTGCCTTTCAAATCCTTCGGGGCGAGGAACCAATAGCCCCAGTAAGACTGGGGATGGATCAGAATACTACCTGGGCAATGTCTGAAATCTGTGGAACCATCTGGAAATTTCAGGGGAGGCCAACCAATAATCAAGCAGTGTCCAAGTGTCCCTTACGCTGGTGTAATGTGTATAGGTGCTGTGGACCCGGTCGCGGACTCGTCCCAAGTCTAGTAATGTGAGATGATCACACATAGAGTGCAGGGCTCTACGCGCTCTTGGTTTAGGGTCTGGGGCTGTGGATGTGCTGTCAGATATCGGGTTGAGTGTGACGTTAAAGTCGCCCCCCAAAAGAAGGGGCGTGGAGCCTAGTTGTAGCAGTTTCGAGTGGAGGGCATGAAAACAATCAGGAGAGTCAATGTTGGGACCATATATACATCCCATCGCAATCTTGTGGTTGAAAAGTGTGCCCTTTAGAATTACAAATCTGCCAGCATCATCATATACGATTGAGTGGCATTTGAAGGGAAGTCGTTTATGAATGAGAATGGCGGTGGCCCTAGCGTAATTGCTGTAGTTGGCAAAGTAACAGTGTGGGCCCCACGAAGATTCAAAGCGGGACCGGTCACCAGGGGGGAGATGTGTCTCTTGAAGAAAGGTGACGTCCACCTTGTGGCGGAGCAAGTAATGTATCACCTGTCTCCTTTTACGGGTGTCGTATAAACCCCGAACATTCCATGTGACTAAAGTCACATTTGAGGGGCCGGAGTTGTGACTTAAGTGTGCCATGATAGCGCGTCTTGTACAATATTGATGGACAACCCATGTTTGTACCCTGCAAAAGTTTCTGTAATTAAATAGAACATAAACTCAGTGCAAAGCTTGAACTCCAATTCCCCTTCCACCACCCCCCACCCAGCCTTCTCGCCCATTGGAAGAGGCAATCCCCATTTTCCAGGTACATTGCATGGCACCCGTAAACCTTGAAACGTTTGGAAAAACGAGTCTAATGGGGTACATGTTGTATTAACCAAAACTATCTTAGGTGTACACCAAAGGTGGGGACGTACACTATCCAACAGTCCAGTAACCAGTGACAGATAATGCTTTCTTTTTTCAGACAAGACTCCATATTAATTATGAACAAAGAGAGTAGCGGCAATACATGCAAATTGAACAATCAACCATGTCCCGAGCTTAAAAACAGGTCTGCGCTGGCATCCGACCCACTATGAGGGATGGAGGAGGTTGCAGTGTCTGAGTTGCGCTTATTATCTGAAAGAGACACATTAGTGATATATTCCTTACCTTAGAATATCCCCAGGCGTCAGACTGGTTCCGGAAACTTTTGCGTAGCAGTACCCTTGCGCGTCGGTAGGCGTCGTCTGCGGCTCCGCGTTCGGCGTCGTGGGCGCCGTGATGACGTCGTCGGAGTACTTAGACGCCGCCTCCGCGTGCTGACGGCGGTTCTTCTTTTTTCCGTGCCAGCCAGCGCAGAACTGGAAAAAGCAGTAACCCAGTCAATTTTTGACTAACTTTTCTGAGATCACTTTTGATCCTTCTCGAAGTCTTGCGACTCCGATCGGTGCCGTAGTGATGCCTGGTTTCAAGCATTGTGACGATTGCGACCGCACCATGTCGGTCACGGATCCTCACCACCTGTGCCTGACATGTCTAGGCGTCGACCACGACGACAAGGCCTGCTCCGACTGCCGGGCCCTTTCTTCGAAAGCCAGGCGGGAGCGGTCCCGCAGGCGACTCTAACTCCGGCAGTCGGCCCCGCGCCGCGTGAGGTCCCGGTCCCGGTCCCACGGGAGGTCGAGGGACAGGTCGCAGGGACGGAGCCACCACAGCTCCGGCTGTCGGCACCACTCCTCCGGGTCGAAGTCTTCGTCAGGTAAGAAGCACAAGAAGTCGAAGAGGCGTCATCGCTCTTCTGACTCCCCCCGACACTCGCGCAACGCGGCCAGGGGTTCGGGTGACACCGCCCATGCGGCTCCTTCGGAGTCGCGGGCGTCCCGTCCCGCCCTATACCCTCCGGTCCCTGGGCGCGACGCCGGAGGAGATTGAGCGCTTCCTCATGGCCATGAGGTCCCTCTCCTCCGACGGGCTCCGCGGCGCCTCAATGCCCAGCGGACCCGTCTGGGGCCCCTAGCGGGTCGGGGGCTTCGGCCCCAACGCCGTCTGGTGCTTCGCCGCTGGCGCCTTCGGGCCCGGCGCCAAAGGGGCCCATGGTCCCGGCGCCGCAAGGTCAGGCGGCCCCGGCGCCTTCGGGCCCTGTGCCGCAGGACGCCGCTGGACCTTCCTCGGGCTCTGGATCGTCACCGGTGGACCTTACGACCCCCCCGGCGTTGGTCCGTCTGGTGTCTCCTCTGGCGCCGTCCTCGGGCGGCGCCGCCCCCGATTCCTCCTTTGCTCTGGCGTCGGAGCGGCGCCGCTGGGCGCCGCATCCGACGCCGTTTGGAGATTTCCACTTCTATGAACCGGCCTCATTGATTAACGACCCTGCGTATCGGGAGATGGGTGATGAGGAGGATTGGGAGGGGTCTGAAGACCCTCTGACCAGGGAGTGTCAGTCTCAGGAGGACTGGGCAGGAGACCTTGGGGATGCCAGTGGTCTGGACACTTCCCCAGACACTGGCTTTGTCTCACCTCCTACCGTGGCTACGGAGGAGAGGGCAACCTACAGCGTGGTGTTGACGAGGGCTGCCAAGGCCTTGGGCCTTGAGCTTCTCGTCGCGGCCGTGAGGACTAACCTCCTCACAGAGGTCCTTAAACCGCAGTCAAGCTCGACGGAGCCTCTGCTGCCGTTTAATGAGTCCTTGACCGACGTTCTTTTGGGCACCTGGTCCAGGCCCGCTACGGATTCGCCCGTAGATAGGAACGTGGCCAGACGCCACTGCCCGGCCCTGGGCGGCCCGTGTTTCCTGTCCACCCACCCCACCCCGAGAGCCTGGTCATCCAGGCCTCCAATTCCCAGACCGCATTCCCGTCGGCTCTGCCGGACAGGGAATCCAAGAGGTATGAGAATTATGGCAAGAAAATATTCTCCTCCCTTAGTTTGGGACTGCAGTCTTCCAACACCGCATGCCTCTTGGACCGCTACACCCACTCTCTGTGGGAGACGGTGGCGGAAGTGCTGCCAGAGTGTCCGTTGGAGGTACGGGCCAAACTCGGCCAAGCCCTTGTGGAGGGCCGAGATGCAGCCAACTCTTCGATCCGGTGTGGGCTGGATACCACCGACTCGCTGGGCAGAGCAATGGCAACGACTGTGGCAGTGAGACACCACGCCTGGCTGAGATCCGCCAACTTTTCGGCAGATGTCCAGAACACTCTCATGGACATGCCGTTCGATGGCCGTCGCCTTTTTGGCGACAAGGCAGACCATTCGCTTGAGCGCTTTAAGGACTCCAGGGCTACGGCCAAGTCCTTGGGCCTCTCGGCCCCGCGCCAGCAAAAGGCTGTCTTTCGCTCCTTTCGTCCCCACACGTGCAGCCAGCCACTCGCCGCAGACTAACACCCAGCGCGGTGGCGGCCGTGGGAAAGGCGAGGTCAGTCCACACCTTCCCCCACAGCATCCGCCTCTAAACCCTCCTAGTCCGTGCTTTCAGGCCCATGTGACGCCAGTGGGTGGCAGGGTTCGCCATCACCACTCCCACTGGCGCACTATCACGTCGGACAGGTGGGTGCTGCAAATCGTCCGACGGGGCTACTCCCTCCCCTTCGAGACGACTCCTCAAGCCATGCCACCGCAACACCACCGAGTATCGGGGGATCACTTGCAGCTTCTGCAGGAGGAAGTTTCGGCCCTCTTGGCCAAGGGGGCCATCGAGAGCGTTCCTGGGCCGGAAGTAGGACGTGGTTGCTACTCCCAATACTTTCTGGTACCCAAGAAGGGCATAGGGGGCCTACGCCCTATCTTGGACCTACGGAACGTCAACGGCTTCCTCCGGAAGGAGAAGTTCAAGATGCTGACTCTAGCTCAGGTCCTAGCTGTCCTGGACCAAGGAGACTGGATGTTAGCGTTGGACTTGCAGGACGCGTATTTACACATCCCTGTCCTGCCGGCCCACCGGCGTTACCTGCGGTTCACGGTGGGCCACGGGCACTTTCAGTTTACCGTGCTCCCCTTCGGCCTTACCAGCGCCCCACGGGTGTTCACGAAGGTGATGGCGGTGGTCGCAGCTCATCTGCGCCGGTTAGGGGTCTCAGTCTTCCCCTACCTCGACGACTGGTTGTTCAAGGCGGGCTCGCCCCAGACAGTCGTCCACCACCTCCAGACTACAGCAGACCTCCTGCACCAGCTGGGGTTCTCCATCAATGTGCCGAAGTCACACCCGTGTCCCTCTCAGAAGCTCCTTTTCATCGGAGCGGTTCTCGACTCGGCGCAGTTTCGGGTTTACCCACCCGAACAGCGGGTTCAGGATATACAGGCTCTGATTCCAATCTTCCAGCCTTAATCCCGGGTTTCGGTCAGGTTGACGCTACGGCTTCTGGGGCTGATGGCCTCCTGCATCCTTTTGGTGCATCATGCCAGGTGGCGGATGCGGGCTCTGCAGTGGGACCTGAAGTTTCAGTGGGCCCAGCATCCGGGCAACCTGTCCGACCATGTCATGATCTCGGAGGACACTGCGAGACAGCTGCAGTGGTGGCTCACGGACCGCGATTGGGTCAGCGGCAGATCCCTCTCCCTTCCCCAGCCGGAGCACTTAGTTGTGACGGACGCGTCCCTCCAGGGCTGGGGAGGCACATGGGAGAGGCGGAGATCAGAGGCCTCTGGTCTCCGGCGGAGTCCCGGCTCCATATCAACCTTTTGGAGCTGCGGGCGATTCGTCTAGCACTGAAGGCATTCCTCCCGTCTGTCCGAGGGAGTGTAGTGCAGGTGTTCACGGACAACACCACCGCCATGTGGTACTGCAACAAACAGGGCGGGGTGGGGTCGTGGACCCTCTGCCAGGAGGCTCTGCGCCTCTGGCAATGGCTGGAATATCAGGGCGTGACTCTGGTGGTTCAACACCTGGCCGGTTCTCTGAACGCCAGGGCGGACGAACTCAGCCGCCGGTGCATGATGGATCACGAATGGCGTCTGAACTCGGACGTGGCGCAAGGTCTCTTTCTGCAGTGGTGAGAGCCTTGGTTAGATCTATTCGCCTCTGAAGAGAACGCGCAATATCATCAGTTCTGCGCGTTGGAATTTCCAAGGCGGCACTCGCTCGAAGACGCTTTTCGTCGCGAGTGGAGCTGCGGTCTGTTGTACGCCTTTCCGCCTATACCACTTATGCCCAGAGTGCTGAAGATCAGGCGCGACCGGGCACAAGTCATCCTTGTGGCTCCGGACTGGGCACGAAGATACTGGTATACCGAGCTACTCAATATGTCAGTTGATCCCCCGGTTCGTCTGCCTCTTCAGGAGGACCTTCTGTCGCAGCAGCAGGAGACGGTCCTCCACCCGAACCTGTCCAGTCTCCACCTCCTTGCTTGGAGATTGAGCGGCGACAGTTGAGGCCATTTCACTTGCCTCCTGAAGTTTGCAACCTCATTCTGGCAGCCAGGCGTCCCTCCACAAAGTCGGTATACGCCTGTAGGTGGAACAGATTTGTGGCCTGGTGCACAGCAAAGGCTGTGGATCCCCTTAATGCCCCTCTTTCAGAGGTTCTCCTCTTTCTTCTTTCTCTTGCCCAGCAGGGATCTGCTCTGGGCACTATCAAGGGCTACCTTTCTGCTCTTTCAGCCTATCTGAGGCTGCCTGATCAACCTTATTTGTTCAAGTCCCCTATCGTTAATCAATTCCTGAAAGGCATCACACATACGTTCCCATCCTGTTCTCTTCGTGATGCCTCAGTGGGACTTGAACCTCGTTCTTACATTTCTGATGTGCGCACCCTTTGAGCCACTTCACAACTGTCCTCTTCGCCTTCTCACTTTAAAGATTGCCTTCCTGGCAGCCATCACCTCTGCCAGGAGAGTGAGTGAGCTCCAGGCTCTAGCCTCCTTTCCTTTCAGTCCATCCGGACGAAGTTGTGTTACGGACAAGGCCCTCCTTTCTACCCAAGGTAGTCACGGCCTTCCACATTGGGCAATCTATCACCTTGCCCACCTTCTTTCCGCCTCCACATCCCTCGAGAGAGGAAGAGAGGCTCCACTGTCTGGACCCAAAACGTGTGCTCTCATTTTATTTGAATCGCACACGCCAGCTCCGGGTGGATGACCAACTCTTTGTTGGGTACGTGGGCGCTAAGAAAGGGAAAGCGGTGCACAAGCGGACCATCTCGCGGTGGATCATCTTGTGTATCCAGGCGTGTTACTCCTTGGCTAAGAAGGAACCCGCTGTTGGGCTGAGGGCTCATTCACTCGAGACACAGCTACTACAACTGCCTTGGGCCGAGGTGTACCCTTGCAGGACATTTGCCAGGCGGCTACGTGGGCCTCACTGCACACGTTTGCACAGCATTATTGCCTGGACAGTCGAGTCCGGAGGGATGGCTACTTTGGCCGTTCCGTCCTCCAGGACTTTCTGGTGTGATTATTTGTTCGCAGACCCAGCACCACGGGGTTGGTATTGCTGGGGTATCTATTCTAAGGTAAGGAATCTATCACTAACGTGCCTCTTTCAGATGCACAAGTTAATACTTGTGTAACGATATATCTGTAAGGGACATTAGTTAGTGATAGATTCCTTACCGACCCACCCATCCTCCCTGTTCTGTGAACCGATATCTAGGGTTAAGGTCATCCCCTTTCAGGGCCCTAGTTTCATGGCACCAGTGTTGGTTTTTGGCATGGCTCTGCGCTTCTGGCGCGGAAAAGCTGTGTCCAAGAACTGACGTCAGCACGCGGAGGCGGCGTCTAAGTACTCCGACGACGTCATCACGGCGCCCACGACGCCGACGACGGACGCGGAGCCACAGACGACGCCTACCGACGCGCAAGGGTACTGCTACGCAAAAGTTTCAGGATCCAGTCTGACGCCTTGGGATATTCTAAGGTAAGGAATCTCACTAACTAATGTCTCTTACAGATATATTGTTACACAAGTAGTAACTTGTGCATTAAGTTTGTATCTGTGGCAGAATTCTTGCACCTCCGTTGGGTTCTCGAATATTCGGGAATATTCAGGAGCGACCATTGACTTCCACCCTTAATCTGGCAGGATATAGCATGCCATATTTTAGTCTCAAGTTTTTAGGCGTAGCCTTAGCTCCCTGGATCTTTCTCCTAGCGTCTTGCACCATAGCGGTGAAGTCGGGGTATAGGGACAGCTTGGGACCCTGCCATGTGAGATCTCTTTTCACGGGCCATTCGCAGTGCAGTGTCTCTATCTCTAACGTTCATTATCCTGGCTATGATGGGTCAGGGTGGGAGGCCGGGGTTGGGTCTTGGCCCTAGCGACCTGTGTGAATGTTCTACCACAAGTGAATGCTTCTTTACCAAAAAGGTCAGTCAGGATAGTTTCCACTAGAGTGTCCTTGCGCCCAGTGGCTGTGGATTCCGGAACACCCACGAGGCGGATGTTGTTGCGTCGACTCCTTGCTTCTCAATCCTCGTTTTTTATTGCGACTTCCTTCAGAATGCGCTCGATACGATCTACCCTTTTCAGGGACTGGGTCTTTCCATCCTCCAAATCGGATGTTCGGGACTCCACCACGTCCAGGCGCTGTCATGCACCTGGATCTTTGCCCCTAGGTCTGCCATGTGCTTGTCTAGGGTATCAAAGTGAACGTCTCTAGCAGCAAGGGGCCCAGCTGTTTGGTGTCTTCCGCCGGCACATGTGGTGTCTGCCCTCCAGTTGCCATGTCGCTAGGCAGGTCTCGATTGGCGTCCGTAATTTTTTCAAAAGGGAGTTGGCGCTGTTTCAGTGTCTTGCGGCCCATGCCGCGCGAACCTTGGAGGGCCTTATAGGAGGTGTTATATGGAATGATTTAGTGGAGCACCCTAAGTGGAGGTTTAGCCTTCTGTGATAACACCCCTGCAGTATTTCTAAGCGTAGCTCCAGCCCAGTCCAAGCCACGCTGCCGGGCCGCTGTCTGCGAAGGTGCAGTGCGTGTAAATAAACGCACAACAGTGAGTCTGTGTGTGTAGCAGATTCGTTCTGCTTTGTGATGATCCTCTAGCGCGTTGCCAAATTGTTCCCTTAGCCGTGCAGATGTGGTATCCTCTATGAGGTCCAGAGCTAAGAGGCGATGCAGGGTCTTAGTAGGTCCTTCATAATGGCGGAAGGGCCTTCAGTTGTGCTGGCAAGGCAGGCAGTTTAGGCCGCAGCAGGGGGAATACAGCCTAGCGGCTCCTCTGTTATAGGGAAGCTCGAGGGGAGGGGGTGAAGAAAGGGCCCAGCACACTCCCGGCCTACCGCCACAACAGCCCCCAGGTCTCAGGAGCGTCAGATAAGTCGGCCGCTAAATGCACTGATTCCGGCCCGGCCAGCATTCGCGGGCGCCGTGATGAAAGCCCCCCGCTGCTGCAGAGATTTGCGGCGGCCGTGGGAGCGGATCTCATGCCGGAGGTCTGCTGTGGTCGCGCAGTGCACCACCCGCTATTCAGGGCTCTGTTCCGGCTACACCGGCCCATCGCCTCCACTCACCGCACCACCCAGCATCGGGTGTAGATCGCCTCTCCTCTATGCCGCCGGGGTTGGAGGATTGCCGTTCCCGTCAGGCCGCCATCTTGTGTAGCGGGATCTTGCGCCGCCGCTCAACTTTCAGGAATATCTTCGCCTCCAGGGTCGGACGCCAGTCCCCAGCTCGCCCAGCCAGTGCCTCACTGTTCCGCCAGTCGTTCTTCAAGTGTGGGCCGCATTAGTGGCCGGGAAGTGTCCGGATGGATTACTTGGACTGGGAGAGTTTTAGCCCAGCGCGGCCATTCCGGTCGTCGGCTAAGCCACGCCCAAAAACAAAATCCCATCTTAAGCTTATGCAGAGCATTTTCTTTATCTGGGCACTTCTGGACATAGTGGCTTTGAAGGTGTTCTCCGCCCCAATACCCCTCGCCCCATAGCAAGTTCAAGTTCAAGTTCGAGTATTTGTATAGCGCACTACTCACCCAGGGGGTCTCAAGGCGCTTGAGGAGGGGGTTCGTTATTTGTTGAATAGCCATGTTTTAAGTTCTTTTCTGAAGGAGATGTGGTTTTAGGTAAGGCGGAGGTGAGTGGGGAGTGAGTTCCAGGTCTTGGCAGCAAGGAAGGAGAAGGATCTGCCACCCATGGTGGATTTTCGGATACGGGGGATTGTGGTAAGGGCTTGATTGGACGATCTTAGTTGGCGGTTGGGTTTGTAGAAGGATAGTCGAGTGTTGAGGCATTCGGGTCCTAGGTTGTAGAGGGCCTTGTGTGCGTGGGTGAGATGGCGGAATGTAATTCTTTTGTTGACGGGAAGCCAGTGGAGGTCTTTTAGGTGTTCGGTGATGTGATCTTGGCGACGGAGGTCTAATATGAGTCTCGCTGATGCGTTTTGGATGCGTTGGAGTTTTTTCTGTAATTTTGCTGTGATTCCGGCGTATAGTGAGTTACCATAATCAAGTCGACTGGTGACCAGTGCGTGGGTCTCCGAGACTTTCAGGTCTGAAGGTGATGTAGTCGCAATGGAGGCCTATGACACCTACACTCAGGAGCTTTTGTGGGAGCTTCTGCATTCAATGTGGCACCTGGGGAGATTCACAAGTGAAGAATCAGTGGTTAATACAGTGCACTCCATAAAGAGCATTACAGAAGGTAAATATTCTTATGTTTACCTTGGACCTCTACTTAAATCGCAAGGAGTTCTGATTATGGTTGATGCAGTGATTCATGATGGGAGAAAATCTGACTGCATTGAAGTATGACTCTTGAGTGTTTCAAATACCTGGTCTCTCACGGTGCATAGAGTAGGACAATGAGGGTTCTTGCATCCCAAATATGGAACGGACTCCCAAAAAGCCTCTGTCTCGTAGCCTAACGCTTTTGTCACGGTAGAGGAGGCTGGTAAACCACTGATTAATTTATTGTTTTGTTTTAGAAGTGTTTAGGTCTGGGTTTTGATAATAATAAAATGGACCTATTAATAACAATATACATATAATGGGTTTTAGGGCCTCGCCTTTAAGCCATTGGCTTACTTCATCTGGCCTTTTTCAGTCATTAGCTTGACACTTTGCCAATCATGCATTAGCCTAGCCCACTAGAGTCTCACACCTAATGCTGTGGGTTTTTTCGGGATAGATATCCACATTCGTTTGAATGATTGCATTGTACTGCAGGAGGTAATACTCTCTGTAGCACACTCTGCTTCTGCTGGCTCCCTCCCATGTTTTTCTCTTGCTTTTGCTTCACCCTCCTTCCCCTGTGCACTCCTTGTAATGCCCTCCCATCTGCCATCGTCTAGTGTTCCTCTGTCCCGCTTCCCCATATGCTCCTTGAAATGCCCAGTCCACCATCTTCTCCCAATTCCCCCCACACCCCCACCTCTGTTTTTCTGTGTTCTCCTTATCAGCCCAAACCTTGGCTACCAACCCTGTCTCTATGTCAGTGTGCTCTTTTTCTGATGGATATGTCTAGCTGCAGATTCCTCAACTTCTGAATACTCCCCAGGTCCAGGCTGGATCCTCCTTTACTTCGTCGGTGGTACCTCAGGCCTGGAAACTAGCTAGGGTGGTCCCCCTGTTGAAAAAACCCTCCCTTGACCCTAATAAGCCTGAAAACTTCAGATCATTAGTGGTAGATTCCTTACCTTAGAATATCCTCAGACATCAGACTCCGTCTGCGTCGTTAGCGCCGGAATGACGTCGTCGGAGTACATAGACGCCGCCCATGCGCGCTGACGTCAGTTCTTCTTTTTTCCGCGCCAAGTAGCGCAGATCAGGAGAAGCTCTACCCCTTAGTCTTTTTTGACTAAACTTTTTGATCTTTTTGATCATTTCTTTTCTCGAGTCTTCGACTCCTACGGTGCCGGTAGGGGTGCCCGGGTTTAAACCCTGTTCCAAGTGCGACCGACTGATGTCGGTTACCGACCCCCATCGCCGGTGGCCACGACGACCGCACCTGCTCCGACTGCCGGGCCCTGACGTCTAAAGCTAGGCGGGAGCGGTCCCGCAAGCGACTGGAACTCCGACAGTCGGCCCGCGCCGCTCCAGGTCCCAGTCACACAATAGGTCGAGGGACAGGTCGCAGGGTTGGAGCCCTCGCAGCTCCGGGAGTGGACATCAGTCGTCAGGATCCAAGTCCTCCGGTGAGAGGCATGAGAGGTCGGAGAGGCACCATCGTTCCTCCGACCCACCCTGACGCTCACGCGATGCGGCCGGGGGTTCAGGTGACATCACCCACGCGCCTCCGACGGAGTCGCGGACGTCGCTGCCTGCCCCACACCTTCGGGTCCCTGGGCATGACGCGACGCCAAAGGAGGTTGATTCAGAAAAGGGGGTGGTGATGAACAGAGTGTCTGAATTAAGCAGACCACTCTTACCCAGTCCAAAGATCAGGGCTTAAACCATCACCGTTCTTTAGCTCACTGCACCATCCCAGCTCAGAACTTGGCTATATGCAAATTAGTCTGACCCTGGCCCAGTGCATCATGGGAACAGGGAAGACCAAACTACCAAGCCAATTCTTATACTGGGAAGGAAACAAGCTACCGGGGACCGGTTTCTGGCATTTCAGCCGTCTTCGCCCGGCTTGCTTGAATCCTGATGGTGCAATGAGCTAGGGACTCACATCTGAGTATACCCTTCCACGCTTATGGTGGACAAAAATGATTCAGAAAAGGGGGTGGTGATGAACAGAGTGTCTGAATTAAGCAGACCACTCTTACCCAGTCCAAAGATCAGGGCTTAAACCATCACCGTTTTTTTAGCTCACTGCACCATCCCAGCTCAGAACTTGGCTATATGCAAATTAGTCTGACCCTGGCCCAGTGCATCATGGGAACAGGGAAGACCAAACTACCAAGCCAATTCTTATACTGGGAAGGAAACAAGCTACCGGGGACCGGTTTCTGGCATTTCAGCCGTCTTCGCCCGGCTTGCTTGAATCCTGATGGTGCAATGAGCTAGGGACTCACATCTGAGTATACCCTTCCACGCTTATGGTGGACAAAAATGATTCAGAAAAGGGGGTGGTGATGGATCAAGCCCTGATCTTTGGACTGGGTAAGAGTGGTCTGCTTAATTCAGACACTCTGTTCATCACCACCCCCTTTTCTGAATCGCCAAAGGAGGTACCTCATGGCCATGAAATCCCTCCCTCCTCAACCGGGTTCCGTGGCGCCTCCGGGCCCAACGGCCCCGGCTGGAGGGCCTAGCGGGTCGGGTGCTTCGGCTCCGACGCCGTCGGGTGCTTCGGCCCCGGCGCCGCCGGCGACTTCGGTCCCGGTGCCGCAGGTCCTCCCTGGATCCGCTTCCGGATCCGGGTCGTCGCCGGTCGACCTCACGACCTCACCGGCCCTGCGGGTGTCACCCCCGACGCCTGCTATGGGCACCATCCCCGATCCTACTCTCGGTCCGGTTCCGGCGTCGGAGCAGCGCCGCTGGGCGCCACTACCGACGGCCTTTGGGGATTTCTATTTCCATGAACGGCCCCATCTGCTGATCCTGAACTACAGGAGATGGGTGACGAGGGTGATTGGGAGGGGTCTGAGGACCCTCTGGCACGGGAGTGCCAGTCTCAACAGGACTGGACATATGAGCTTGGGGAGGCCAGTGGAATTTACACATCGCCAGACACTGGATTTGTCTCCCCTCCAACCGTGGCTACGGAGGAGGGGGCTGCTTATAGTGTAGTGTTGACGAGGGCAGCAAAGGCCCTAAACCTTGAGCTCCCTGTCACGGCCGTGAGGACTAACCTCCTCACTGAGGTCCTCAAACCGCAGGCAAGCTCCAGAGAGCCTCTACTGCCGTTCAATGAGGCCTTGTGTGACGTTCTTGTGGGCACTTGGTCCAAGCCCGTCACAGGTCCGCCTGTGGATAGGAACGTGGCCACCCATTCCACCCAGAGAGCCTGGTCATCCAGGCCTCCACTTCCCAGACCGCATTCCCGACGGCCCCGCCCAATTCCAATCCGAATCCAAGAGGTACGAACAGTTCGGGAAGAAGGTGTTCTCGTCCCTGAGTTTGGGACTGCGGTCAGTCAATACTGCATGCCTCTTGTACCGCTACACCCACACCCTGTGGGACACGGTCGCGGACGTGCTGCCACAATGTCCGGAGGAGGTCCGGGCAAAACTCGCCCAAGCCCTTGGGGAGGGTCGAGATGCAGCACGGTATTCCATCCGGTGTGGGCTGGATACAACGGACTCACTGGGCAGGGCGATGGCAACAATGGTGGCGGTTCGACGCCACGCCTGGTTGAGGTCCGCCAACTTTTCGGCCGATGTCCAGGCTACCCTTCTGGATATGCCGTTCGATGGCCGTCGCTTCTTTGGCGACAAGGCAGACCATGCGCTTGAGCGTTTTAAGGACTCCAGGGCTACGGCCAAGTCCTTGGGCCTCTCGGCACCACGCCAGCAAACGGGTGCCTTTCGCTCCTTTCATGGCCAAGGAAGGGGCGCCCCCACACATGCCGCCAGCCACGTGCCGCAGAACGCTAAACAGCGCGGTGGCGGCCGTGGAAACCGCCGTAGTGGCGGTCGGGGACCACAGCAAGGCCAGTCCACACCTTCCCCCACAGCACCTGCCTCAAAACCCTCCTAGTCCGCGCTTTCAGGCCCGTGTGACGCCAGTGGGGGGCAGGGTTCGCCATCCCCTCTCCCACTAGCGCACTGTCACATCAGACAGGTGGGTGCTGCAATTGTCCGAAGGGGCTACTCCCTCCCCTTCGAGGCGACCCCTCCAGCCATGCCACTGCAATTCCACTGCGTGTCGGGGGATCCATTGCACCTTCTGCAAGAGGAAGTCACGGCCCTCTTAGCCAAGGGGGCCATCGAGCGCGTTCCTTGGCCGGAAGTATGGTGTGGTTGTTACTCCCACTACTTTCTGGTACCCAAGAAGGGCAAAGGGGACATACGCCCTATCGTGGACCCACGGAACGTCAACGGCTTCCTCCGACAGGAGAAGTTAAAGATGCGTACTCTGGCTCAGGTCTTAGCTGCCCTGGATCCCGGAGACTGGATGGTAGCGTTGGACTTGCAGGTCGCTTATTTTCATATCCCCGTCCTGCCGGCCCACCGACGTTACCTTCGGTTCACGGTAGGCCACGAGCACTTTCAATTTACCGTGCTCCCCTTCGGCCTTACCAGCGCGCCACAGGTGTTCACGAAAGTGATGGCGGTGGTCGCAGCCCATCTGCGCAGGTTAGGGGTGTCAGTCTTCCCCTACCTCGACGACTGGTTGTTCAAGGCGGGTTTGCCCCAGACAGTCGTCAGCCACCTCCAGACTACGGCCGATCTCCTGCACCTGCTAGGGTTCTCCATCAACGTGCCGAAGTCGCACCTGTGTCCCTCCCAGAAGCTCCTCTTCATCGGAGCGGTTTTGGACTCGGTGCAGTTTCGGGTTTATCCTCCCGAACAGCGGGTTCGGGATATTCAGGCTATGATTCCGATCTTTCAGCCTTTATCCCGAGTCTCGGTCAGGTTGACGCTGCGGCTTCTGGGGCTGATGGCCTCTTGCATCCTTCTGGTGCATCACTCCCGGTGGCGGATGCAGGCTCTGCAGTGGGACCTGAAGTTTCAGTGGGCCCAGCATCAGGGCAACTTGTCCGACCATGTCTTGATCTCGGAGGGCACTGCAAGACAGTTGCAGTGGTGGCTCACGGACCGCGGTTGGGTCAGTGGCAGATCCTTCTCCCTACCCCACCCGGAGCACTTAGTTGTGACGGACGCGTCCCTCCTGGGCTGGGGGGGCCACATGGAAGAGGCAGAGATCAGAGGCCTCTGGTCTCCGGCGGAGTCCCGGCTCCACATCAACCTTCTGGAGCTGCGGGCGATCCGTCTTGCACTGAAGGCATTCCTCCCCTCTGTCCGGGGGAGTGTAGTGCAGGTGTTCATGAACAACACCACCGCCATGTGGTACTGCAACAAACAGGGCGGGGTGGTGTCTTGGACCCTATGCCAGGAGGCTCTGCGCCTCTGGCAGTTGCTGGAACATCAGGGCGTGGCCCTGGTGGTTCAACACCTGGCAGGTTCCCTGAACGCCAGAGAGGACAAACTCAGCTGCCGGTGCATGATGGATCACGAATGGCGTCTGAACTCGGACGTGGCGCAAGGCCTCTTTCAGCAGTGGGGAGAGCCTTGGTTAGATCTATTCGCCACAGAAGAGACCGCGCAATGTCATCAGTTCTGCGCGTTGGAGTTTCCAAGGCGGCACTTGCTCGGAGACGCTTTTCGTCGCGAGTAGAGTTGCGGTCTTTCCGCCTATACCAGTTCTGCCCAGAGTGCTGAAGAAGATCAGGCGCTATCGGGCCCAGGTTATCCTTGTTGCTCCGGACTGGGCACGAAGATACTGGTATCCCGAGCTACTCAGCATGTCAGTCGATCCCCCGATTCGTCTGCCTCTTTGGGAGGACTTTCTGTTGCAGCAGCAGGGGACGGTCCTCCACCCGAACCTGTCCAGTCTCCACCTACGAGCTTGGAGATTGAACGGCGACAGTTGAGGCCATTTGACGTGCCTCCCGAAGTCTGTAATGTCATTCTGGCAGCCAGGCGTCCCTCCACGAAGTCTGTATACGCCTGCAGGTGGAACAGATTTGTGGCATGGTGCCCAGCAAAGGCTGTGGATCCACTCTCTGCACCCCTTTCTGAGGTTCTCCTCTTCCTTTCTCTTGCCCAGCAGGGCTCTGCTCTGGGCACTGTCAAGGGCTACCTTTCTGCCCTTTCCGCCTTCTTAAGGCTACCTGATCAGCCTTCCTTGTTCAAGTCCCCGATTGTAAATAGGTTTTTGAAGGGCATCACACACATGTTTTCTCCTGTTCCCTTCAAGTTTAAGAATTTGTATAGCGCACTACTCACCCAGAGGGTCTCAAGGAGCTTGAGGGGGGGTAGGTGCATTACTTATCGAATAGCCAGGTTTTTAGCTGCTTTCTGAAGGAGAGGTGGTTCTGTGTGAGGCGGAGGTGAGTGGGGAGAGAATTCCAGGTCTTGGCCGCTAAGTAGGAGAAGGATCTTCCTCCCATGGTGGACCTATGGATGCGCGGGATTGCGGCGAGGGCTTGATTGGAAGATCGTAGTTGGCGGTTGGGTGTGTAGAAGGACAGTCGCGTGTTGAGGCATTCAGGTCCTAGGTCATAGAGGGCCTTGTGTGCGTGGGTAAGGAGCCGGAAATTTATTCTTTTGTTGACGGGGAGCCAATGGAGGTCTTTCAGCTGGCCGGAGATGTGAGCTTGACGGGGGATGTCCAGTATGAGTCTGGCGGAGGCGTTTTGGATGCGTTGGAGTTTTTTCTGAAGTTTGGCTGTGGTTCCGGCGTAGAGGGTATTTCCATAATCCAGTCGGCTAGTGACCAGTACGTGGGTGACTGTCTTTCTTGTTTCGGTGAGAATCCAATGAAGATTTTTTTGAGCATGCGTAGTAGGTTGAAGCATGAAGATGAGACTGCGTTGACTTGTTTGGTCATCGAGAGGGAGGAGTCTAGGATGAAGCACAGGTTACGTGCGTGATCTGTGGGAATGGGTGCTCTACCCAGGGACGGTGGCCAACATGAGTCGTCCCAGGCAGAGGGGGATGATCCTAGGATGAGGACTTCCGTTTTGTCTGAGTTTAGTTTTAGACGGCTGTTTTCCATCCACTCGGCTACTTCTTTCATTCCTTCGTGTAGATTGGTTTTGGCGATATTTGGGTCTTTGGTGAGGGAGAGGATCAGCTGAGTGTCGTCAGCGTAGGCGATGATGTTGATGTTGTGTTGTCACGCGATGGATGCGAGGGGACTCATGTAAACGTTGAAAAGGGTGGGACTGAGAGATGATCCTTGTGGTACGCCGCAGATGACTTCGGTGGCCTCTGATTTGAATGGGGGGAGGCGGACTCTGTGGGTTCTTCCAGTGAGTAACGAGACGATCCAGTCCAGAGCTTTCCCTTGTATTCCGACGTTGCTGAGGCGTTGAATGAGGGTGCTATGACAGACTGTGTCGAAGGCGGCGGAGAGGTCGAGTAGGATGAGGGCAACTGTTTCTCCGTTGTCCAGTAGCGTTCGGATGTCGTCTGTGGCAGCGATGAGGGCGGTTTCGGTGCTGTTTAGCTCGCAATCCAGACTGTGAGGGGTCGAGGGAATTGTTGGATTCAAGGAGGGCGGCAAGCTGATTATTGACGGCTTTCTCAATGACTTTGGCAGGGAATGGGAGGAGTGAGATGGGGCGGTAGTTTTTAAGTTCAGAGGGGTCCGCTGTAGGTTTCTTCAGAAGGGCGCTGAGTTCGGCATGTTTCCAGCTTTCCGGGAAGGTGGCGGAGTTGAAGGAAAAGTTGATGACATCGCGGAGGTAGGGTGCGATGATGGAGTCTGCTTTGTTGAATATGTGGTAGGGGCATGGGTCGGTTGGTGAACCTGAGTGGATGGAGTTCATCAGGCGGATGGTGTCTTCAGTAGTGTTTGGGTTCCAGGCGTGAAGGTTGTGAGAGTGCTGTTTTGGTTCGGGGGTGGGTGGAGTGGACTGATCTTCGGCCTGGTTTTCAAAGCTGTTATGTATGTCGGCGATTTTGTTGTGGAAGAAAGAGGATAAAGAGTCGCAGAGGTCTTGGGAGGGAGTGATGTCGTTGGTGCCGGTGATGGGGTTGGTAAATTCTTTGACGATGTTGAATAGTTCCTTGCTGTTGTGGACGTTGTTGTCAAGTTGATCCTTGAATGCTGATTTCTTGGTTGATTGGATCAGTTGGTGGTGTTTGTGGGTGGCGTTTTTGAAGGTTGTCAGGTTGTCAGTCATTTAATTTTTTTTCTCCAGGTTTTCTCGAGGGTACGACTTTCCTTCTTGGATTTCTTAAGGTCATCATTGAACCAGGGGGCCTTCTTGCTACCTAGTTTTGTCTGGTGGTTTTTCAAGTGTGCTAATTCGTCAGCGCTTTGGGAGATCCAATGTGTGAGTTTGGTGGCAGCTTGGTTTGGGTCCGATGATATGGCAGGAGGGTTTTGGTCAAGCGATGTGAAGAGTTGGTCGGTGGTGATTTTGTCTCTAACAAAAGAGAGGGACCCAAATGATCCAAAGGGACTGGGTACCGAAAGACAAACTGTCAGAAAAATTTCCCTTTGGATGAACTTATATACTGACCACAATTCAGAACTCAACGTGCATGCAAGCCAATGATTTCAATACCACAAACTAGAAGCAGAAAATGATCAACATAATACATTCATACAAAAAACTTACATTTTATTTTGGTAGGTTAAAAACAATATATAAACATCATAAAACATATATATACACATAAACCTAAAGGGACAGTACACAAGGAAAATTATCCCAGTTTTTTTAACTGGGATAATTTTCCTTGTGTACTGTCCCTTTAGGTTTATGTGTATATATATATGTGTATATATATATGTTTGCCTGGGGATATTCTAAGTAAAGGAATCTATCACTAACTAATGTTTCTTACAGATATACCGTTACACAAGTAGTAACTTGTGCGCCTATACCCCTTCTTCCCTGGGCCGCCAAGTGGCAGAGGCCCATGCTAATAACATCCTCTCTAACTTCTTGAACTGCAACAACATCTTGGACCCCTCACAGACGGGCTTTCGCCCCGGGCATAGCACCGAGGCTGCTCTCTTGGCGGTATGCGAACACCTGCGATACATCCTGGATGAGGGTCGAATAGCGGCGATGATCTTGCTCAATCTCAGCGCCGCGTTTGATACTGTTTCCCATCAGATCCTTCTGCGCCACCTGGAGGAGGCTGGGGTAGTTGGTCTGGGCTTGGACTGGTTCCGTTCTTTCCTTTCGGACAGGGTGTTTCAGGTCACAGCACCCCCCTTCCTCTCCCATGTTCATCTTAGTGAGCGGGGGGTCCCCCAAGGCTCTGCCTTAAGCCCTTGCTTGTTCAATCCTTACGTCCAGCCTCTGGCGAGAGTAGCACGGGACTATGGCTTGACCTTGGTTTCATACGCCGACGATACACAACTGGTGGTGGCCCTCTCGGACGGTGGTGACCCAGGCCCAGTGTGGTTTCGAAATGGGCTCGAGGCAATTGTCAAGTGGATGACCACTAATTGTTTACAACTTAATGCTAGTAAATCTGAGGTTCTGCTGGTGGGAAGAAACAAGGACCTCTGGAGCACTCAGTGGTGGCCGACATCGATGGGTTGCGCCCAACCCCTAAGTCAGCGGTAAAAAATCTTGGGATCTGGCTCGATTCCACCCTTGGGTTCCAGGAACACACTTAAAAAAGGTGGCTGGCACCTGTTTCGGGCTACTACGCGGCCTTAGACCTATCTTGGGGTTTTTTGATCCGGCCACACGCCAGCTGATCGTTTAGGCTACCATTCTGTCTCGCATAGACTATGCTAATTCACTTTTGTTAGGGGCTATCAAGGCGGATGTGAACCGTTTGCAGAGAGTCCAAAATGCTGCTGCACGGGTCTTGCTTAGGCTCCCTAGATCTTGCCCTACGTCAGACGCCATTAGGCGACTCCATTGGCTGCCCGTACGGAGAAGGATTGAGTTTAAAGCACTTTGCTTAGCTTTTAAAATATGTAAACTATCATCCCCTGAAATTTTATCCAAACTACTGATCCCATATGTTCCCAACCGCCAATTACGTTCTGCGGAGCAACTGTTGGCTGTGGTCTCTCGTGTAAAACGCGCTAGAGCTGGGGGGAGATCTTTTGGCCATTTGGCCACCAAGCTGTGGAACTCTCTTCCTGCACAGATTCACCATCTGGATGGGCTTCTTCCCTTCCGTATGGCCATCAAAACGTTTTTGTTCCCAATAGGATAGTCTTGTTGCCTCTGCTTTTTTGCCTCCAGCGCCGGGACGCCCCTTTGCTGGGGCACCTGTGCGCTCTACAAAATTATTTAATAATAATAATAAAATCTGGAAACTCTTCAGCAGAGTGGCAGTAGTTGGCGCCTTGCGGCTCTGCATGCACAGACATTGTCCCATTCAGGAAATGATTTGCGGGGTCTAGATAAGTGCCACGCATGGGCGTTGTTGTCCGATCTTTTCTTTCTACGTCACCAGATGCAGATCCAGAGGCTTTGGGCTCCAAGTAGGTGGGAGGCCTGCCCTCTATAGTGTCTACGATGGGTTTGCCCTCTGCCAGTTCAATGCCTCCGTGCCCATTATGCCGTCTCTGGCTCCGATTCCAGGAACTTCAACACCAGTGCTGAATATATTGACACTGGATGAGGAGATACCAATATTACTCTCCGATTCACAGTTGGCCCGGGTCTGACCTTGGTTGAAACTGTCCCCGCCTGCAGTTTAGGTGCTGCTTCCCCTGCTTGATGTGCCACCTCCAGAAGGGAGAACACAGACCTTGCACTCCCTTTTTGGCACAGGCTTAGATCATGATTATTAAGCTGGTGATGAGTTTGATCTGCCTTATACTGATATGACGACTTTCAGAAGGCCAGCGATCTCGGACTCCCTTAATCAGGTCTTCTCTCTTCTCATGGCTCAGTCATGGAGGAATTCGCCTCCTACGCCATGATAATGCACAGGGCAGCAGAAATCCTGGACTGCCAGATCCCCATCTTGGAGGATAAAACGGAAGTCCCCCAGTCATGGCAAACATCTTCTGAGACCCATCGCCATTTAATAAAGCACAAAAAGATTCCTTCTGGGTTGCCCTACCTGCATTTCTGTAAGTTGTGAAAGTATCCACAAGCAGGTCTATCCCAACACTTTTCAGACTACACCCCCGATAGGACTCCAAGTGAGTAGAAATATTTGTGAACCAGTTTTGTTCTTCCGCCTGCCTGACTCTCTATTCAGTGAATGCCAGCTGTCTCCTGGCATGCTACTCAATGGTTCAAGTCCTCCCAGGTGCCCCCGAAGATCTCTGACCTGTCCTTGCCCAGACCATCCAGGACAGATGAAATGCTGCCAAGTTCATAGTTGGTTGTGGCTTGGACACCACCAATTCCATTTGAGCCGACCATTGGAACCAGTGCTGCCATTCGCAGTCACATTCCTCTGCAGTCCACCTGTTTTTCAGGTGACTTCCAATTCTCCCTCATGGACATGCTGTTCGATCGCTGACTCTTGCCTGTTCAGGGATAGGGATAAGGGTCTTGAGCAGTTCAAAGAGACCAGGGTAAGAGCTCACTCCCTAGGTCTACTACCCCACCTCACCAGCAGCACCAGACCTACTGTTCCTTCACTGCTGCGCCCAATTAAACCACAGCATAACCCCCAGCAGTTTTTTGGTTGTGGCCTTGCTGCCCATTGCTCTTACTGCCAAGGTTAACGAGTCCCCCAGCTCTCCTACAGCCCCACCTACCAAATCCCTTTAGCGTGTTCTTCATGGAGCACAGCGTCCCGGTGGGAGGCATAATCTGATTATTCCTGCTGGTTTAGCAGGCGATAAAATCAAACAGGTGGGTCCTGTAAATTTTTCAGAAAGGCTATGCCTCACCTCCACCATCTCTACAACTCCTGATGGAGGACCATCTTTCTATCTTGGGGCAGGAAGTGCAAGCTTTGGTCAAATGGACTATTGATGTGGTGTCTGCACCCATAGTAATGCGTTATGACTATTCCAGGTACTTTCTGGTGCCCAAGGACGAGGGAGGCCTTCCCTTGGTCCCACCAGCTGCCCTCGAATTTTCATGAAATTCATGAAAATCATGATGATGGTGGCAGCATACAGTCAGAGATCTGTGTTGCTAGCCTTTTGCAGCGTGAATATTTTCTGGATTCAAATGCTGTGCATTATTCCGCCATCTAATGATTGCATCCAGAATTCTTTCCAAAACGTTGTCCTTTTATAATTTTGTGTGTGTGTTGGTGGTCGTTGGTGTACTTCAATTTGGTGTCCCCTGTGATGTCATTGTGCTTCCTCCGGAACCTCCCACCTTTGATGAACATGCTGAAGTCACACCAGACTCCTTCTCAGACGCTTCTCTTCATTGCGGCCATTCTTAACACGATTCAGTTTCTTGCCTTTCCCTTTTCCCCAGGAAAGAGTCCCGGGCATTCAGGCTAGGACCCCGGTCTTTCAACCTCGGTCCTGGCTTTTAGTGAAGTAGCCTGAGGCTGCTGGGACTGATGGCCTCCTGCATCCTGCTGCTCAAGCACACCAGGTGGCATATGCAGGCTCTGCAGTGGGACCTGACGTTCCTGCATCCTGCTGCTCAAGCACACCAGGTGGCATATGCAGGCTCTGCTGTGGGATATGCAAGCCAAAATCAGATGGGCTCTCGGACCACTTCCACATTTCAGAGCAGACTGCAAAAGACTTGCACTGGTGGTTACTAGGCTGCAGATTGGTCAGCGGCAGATCCCTCTTCCTTCCTCGCCCACAGCAGACAGTGGCAGCCGATGCTTTTAGCAAAGTCCCGGGTCTATAACATCCTGTTCGAGGCATATGGGCTGCAGATGGTACATTATGAATAGATCGCCATCTGGTGTTGGGCTCGGATGATTGCACTTTGTTTTTCTCTTGGAGAGTCTTTTGTATGTTGGTGACTCCTCCCTTAGTTGGTAGTGCGCATGGGCATCGGCTCCATCCTTAGATTGTTTTTTTCCGCCATCGGGTTCGGATGAAGATCGAGACGCTCCAGATCAACTTCAGAAGAAAGTGATTTTTCGGCGCGTATTCCCTTTCCAATTCGACGGTATTGTTAGCGAACGCGTTCTTTTCCATTCCGACGCGTTACAAATTCAAAATAGAAGAGAAAAACTTGGATCTACGTCGAAGAACAGGAGACCTTTCTCGACGCAGTCAAGCCCGGAGTCCATGGAAAGGACTCCATTCAAGAAATGTCCATCGTGTGGTGCTAAGTTCCCACACAAGGACCTACACGAGGTGTGCAACCTCTGTCTATCGCCTGAACACGAATCCAGGGACTGCGAAGCCTGCGCAGCATTCTCCTCCAAGCTAACGATTAGAAATCGTCGAGCTCGAAGACACGAGGCTTCCAGAATGCAGGCGGAGGCAATCCCGGAGCTGTTCGGAGACGAACAAATCGAGGAAGAAGAGGACCAGTCGGGGTCGGAAGGGGACCAGTCGGAGGTTGAAGAACTCTTCGAGCAACAAACCGTGAGTGACGACGTCCCCTTACCGAAAAACCGACCCCGTGCGGTAACGACCCCGCCCTCGGGCCCGGTCAAACCGCTGAAAAAAGTTTCCGACGCCCCGCCTTCGGGCCCGGCAACGAAACCGAAACTGAAACCGAAACACTCGGAATCCCACCACGTCGGATCCGAGAAAAGGGCGTCATCGACTTCGACACCGAGGCTGCATACAAAGGAGAGCTCGGTATCGAAACACTCCATGTCGAAAAAGAAATATGATGTATCGCCCAAAAGACACTCGATACCCAAAAAGTCGGAATCGAGCAGACATTCGGTGTCGAAAGAAGATAGAAAACAAAAACAGCTCTCGGAACCAGGACCCTCGGTACCGATTCAAGAGCAACAAACAGATCCCAAACAAAAGATCTTGTTTATTGACCCACAGACTGGGAAAGTGGTCACAAAGAAGAGAAAGAGTGAACAGTCAGAAGATAAACCTCTTCCTTCAAAAAAGAGAACAATGGGGACGAACATAACTCCTCCTGCTTCTCCTCGTCCTAGAGACACACCCTCTTCTCCTATTCCTCACAATAGGCCACATATTCCTACACCCTCCACACCAAGACCATCTACACCTCAGTCAGATGTAGACAGTGACATAGGGGAGGGAGAACCTCAAGGGGATGACGAATCTATCCAAGAGGAGGAAGATCCATGGGAAAATTACGATGTAGGGTCAGATGAGGACAACGACCCAGAGCTATACCCCTCAAAGCCTTCACCACCTGATGATAACACAGGTTTTGTGCAGCTCATTAATAGGGCAGCAAAATATCACAAACTAGATATGCACACAGAACCTCAGATAGAGGATTTCTTGTTAGAGACTCTACCTAGTGCACAGAGAACATCAGGTACTCTTCCTATGCTAAAGGGTCTTCTCACTCATACAGAAGAGATATTCGAAAACCCAGTGAGAGCCAGGGTGTTAAACCCAAGAATCGATAAGAAATACAAAGCGGCTCCAAAGGACCCAATATTTATTAGAGGGCATGTACCTCTAGACTCGCTGGTGGTCTCAAACGCTCGTAAAAGAGCAAATTCATTATCTACAGGAGAGGCTCCTCCACCAGATAAAGAGTCAAAGTTAATAGATGCATCAGGCAAAAGAGTAGCATCACAGGCAGCGAATAGCTGGCGTATAGCTAATACACAAGCACTACTCGCACGTTACGACAGGGCACATTATGATGAGTTAGAAAAACTTCTCACACATCTTCCAAAAGAACATCAGAAGAAGGCAGACCAATTAATACAGGAAGGGAAAATAATAACAAATACTTCCATTAAGTGTGCATTAGACGCAGCAGACACTGCAGCAAGGTCTATTAACACTAGTGTCATGCTAAGAAGGCACGCGTGGCTTAGAATCTCAGGATTCAAACAAGAAGTTCAAACAGCCCTACTGAACAGACCATTTGATCAGAAGACATTGTTTGGTTCAAGTACAGACGAGACATTAGAAAAGATGAAGAAAGATACAGAAACGGCTAAGTCAATGGGAGCATTGCAACAGCCAACGCACAGAGGTTCCTTTCGTAGATCCACCTATAGAGGGGGCTCAAAAAACACAGGAACAAATCAGCAATCCACATCTTTCACACCAACATCACCCAGAGGTAATTCAAGAGGTAATTACAGAGGTAACAACAATAAGGGTAGAGGCCGCGGAAATAATAACAACCGCAACGCCTCAACACCAAAACAGTGACTTCATAGATCTCCCCCCAGACCACATAACACCGGTCGGGGGACGTCTATCACAGTTCCTACCTGTCTGGGAAAACATCACGTCAGACAAGTGGGTGAGACAAATTATCCAACATGGTTATTGCCTAGAACTCACAGCTACCCCACCAAACATCCCCCCCAAACAGCGTCCAATGAGTCAAGATCATCTGACATTGTTAAGAGAAGAAGTGCTAGCACTTCTACAAAAGCATGCAATAGAGAAGGTCCCAAAGGATCAACAAGGAACAGGAGTATACTCTCTATACTTCCTGATCCCCAAAAAGGACGGGTCCCTACGACCAATATTAGACCTCAGACCTCTCAATACTTACATAAATTCGGAACATTTCCACATGGTCACGCTCCAACAAGTACTCCCTTTACTGAAGAAAGGGGACTTTCTTTCTACACTGGATCTAAAAGACGCTTACTTTCATATCCCAATTCACAAAGCCCACAGAAAATACCTAAGGTTTGTGTTAGAAGGACAACACTACCAGTTCAAGGTCCTTCCGTTCGGTGTCACAACAGCACCGAGAGTTTTCACAAAATGCCTAGCTGTGGTGGCAGCACACCTAAGAAGACAACAAATACATGTCTTCCCATACTTGGACGATTGGCTAATAAAGGCCAAATCAAAGGAGGAATGTCTTCACAACACACAGAAGACAATTCAACTGCTGCACCACTTAGGGTTTACGGTGAACTACAAAAAATCACACCTGCAACCAAACCAGATCCAGCAATACCTGGGGGCTACAGTAGACACAGAAAAGGCAATAGCATACCACAACCCAATCAGAGTACAGACAATGGTCGGGTTAATACAAAGATTTCAACCACAACACTCACTACCAGCACGAGTGTTTATGCAACTATTAGGCATGATGTCCTCTTGCATACTGCTAATACCACATGCCAGACTACAAATGCGCCCACTACAAGAGTGTCTAGCGACACAGTGGAATCAGGCTCAAGGTCAGATTACAGATCTGGTGTTGGTAAACGACCGGACGTATCGCTCTCTGAAGTGGTGGAACACAGAAAACATTTCCAAGGGACGGTCGTTCCTAGAGCCAATTCCACAAGTAATAATAACAGCGGACGCATCGCTCTCCGGATGGGGAGCGCATATGGACAAATACACAGTACAGGGGAAGTGGAGTGCGCAGCAAAAGAAACTGCACATCAACTACCTGGAACTATTGGCAATATTTCTAGCACTAAAAGCTTTCCAAATGCAAATAACAAACAAGGCAGTCCTGATCAGAACAGACAACATGACTGCAATGTATTATATTCAAAAACAGGGGGGGACACACTCTCTCCAACTGTCCAAACTAGCACAGGACATAGGGAGATGGGCCATTCCTCAAAAAATCTACCTGTTAGCGGAGCACCTACCAGGAATTCAAAATCAAATAGCAGACATCCTAAGCAGACAGTCAGAACAAGTTCACGAATGGGAACTGCACGACCAAATACTACAGCCATTCTTCCAAAAATGGGGGCAACCAGAGATAGATCTGTTTGCAAATCATCAGAACGCAAAATGCAAACAATTCGCATCCAGGTACCCACACCAAAGGTCCCAGGGCAATGCACTGTGGATAAATTGGTCCAACAAATTTGCTTACGCGTTCCCTCCTCTACCACTAATTCCATTACTGGTGAGGAAACTGCAGCAACACTCAATGACAATGATACTAGTGGCACCCACGTGGGCAAGACAGCCGTGGTTCACCACGCTGCTACAACTCTCACAAGTACCACATCAAAAGCTAAGGTTATTACCCATGCATCTTACACAGAACCATGGAGAAATAATGCACCCAGATCCCAAACAACTGAACCTAGCGATCTGGCTCCTGAGGTCATAGAGTTTGGGTATTTAGATTTACCACCAGAATGCATGGAAATCATTAAACAGGCAAGACGTCCTACCACGAGAGCATGCTATGCAGCAAAATGGAAGAGGTTTGCTATACACTGTAACAGTAAGCACATCAACCCTCTGGACGCATCCACTAAACAAATCATTTGCTATTTATTACACTTACAGCAATGTAATCTAGCATATACCTCTATTAGGGTTCATCTAGCAGCCATAGCGGCATACCTACAAAACAGGCAACACCTGTCACTGTTTAAAGTACCAGCAATTAAAGCTTTCATGGAAGGACTCAAAAGAGTCATTCCACCAAGAAGACCACCTTCCCCAGTCTGGAATCTCAACATAGTGCTTACCAGACTAATGGGGCCACCCTTTGAACCTATGCATAGGTGTGAAATACAATTCCTCACATGGAAGGTGGCCTTCCTCATAGCTATCACGTCACTTAGAAGAGTAAGTGAACTGCAGGCTTTTACGATTCAAGAACCATTTATGCAGCTACACCAAAATAAAGTGGTTCTTAGAACAAACCCAAAATTCTTACCAAAGGTTATCTCAGCATTCCACATCAATCAGTCAGTGGAATTACCGGTTTTCTTTCCAAAACCACAAACAGTAGCGGAAAGAGCCCTACATACACTGGATGTTAGGAGGGCCATATTGTACTATATAGAGAGAACACAAACTTTCAGAAAGACAAAACAGCTATTTGTTGCGTTTTCTCCCACACATAAAGGCAATCCCATCTCCAAAGCGGGCATTGCCAGATGGATTGTAAAATGCATTCAAATATGCTACTTAAAGGCAAAGAGAACATTAACTGTTCCTCCTAGAGCTCACTCTACACGTAAACTAGGAGCATCTATGGCATTTCTGGGAAACATTCCACTAGATGACATATGCAAAGCGGCTACCTGGGTTACACCGCACACTTTCACAAAACACTATTGTGTTGATGTGCATGCAACACAACAAGCTAGAGTGGGACAAGCAGTATTAAAAACATTGTTTCAGACAGTTGCAACAGACACGGGCGACCACCGCTAGGGAGAGAACTGCTGTATAGTCTATTCATAATGTACCATCTGCAGCCCATATGCCTCGAACGGAATATGCTACTTACCAGTATGCATCTGTTCTTGGCATAGAGGGCTGCAGAGTGGTACATGCCCTCCCAGCCTCCCCGGAAACCTGTGTCTGTTCCAACATTATCTTATTTAGATACACTTACATGGGCACTCTTATCTGTATTCTACTATACTACTCCATCTAACCCTACTATGGCAAAACAATCTAAGGATGGAGCCGATGCCCATGCGCACTACCAACTAAGGGAGGAGTCACCAACATACAAAAGACTCTCCAAGAGAAAAACAAAGTGCAATCATCCGAGCCCAACACCAGATGGCGATCTATTCATAATGTACCACTCTGCAGCCCTCTATGCCAAGAACAGATGCATACTGGTAAGTAGCATATTCCTTTAGAGCCGAGGGCCATCTACTTTGTGCTGAACGCCTTCCTTCCATTCACCAAAGGCAGGTTGGTACAGTTCCTTGGGGAATCCACCACTGCCATGTGATTCTACAAATAAGATGGGTGGGGTCACGGACCCTATGCCAGTAGATCTTGCTCTTCTGGAAGTGGGTGGACCGCCAAGGCATTTTCCTGGTGGTGAACCACCTGGCAGGATCATAGAATGGCAGGGCAGACGAGCTCAGCCATTTTCGTCAATCAGATCACCAATGGCAGTTACTCCCACAGGTGGCACAAGATCTCTTCTGTGAATGAGGAGAACCTTGGCTCGGTCTGTTTGCAACCACCAAGAATGCGCAAGCTCATCACTTCTACATATTGGAGTTTTCCAAAGTGTCTCTTGCTTGGACACTCATTCTGCCTCAAGTGGAACTCGGGACTTCTGTATACCACTCCTGTACAGAGTTCTCAAGATCAGGACTGATCGGTCCCAAGTTGGCCTAGTGGCCCTGGATTGTGCATAGAGTGTATGGTATGGTATCCAGAACTCCTACTCAGGAGCATCTGCCCGCCAATGAAGCTACCCCTCTGGGAGGATATGCTGTCCCAGCAGCAGGGCAGGGTTCTGTACCTTGGCCTTCAGTCTCCACCCTTATGCTTGAAGTTTGAGCTGAACGCCTTCGACCTTGCTCTGGAAGTTGTTGTTATTTTGGCAGCAAGGCATCTTTCAATAAAAACTGTACATGCCTGTCTGGACCAATTTGTGGCTTGGTGCGGTACTGGGTAGATATCTCGCTCCTTCAAACCCTGTCAAGTTCTAAGATATTTTGTTGTTTTTGTCCCTATCTCTGCAATGCTTTGCTCTGGACCCATTAAAGAGTACCTTTTGGCCTTTTCGGCTGCTAAATCAGCCCTCTTTAGGTCTCCAGTTGTCATGCAATATTTTTGAAGGGGTTGCAGCATTCTCCTCCCTTCTCTTTTGTCATGCCACATTACATCTGTAAAGAAATGCCTATTTTTGGTCAATTTCCCCCACTCCCGCCTCCCCTCACCCACCCCCGCCTCCCCTCACCCACCCCCAAGGTTTTTTTGACTGCTGCTACTGTTAGTCAAACAAATCTTTATTTGGCAAGAGCCATAAATGCACACACTAAACAATAGAAGCATAATGCATTAAATTTCTAAACCGCTTTGACCATATGGCAATTTTAAATTACTCTAGATACAGAATCGGAGACAAGTTGATGCATAACAAAATGCCGGTACCAAATTCTGAATATAAAGGGCTCATTCAATTTGGCAAAAAATGCATTTGTTACTTGCAGTTTTCTATTAAACTGTGCTGGAGTTAAAATTCGTACATTGCCCATTAAGAGGTAATTGTAATTGTAATTGTACTAAAATTACGTTACTTAAATCATCCCTAAAATTCATACATTTTTCTAATGTGCAAAGCT
This sequence comes from Lissotriton vulgaris, assembly GCF_964263255.1. NCBI lineage: Eukaryota > Metazoa > Chordata > Amphibia > Caudata > Salamandridae > Lissotriton > Lissotriton vulgaris. Next base: position 1,796,558,573 of record NC_141693.1, read on the forward strand.
GATTTTATATAATTTAACATTGCATGACAATTTTCTAGGGACCCCAGAGATTGCAGAAATATTCGCCCTTCTTTATATTGTCTCAAATTTGACTTGCGTAAAGGAAAGAATGTCTTGGCCCTGCGTACAAAGTGCAAAGTAAAGTGACTAGTGCAATGTATTGAGATTTTATCACACACACAAGGCGATAAGTCCTGCTTCCATGCACCTTGTGTATGGAAGGCAAATTTAAATTGCAATGTGCGCAGCCTACAAAAAGAGTAAGCAAGTGGCGATATGTGGGGTTCATAATTCCCGATCTCGTTATTTGACAGCTGGCTGATGTTCTGGCCTGATTGTATGAGGGCTTTCATATAAATTCAGTAAGCCCAAACTATTGAATGAATTATTCAGGTATGAGAGCCATGGTATTTTAATAGCCCCATTAAGTGACAGTCAGTAAGTTGTGCAGGTTCTGGTCAGGCTAGCCTAGAGTAAACCCAAAATTGTAACCCAAAGTAATAGAGGGGCTAGCCCAATCATGTCTTCATAGCATGACATCCAGAGTTCTCCAGTAAGGAATCCTTCATTGATTTACATGCTTGAATAATCCCGGTCGTGTAAGTGAGAGTCCCACGTTATCATTTTAAAAGCAGTAAATGATATAACAATAGTCTACAATGAATAGTTACTGCAATAGCCTATCTATATCCGTTTGTTAAAAAAAATAGCCAAACTTGAGCTATAACCTATCAAATGACAGCACCCCGTAGAATACTCAAAAGAGAAGCTAATTCCCTCAATTTCTATGGCATGTCGAGTGAGAGGGAGCCTCCCTGAGCTCTGCTCAGTTTTCTTCACGTCTTTGGTGCTTTGACCTATTTGTTCTATACCATGTCATAATCTTGGAAAAAAAGGACTCTTCAGATCTTGTAGATCTTAAGGTAAGCCAAGGCTCTATGCTGACGATCCTCATAAGGACTGCTTACAACCACTCCCTAAGGTTAAAGACTGCAAGATTTGCAAAACGTTTTCAACTAAAACCCTCGAGGACAGAGAGGGGCAGTTGTTATTATGGCTACAAAAACTTAAAACCAAGTCTAATGTTGCCTCGGAGAGGAAGCTAGTGCAAGCTCTCATACTTCTCATGAAAAACCTAGAGAGAGAGAAAGGTCACAGTAGTCATGAGAGCACCATAAAAAAGCTTCAATAATGACAATCCATAAGTCTTTTAAAAGCTCATCTCAAAAAGGAAAAAGGCTCATTCTTTGAGGTAAAATCTGACCCTCCAACGCCAGTCTCTAGCGTGCAACGTGGATCCGGAGTGAGCTCCTCTGTCCTGTTTTCAGGCCTCATTTTCGACGCTTTGTGTGCATTGCCTTCGGACTTTAAATCTTGTAATCCCTGTTCGCGGCAAAGTCCGACAGACCCGCATCTTATTTGTATGTGTTGTCTGGGCGAGCGCCATGACTCCACGGACTATGAAGCATGCCAACGTCTGAAATCAAAGTCTTCGCGGGAGCGCCGTATGAAACTTCTATCGGCAGAGCTGTCCTGGTCTGAGTTGTCTTGCCCCCAGGCCTCGTCATCGACTGCAGGTCCCTCCACTGTTCGGTTCCGCCGCCGATCTCCCTTTGGGGTCCAGGGCCGTCGTTCTCCAATTGATAGTCGCCTAGGTCATCGGCCTCACCTTTTTCTGTGTCAGGGGCTCTGGTTCCTGGAACCTTCCGGACGTGAGCTCCCAGCATTCGCCCCCGCTTCTATTCACCCTTTCCGGGAGAGGGTGCGACTCAGGCCAAAATGGAGGCTTATGCTACTGCCTTGGGTCCTCTCCCGTTCCTGGAGCGTCCTCGGGACCACCGCTTCTTGTGGGGTCTCAGACAGACTCGCCGGCGGGATCGCCCCTGGCGCCAATTGAGCCCTTGCCTCCCAGGAACGTCGGAGATGTGGTGTCGTTAGTGCACAGCCTGGCTGGGTCCCCCTCTACGCTCCACGGTGGGTTGTTAGGGCGTGGTCCTTAAGGGTCTCCCTCTTTGACCCACGGTGCCTCTGCTGCGCTGCATAGCCCTGCAGGGTTCCTGTGGCGCGGCAGGTGGTTGCCCGTGCTCATAGCCCAGACTTGAGCACAGCCCAGCCTTCCGGGCAGGCGGCCGCCTGTTCGGGGTCGGCACAGGAGGCTTGCCTCTTCGGCTCCGCCGCTGCTCCTTTTTCTAGAATCAGAGTCCGCTCTGGATGAGGCGGAGCCGGCCCGGGGTGGCGCAGGAAGATTGCCTTGCCGGCCCCGGCGACCTCTCCTTCTTCAGAGGGGGAGCTGGTCATTGTTTCGGCGCCGACTCGATGCCGGAGGCTGCCGAGTCGACGTCTGACGAGGCATAATCGACGCAGGGATACGTGAATGAACGTATAAGAGTATGGAAGTTAAATGAAAACGGGGATGGTTTGAGTAGGGTAAATTTGTTGATTACGTTATGTCAGCGCCACTGGTATGCATGAGGTAAGAAAGAAATAACAAATAAATGGGAGCAAAAACTATTGAGCCGCATAAGATAATGGGAGAGTTGATTGGGAGTGAAATTTTAACATTTAGGCATGAGCCACCTTAATTGAAAGATTCGCTTTGCTGAGGGGCATGCAATATTGCTACAGAATATAAGGTGGGCAACATAGACAAATATACATCTAATTAAGAATTTAGTAAAATTGTAAAGTGTAAATATCACTGATGTAAGAGGTGAAATCTCTTCTAAATGTAAGTTTTATTTCTTGTCATTTGTAGTGACCCCAGATGTAGGGCACCAGTGGCCCGAAATGCATTGGGTTTTAATGAACAAAACACTGCCTCGGACAAATTTGCGTCATTCATGTTTCAGCTAGAGGTTCGGATGGCCCAGCTTTCACATTAGAAAACGAAAAATTGGCATACCACTCCGTGTGTGGATTCAAAAACTATTGAATATAAATTGAAGACAAATGGTGTTAGAATTTGGATTATACAGAGCAATTATTTGAATCATTTTGACCCCCAGTACGGCATCTTTCAGCTGTGCGTTTGGTTGGGGGCACAGGTTGCCCCTAATTAAAATAGGACTCTGAATAGTGCCATGCCCAAATGGCACCTGAGTAAAACTGCACGCATTTAAAAACCATATTGGAAGAGTTTGGTACAAAAGTTAAAACAGGTGTGTATCCCTACCCCCACTGTGAATATAATTGGCGCCGACACATGTCGTTTCGATGCCGTGCCGACGCAGAGTTCTGGACTCTTCTATAGAGGCCTCTGAGGAGTGTTCAGTGCCACCCTCCTGCCCTGCGTCGCCGGAGCTAGTGTTACCAATGCCTCCCTTGGAATTTGTGGATCCTCCTCAGGAGCTCCTAGATCAGGCAGGCTGTTCGCCTCCCCAGGAGCCCTGTTAGGATCCTCATTCTTCCAAGGGGCTTCCTTCCATGGGGCATTGGGCGCACCCTCCGTGTCTTGGGAGGGTCTGCCTACAACCTTTCCCCCTGAATCTATTGTCTGCCTGAGAGAATCTGTCACTGCCAGAATAGTGGTTTCAGTACTGAAACCTGGTCGAAATCCCGATTGCGATGGATCCAGGATTTTGTTAAGTTCCAAGTAGGAACTTAATTATCTGTTAATGATGCTTTCCAGCAGTTTCCCCAAGAGTGGTAATAGGGAAATAGGACGGTAGTTGCTGAGGATTGAGAGGTCCACTGTGGGTTTCTTTAATATAGGACGAACAAACGCCTCTTTCCATGTAGGAGGGATGGTGCCAGTTAATACAAAGCAGTTAAAGATGTCACAAATTGCAGGAGCACAGCTCATGGCTAGGAGAACCATGGTTTTTGGAGGGAAAAGATCATTCGGTGACCCAGATTTTACAGTGGAAAGGCCTTTTGAGACCTCCTCAATAGTGGTCAGTTCAAAGCTCTCCAACGAGCTATTTGCTACCGTACCCCTGTCCTCCAATTTGGTCAGGGTTTCAGAGACTGAAGCAACTATCAAAGGAAAGTTAGATTTTGGATATCTTATCCTGAAAATAGGTCGCCAGGGAGTTACATAAATCCTGAGACTCCGTTGGCGACTGCCTGCAAACCTTAGGGGATGTAAGATCTCTGACTATACTAAACAGGGTTTTCGAGGAGCTGCTGGCTTATTCTATCTGATGAATAATAAACAAATGTCTTGCTGATTTTAGATTCAAATGATATCTGGCCAGAGATTGTCTATACAGTAATCTATTTTGATGGACCTTGCTAGCCCGCAGATTCTTCCCAGTCGCCTGCATTTGGCTTTTTCCATCTTTAGCTCCTCTGTGTACCAAGGAGTCGAGATCTGCTGTTGAGCGGTGCCATATTTCTTAGGTATAGTCAAAAGCAGATTCTAATGCAGCATTAAAAGCCTCCAACTTTTTGGGTACCTCCGTGATGCTATTTACTGGTTCCAAAGAGTAAACCTCATTGAAAGCTTCTATGGAGAGATTACGCCATGGCCTACGCTGTTCTGTTTTTTTCCTGATGTAAGGTTCCACATTCCTTTGCTAGCACTGATAGATAAGAAAAGAGATCAAAGAATGATCAGTCCATGTAAGGGCATCAGGGAGGCCACAACTCAGTTGGTCATAGTTGGTAAATACCAGATCTAATAGGTGACCAGCTCGATGTGTATGGCCTTCCACTCTTTGTGTGAGTCCCATTAAATTCCAAAGAGGAAAAAAGTTTGTTAACCTCGGGGTTGGTGGAATTTTACCCATGAAAATTAAAGTTTCCTAGCAAAAGGAACTTATTTGCCGCAAGCACATGTAGAGCTATATGTTAGACTAGAAGGTCTGTAAAATTGTCTCTTGATCCTGGAGGCCAATAAATTAAGGAACCATGCCAGCTGTCCGTGGAGGATACGAAGACCTTAAAAATTCCCAATCCCAGACATTAATTTCTTACAGAACAAACCCAATTCAAGGAAAGATGATTCTGGAAGGCAATGGCTATGCCTCTGTAGTGTAGTTCCTATATTCCTAATAGGCTCTGCGCATTGGAATAAAATATCCTATCGATTAGACGTAGGACTGAGGTCGACTAGGTCTCTATCGAATATACTAAACCTAATAGTGAGTGCCAGCTAGCTCAGAAGTCACTACAAACGTTCTTGAATTCACAAGAAGGGATCAGTTTCTGACAACCACATAAACATGACAACTTTGTTTCCCAAGAATAAGAAATGTATCTCGAGTTGCGGAACCAATAGATAAGTATTTCACTCAGTCAATCTTGCATGCTTCGTTTCAACAGAGTTACAGAGAAATAGAGACGGGCGTTTTTCAATAAAAAGGTTTATTGAACAGTGTTCTTATTCATGCAAGAGAAGTGAACTGCTACAATCGTTCAGCATACTGCAAAGTATAATGCGTACAGCCAGAAGAGTATTATAAAATAATACTGTAAAAGCATTGTATGGTTTCTAAGCCATATAAAAATACATACATAAATAACATTGACTAAAAATACTCAACTGGTGCTTCTAAATAAGCCTGCCCCAATGTACCCAACCTAAGTCTAGTACTCGGGAAGAAGGAAGTATTGTGTAGCATAGGTTTAGTTTTTTTCGCCAAGAATCTACCAAAGGTTTCTCTAGGTTCTAATCAGCTCCATACCTTGGTTTAGAATGAAGGAGGTCTGGTATCTCTGTCTCAGGACTCAATTTCCCAACACCCCGCAAGGGGAGCTTGGAAACACTGTAGCTGGATTCTCTGCGAGAGAAAGGCAGTTTCTTGATCAGGATGTCAGCTGGAGGGTCGGCTTCCTTCGGCACTTGCTGTAGCAAGCTGCATCGGGCAAGTAGATAGTCTGACTGCTCCGAACCACCGTAGTTTGCCAAAGCAAGGGAAGGTATATTTATACCTTGAAGGTGTTTAGGAATGCCATAGATTGGCGTTAAGTCGGGCATAATAACGTCAGGAAAGAACCTTAGGGAATTGTTGTTCTTTGCAAAGTACACGAGTTCTTGGACAAATCAATATTCAAGCAAGGAGAAGTTCCCTAACCGCTTAAGCCGATTTTCCAAGAAATCATTGTGACGTTTGGTACGGGTGGAAGTAGCCATGCCTGTATTTGGTCTGCATGGGCTATGTCTAAATAAGGGATTGATTTATATGCTATATAAGGGCAATGTGAATTGTACCTATATAAGGGCATGAATCAGGAGAATTCACTTGGAGCCTAAAACGCCACATAACACCCACTCCACTTTATTATGTACGAAATTACTAAGTTCTAAACACATTAAACATATCTAAACGATGTGTTAAAACCCACCCAAAATACAGAAAGATGCATTGGTACTGTTTGTACATGAAAAGCATTTGTGCTGTAGGCATTTAAAGCATTGTTTCATTCAAAGCATATAGATGACATTTGAAAATGCTATCCGAATGAATCATGAAAATACATGTTCGAGGCATATGGGCTGCAGATGGTACATTATGAATAGATCGCCATCTGGTGTTGGGCTCGGATGATTGCACTTTGTTTTTCTCTTGGAGAGTCTTTTGTATCTTGGTGACTCCTCCCTTGGTTGGTAGTGCGCATGGGCATCGGCTCCATCCTTAGATTGTTTTTTTCCGCCATCGGGTTCGGATGAAGATCGAGACGCTCCAGATCAACTTCAGAAGAAAGTGATTTTTCGGCGCGTATTCCCTTTCCAATTCGACGGTATTGTTATCGAACGCGTTCATTTCCATTCCGACGCGTTATAAATTCAAAATAGAAGAGAAAAACTTGGATCTACGTCGAAGAACAGGAGGCCTTTCTCGACGCAGTCAAGCCCGTAGTCCATGGAAAGGACTCCATTCATGTCCAACGTGTGGTGCTAAGTTCCCACACAAGGACCTACACGAGGTGTGCAACCTCTGTCTATCGCCTGAACACGAATCCAGGGACTGCGAAGCCTGTGCAGCATTCTCCTCCAAGCTAACGATTAGAAATCGTCGAGCTCGAAGACACGAGGTTTCCAGAATGCAGGCGGAAGCGATCCCGGAGCTGTTCAGAGACGAACAAATCGAGGAAGAAGAGGACCAGTCGGGGTCGGAAGGGGACCAGTCGGAAGTTGAAGAACTCATCGAACAACAAACCGTGAGTGACGACGTCCCCTTACCGAAAAACCGACCCGTGCGGTAACGACCCCGCCCTCGGGCCCGGTCAAACCGCTGAAAAAAGTTTCCGACGCCCCGCCCTCGGGCCCGGCAACGAAACCGAAACTGAAACCGAAACACTCGGACTCCCACCATGTCGGATCCGAGAAAAGGGCGACATCGACTTCGGCACCGAGGCTACATACAAAGGAGAGCTCGGTATCGAAACATTCCATGTCGAAACATAAATATGACTTATCGCCCAAGATACACTCGATACCAAGAAAGTCGGAATCGAGCAGACATTCGGTGTCGAAAACAACAAGATCTGACGATCGAAAACAAAAGCACCTCTCGGAACCAGGATCCTCGGTACCGATTCAGGAGCAACAGACAGATCCCAAACAAAAGATCTTGTTTATTGATCCACAAACTGGGAAAGTGGTCACGAAGAAGAGAAAGAGTGAACAGTCAGAAGATAAACCTCTTCCTTCAAAAAAGAGAACAATGGGGACGAATATAACTCCTCCTGCTTCTCCTCGTCCTAGAGTCACACCCTCTTCTCCTATTCCTCACAATAGGCCAAATATTCCTACACCTGCCACACCAAGACCAGCTACACCTCAGTCAGATGTAGACTGTGATCTAGGGGAGGGAGAACCTCAAGGGGATGACGAAACTATCCCAGATGAGGAGGACCCACGGGAAAATTATGATGTAGGGTCAGATGAGGACAACGACCCAGAGCTATATCCCTCAAAGCCTTCACCACCTGATGATAACACAGGTTTTGTGCAGCTCATTAATAGGGCAGCAAAATATCACAAACTAGATATGCATACAGAACCTCAAATAGAGGATTTCTTGTTAGAGACTCTACCTAATGCACAGAGAACATCAGGTACTCTTCCTATGTTGAAGGGTCTGCTTAGTCACACAGAGGAAATATTCGAAAACCCAGTGAGAGCCAGGGTGTTAAACCCAAGAATCGATAAAAAATACAAAGCGGCTCCAAAGGACCCAATATTTATTAGAGGGCATGTACCTCTAGACTCGCTGGTGGTCTCAAACGCTCGTAAAAGAGCAAACTCATTGTCTACAGGAGAGGCTCCTCCACCAGATAAAGAGTCGAAGTTAATAGATGCATCAGGCAAAAGAGTAGCATCACAGGCAGCGAATAGCTGGCGTATAGCCAATACACAAGCACTACTCGCACGTTACGACAGGGCACATTACGATGAGTTAGAAAAACTTCTCACACATCTCCCAAAAGAACATCAGAAGAAGGCAGATCAATTAATACAGGAAGGTAAAATAATAACCAATACTTCCATTAAGTGTGCATTAGACGCAGCAGACACTGCAGCAAGGTCTATTAACACTAGTGTCATGCTAAGAAGGCATGCATGGCTTAGAATCTCAGGATTCAAACAAGAAGTACAAACAGCCCAGTTCTAGCACTTCTACAAAAGCATGCAATAGAGAAGGTCCCAAAAGATCAACAAGGAACAGGAGTATACCCTCTATACTTCCTGATCCCCAAAAAGGACGGGTCCCTAAGACCAATATTAGACCTCAGACCTCTCAATGCTTACATAAATTCGGAGCACTTCCACATGGTCACGCTCCAACAAGTACTCCCTTTACTGAAGAAAGGGGACTTTCTTTCTACACTGGATCTAAAAGACGCTTACTTTCATATCCCAATTCAAAAAGCCCACAGAAAATACCTAAGGTTTGTGTTAGAAGGACAACACTATCAGTTCAAAGTCCTTCCGTTCGGTGTCACAACAGCACCGAGAGTTTTCACAAAATGCCTAGCTGTGGTGGCAGCACACCTAAGAAGACAACAAATACATGTCTTCCCATACTTGGACGATTGGCTAATAAAGGCCAAGTCAAAGGAAGAATGTCTTCACAACACACAGAAGACAATTCAATTGCTGCACCACCTAGGGTTCACGGTGAACTACAAAAAATCACACCTGCAACCAAACCAGATTCAGCAATACCTGGGGGCTACAGTAGACACAGAAAAGGCAATAGCATACCCCAACCCAATCAGAGTACAGACAATGGTCGGGGTAATACAAAGATTTCAACCACAACACTCACTACCAGCACGAGTGTTTATGCAACTATTAGGCATGATGTCCTCCTGCATACTGCTAATACCACATGCCAGACTACAAATGCGCCCACTACAAGAGTGTCTAGCGACACAGTGGAATCAGGCTCAAGGTCAGATTACAGATCTGGTGTTGGTAAACGACCGGACGTATCGCTCTCTGAAGTGGTGGAACACAGAAAACATTTCCAAGGGACGGTCGTTCCTAGAGCCAATTCCACAAGTGATAATAACAGCGGACGCATCGCTCTCCGGATGGGGAGAGCATATGGACAGATACACAGTACAGGGGAAGTGGAGTGTGCAGCAAAATAAACTGCACATCAACTACCTAGAACTATTAGCAATATTTCTAGCACTAAAAGCTTTCCAAATGCAAATAACAGGCAAAGCAGTCCTGATCAGAACAGACAACATGACTGCAATGTATTATATTCAAAAACAGGGGGGGACACACTCTCTCCAACTGTCCAGACTAGCACAGCACATATGGAGATGGGCCATTCCTCAAAAGATCTACCTGTTAGCGGAACACCTACCAGGAGTTCAAAATCAAATAGCAGACATCCTAAGCAGACAGTCAGAACAAGTACACGAATGGGAGCTGCACGACCAAATACTACAGCCATTCTTCCAAAAATGGGGGCAACCAGACATAGATCCGTTTGCCAATCATCAGAACGCAAAATGCAAAGAATTCGCATCCAGGTACCCACACCAAAGGTCCCAGGGCAATGCACTGTGGATAAATTGGTCCAACAAATTTGCTTACGCGTTCCCTCCTCTACCACTAATTCCATTACTGGTTCGGAAACTGCAGCAACACTCAATGACAATGATACTAGTGGCACCCACGTGGGCAAGACAGCCGTGGTTCACCACGCTGCTACAACTCTCACAAGTACCACATCAAAAGCTAAGGTTATTACCCATGCATCTTACACAGAACCATGGAGAAATAATGCACCCAGATCCCAAACAACTGAACCTAGCGATCTGGCTCCTGAGGTCATAGAGTTTGGGTATTTAGATTTACCACCAGAATGCATGGAAATCATTAAACAAGCAAGACGTCCTACCACCAGAGCATGCTATGCAGCAAAATGGAAGAGGTTTGCTATACACTGTAACAGTAAGCACATCAACCCTCTGGACGCATCCACTAAACAAATCATTTGCTATTTATTACACTTACAGCAATGTAACCTAGCATATACCTCTATCAGAGTTCATCTCGCAGCCATAGCGGCGTACCTACAAAACAGGCAACATCTGTCACTGTTTAAAGTACCAGCAATTAAAGCTTTCATGGAAGGACTCAAAAGAGTCATTCCACCAAGAAGACCACCTTCCCCAGTCTGGAATCTCAACATAGTGCTTACCAGATTAATGGGGCCACCCTTTGAACCTATGCATAGGTGTGAAATACAATTCCTCACATGGAAGGTGGCCTTCCTCATAGCTATCACGTCACTTAGAAGAGTAAGTGAACTGCAGGCTTTTACGATTCAAGAACCATTTATGCAGCTACACCAAAATAAAGTGGTTCTTAGAACAAACCCAAAATTCTTACCGAAGGTTATTTCAGCATTCCACATCAATCAGTCAGTGGAATTACCGGTTTTCTTTCCAAAACCACAAACAGTAGCTGAAAGAGCCCTACATACACTGGATGTTAGAAGGGCCATATTGTACTATATAGAAAGAACACAAACTTTCAGAAAGACAAAACAGCTATTTGTTGCGTTTTCTCCCACACATAAAGGCAATCCCATCTCCAAAGCGGGCATTGCCAGATGGATTGTAAAATGCATTCAAATATGCTACTTAAAGGCAAAGAGAACATTAACTGTTCCTCCTAGAGCTCACTCTACATGTAAACTAGGAGCATCTATGGCATTTCTGGGAAACATTCCACTACATGACATATGCAAAGCGGCTACCTGGGTTACACCGCACACCTTCACAAAACACTATTGTGTACATGTGCACACAACACAACAAGCTAGAGTGGGACAAGCAGTATTAAAAACATTGTTTCAGACAGTTGCAACAGACACGGGCGACCACCGCTAGGGAGAGAACTGCTGTATAGTCTATTCATAATGTACCTTCTGCAGCCCATATGCCTCGAACGGAATATGCTACTTACCAGTATGCATCTGTTCTTGGCATAGAGGGCTGCAGAGTGGTACATGCCCTCCCAGCCTCCCCGGAAACCTGTGTCTGTTCCAACATTATCTTATTTAGATACACTTACATGGGCACTCTTATCTGTATTCTACTATACTACTCCATCTAACCCTACTATGGCAAAACAATCTAAGGATGGAGCCGATGCCCATGCGCACTACCAACCAAGGGAGGAGTCACCAAGATACAAAAGACTCTCCAAGAGAAAAACAAAGTGCAATCATCCGAGCCCAACACCAGATGGCGATCTATTCATAATGTACCACTCTGCAGCCCTCTATGCCAAGAACAGATGCATACTGGTAAGTAGCATATTCCTTATGAAATTAAAGAAAAAGTCGAGACCATTCCATGGCAGATTATATAAACTGTTTGAATGTGGACAAGGTCATATATAGTCTCTTGGAAGTTTTTTAAAGAATTCTAGTTTTCTATGAATAGTTCTACTATGAGCAGTTTACTTTGTGCCAAAAAATTAAAGAAATACACATTTGGAAAAACAAAAATTTGATCATAGAAAAAATAGAGTTCCAAAGATAGAAACTTGTTTTGAAAAATGAAGGTCGAATTCAGAGTCTCTCAGAACACTGTGCCAATTCAAAAGTCAGTGTTATTGTTTGGAGAAAACATCAAATCTTCTAAGTCTGAAAAGAATTCGTATACCATTGTAGGTGAAAGTTGGATTACCTCGTTAAGAAGAACAATTGCACAAAGATGCGAAGCATCGGCGTCCGCGTTGGTCGCGTTAGCTGTGTTAGAATTGGATGGCACCTGTGTGCCGCTTTTCTCTCGTACCTCACCGTTAGCATTTTGCGTCTGTGAGATCTCAATGAATGCCGTCATCAGAATTGGTAGCAGCTGGGGACAACACTGCGCAAGGGCCTTTACCGGGTCCAGCAAAGCATCAACATCCGTTGGCATGACTGATGGGAGTGTGAGACAGATGTCTAACTCCACATAACAGGCCTCGTAGAACAGGTAAAATGCAATCTTGCCAGATTGGTCTGAATGACATAAACCATGTGGTATTCAATTCTCTTAAACGAGTTAATCCCAAAACTTGGACTATGCGCTCATAACACTTCATCACCAGAAGAGTGTTCTACATGGTGAACTGGGTTTCGCATGTGATTTGGCTTGCAATATCTGAGCAAAAGGAGCAAAAATAGTATCCCTGCTGCGAGTCGAAAAACAGAGTGCACAAAGTTTGGAAAAATTCCTAGGACTGCTTCAAAAGGTGCTAACAGTCCCGAAAAAATAGTCTTAAATACATGTACAATACCACTCATATCAGACATGTTTATGATACGACCTTACATTTCTGAGAAATGTACAGGGCAGTTTGTAGTTAATAGGGTGTGTATCTCTGCAGAAGTCGTTGCGACTTGCAGATCATAGGTTTCTTTGGCCGAGGTCAATGGCACCGTTTTTTGTTAAAGAATGGCTTTCACTCTGCTCAAAGTATCAATTTGTATAGTAGAGATGTTCAGTGAAGGCCATAACGGCGACTCACGGCCTGTCTTGGTTTTTGGAAGCAATTCTTGAATACAGCAAGAGACTCTGGCTGACACAGTTTCGAGATAGGCTAAAACTGGCAACATGCCACAGCAGCTGTGATCATTCAACATGATGTAACTTCCATTAGAAAGTTGCCTAAAAATTGGATCAATCACTGCAGCTGGTGAACCTTGCAGGTGGCAGGATAAATTGTTATAAGAACAATCGCAGGCCCCGTATAAGTTCATACCCTGACATAGGAGAGAACCGCTTAATGCGTTTTCACAATTATTGCCACTAAGAAACACTTCTTTCCCCTCACTCCAACATCTGTGTGTGTAAGGTAATTCCCAGGATGTTGTGATATATTCTTTACCTAACCTTTCATATAGGCCTGCTGGTATACGTTTTAAGCAATACTAAAAATGGAAAATTGTAATAGGCAGAGTGATTGTACCGTGTATTATCCATTCAATGGCTGGTTTTTCAGCGACTGTAGATGGCAATCTTTCCAGTTTTTCAATGCTCTGCACCGTATAGTCTGCTCCCCTCTGTGCCAATTTGATGTGTTTATCTGTGAGATTAGATTCAGAAAACAGTGACGTTGTGTTGATTTAATGCCAAGGCACATAGCCTGAACGAAGGTTTTGTAACGTCCAGCCTAATAGCATGATAGAAAGTAATTGCGACTGACCATGTTGCAACATGACCAAGTCCTGTTCCATAATGTCTATGCCAGAGGAATACTATGCTGTCCAAAGAATATATCCTGGATGACAGCCGTTAACCCATTGTCAACTACGGAAAGAGATTTCTCTAAATGAATACGATCAATTTCTCGTATTCGTTCTGCAGTCTCTGCTTGCGTAATCTTCCATGCTTCATTACACATGGCATAGATACCGGCGTACATAAAACGTTTATGACTCGGTTTTTTTAGGTCCTTGTAAGAAGTCCCTCAGGTCAGCACCATCTTTAAGTAAGATAAGTGTTGTTTTACTTCCTTCAGTGTAGACTTGTGTAAGCACTCAAGGCACAGTTTCCCTACACTGTATGATGTTACTATCCCTGGATGCTGTCTTTGAACTTATCTTGGATCTGGCCTAGTGTATGTGAACCCTTGTGTCTTATTCAGGAATCTATCTTGACAGTTGTTTGTGTCTGTGGGCCAGATTCACCATTTTTTCCTATCAGGATCTGTTCTGTTGTGAAGCAAAATAGTATGTACGTTGACCTACCCCTCTGAACTGTTACTGCTATCAGGTGCAGGTGTAGGTATGGACGGTTTGTTTGAATATTTTATCTTGGCTAACCCAAGACAAGATGTCTGCTGAACAGTGTCATTCAAAAACATTATTTGCTCTGGGATGATGCAGGCTCTAAATAAAGCTTCTAATCCCTGCACTTGCCAGTCTTTTGTGCTCCAGACCGTTTTTGTCTCAATGGTGTCTCTCCAAAGTCAAAACCTAATGTGGACAACTGAGCATAAAAGGCCGCAGAATAAATTTGCTTTGTATTTGTCAACATACTTTTCATTCCTGTCCTATTAACATTTTTAAAGTAAAATGATTCTGAACACCTCCTCCTATTTTTCCCTCACTATCCAGATGAATAAATTTATAGTTTTCAGGGATCACCAAGTTTATCATGGGGTAGTTAGAGGGATTCAGCCATGTTTCCGTAAAAAAGCATAGTGCAGGAGAATGTGAGACAATCATGTCCCAAATTTCAAAAGGGTGTTTTGTAAGTGACCTTACATTGCACAATGTTTTTTAATCCCATAGTAGCAGGAACTAGGGCCTCCTGACAAGTTCAAAAGCAATGCCAACAAATTACTACAGACAGATGGGTTCTTGATCTTATCAAGTATGGCCATACCTTCGAGTTTCACCGTTCCACCTCCTCACCCACCACAAACATCACCTCCATCTTCTGTCCACCTGCTCATGAAGAAAGCATTCGCCACGCTGCAGGAAGGGCAGGAAGGTGCTGTAAAAAAGGTTCCGCTCACCCAAAAGGGAATGGGATTTTATTCTTGCTTCTTTCTAGTAAAGAAAAAGTCGGGAGAATGGCATCCATTCTGAAACTCAGAAAACTCAGCAAGTACCTACAGAAAAATCCCTTCCTGTATGGCCACTTTCCAGGAGAAACTGCAACTATTAAACCACACAGATTTTATGACCAACCTCAATTCAAGAACCGTACTTTCACGTCCCCATCCATCCTGAACATCTGAAATTCCTCCGTTTTACTGTAGCAGGTACTATCAGTTCAAGATGCTACCCTTTGGTCTCTGCTCAGCTGTCCAGGTTTTTACCAAATGTCTCGCTCCAGTAGCGGCGCATCTAAGGCTAAAGGTTCTGCAACTTTTCCCATATTTGGCTGGTAAAAGCACCATCTCTTCAACACGCTTCAAAGGGCATGTTCACCTGCCCCGGTCTATTTTGTTCTCTGACTCACAATCCATTCTGTCACCCTCACATAGAATAACCTTTCTTGGGGCAACTCTGGATACTTTACAGGAAAAAGCATTCTTTTCGGTGGAAAGGCAAACCACCATGTTATTGTTGACTCCGGATCTGTCCAGAAGCGAGTTCGCGTCTTTCCGTCTCCTCAAATCTTTACTTAGCATGATGTCCTCAGTAATTTCCTTGGCTCCTTACACCCTTCTCAGAATGAGACCAATTCAGGAACCGCTGGACAACCAATGGCTTCAAATAACAGGAATATTTGACGATCTTGTTAGGATCACACCAGCAATAAGAAAGGCACTTCTTTGGTGGCAGGCCTCCAAAAATCTCTCTTCAGGGTTAGCATTCCTCTCTCAAGTTCCAGATTTTATTATCACCACAGCACATCACTGGAAGGTTGGGGAACACATCTTCAGGATTTCCAATAAGGGGCAAATGAATTGCGTCACTATTCAAGATGCACATCCCCTTCCTAGAATTAGGAGCCATTTTTCTGGTGCTTCAGTCTTTCCTCCCCAGGATACAGGTCTTCATATGAGCAGACAACTCCACCTGCATGCATTACCTCAACACGCAGGGAGGTACTAAGTGTCACATTTCGTCTCTGGAAGCTAAACAATTATGGGCATGGGTACTACTGCACCGCATATCCATCAAGGTGGAACATCTACCGGGGTGGGCAACAATCTAGCGGTAATTGTGGGCAGAACCAGCCAAGCCTGTCTCGAGCTGATTCTCGACTCTGTTCCAGCAGTGGGGCAAACCGAACGTAGATCTCTTCTCCTCTGAAAAATTTAAAATGCTGGTACTTTGCCAGCTGGGAACCTCAGAGAGGGTCATTGGGGAATGCGTTTTCGATAACATGGTAAGGGATCAATGCTTACACTTTTTCCCCATGCCCTCTCATTCTTCTTATGAAAATGAAGAGTGAGCCATGCTATGTATGATACTCATTGCTCCATGATGGCCCCGCTAGCACTGGTTCATGGGGCTCCTCCTGCTCTGGGAATCCAAACCTTGTCGCCTTCCAGTAACAACAACACTGACCATCCGCATCCCACCTCTTTCCAATTGCATGCATGGCTTCTGAATTAATTGAATTAAAGGATTTATTGGTGTCTGTGCAACAAGATCCATCCTATTGATTGTTCACCAGAGAAAATTCTACCTTACCTTCTCTCTCTTTCTAGATTGGGATTAGTGCATGCATCTGTCAAAGTGCACCTCACTGCTATTTATCGATCTAGACGTTCATCCAATTCTACAAGGATTATGAAACAATTCATGATGGGATTATTCAGAGTTCCCCACCAATTTTAACTCCTTGATAATGGCTTATCGTTCTTTCACCGCTTCTGAAGCCACCGTTCGGGCCTATTCACGAGGCAGAACAAAACTTCCTCACTTGAACGGTTGCATTACATTTGGCTCTCGCCTCCGCTAGAAGAGTTATCGAAATTCAAGGCTTTAAAATAAAAGAACTCAATCTACACTTCATTGACTATGTTCTTCACAGGACTAATCCAAGATTTATTCCAAAAGTTCAGTCTCCATTCCACCTTAACAAGCTTATTCATACCTTTTTTTCCAAATCCATCTATTTCAGCTTAGAAATCTCTATTCACTCTAGACATCCTGTCTTAAATTTTATTTGCAACAGACTAATCAAATTAGAAAGACTGACCAGTTGCTGATATCTTATGGGCCAACTAAGCAAGGCACTTAAGTCACAAATGCAGCTATTGCACAATGGATTGCTGCGACCATCCAGCTCTGCCATCTTAAAGCAGGCGAACTGAAGGTCAAGGCTAAATCAATCAATCAATCAGTGACACTTATAAAGCGCGCTACATACCCGTAGGGTCTCAAGGCGCTGGGGGGGGGGGGGGAGGTGCCGCTACTGCTCGAACAGCCAGGTCTTCAGCTTCTTCCTGAAGGAGAGGTGGTCTTGGGTCAGGCGCAGGTCGGTCGGGAGGGAGTTCCAGGTCTTGGCGGCCAGGTAGGAGAAGGACCTTCCTCCTGTAGTCGCTCTTCGGATGCGGGGGACGGTGGCGAGGGCGTGGTTGGCTGATCGGAGGTGGCGTTTGGGAGCGTAGAAGTTGATCCGGCTGTTGAGGTAGCTCGGGCCTTGGTCGTGTAGGGCTTTGTGTGCGTGGGTGAGGAGGCGGAAGGTGATTCTTTTGTTGACGGGGAGCCAGTGAAGGTCTCTCAGATGTCCGGAGATGTGGCTGGTTCGTGGGATGTCGAGGATGAGTCTGGCTGAGGCGTTCTGGATCCGCTGGAGTCTCTTCTGGAGCTTGGCGGTGGTACCGGCGTAGAGGGCGTTGCCGTAGTCCAGTCGGCTGGTGACGAGGGCCTGGGTGACGGTCTTCCTGGTCTCGGTGGGGATCCACCAGAAGATCTTCCGTAGCATGCGTAGGATGTTGAAGCACGCCGAGGAGACGTTGTTGACTTGCCTGGTCATGGAGAGGGAGGAGTCCAGGATGAAGCCCAGGTTGCGTGCATGGTCTGTCGGTTTGGGTGCGGTGCCCAGGGCGGGAGGCCACCAGGAGTCGTCCCAGGCGGAGGGTGAGGGGCCCAGGATGAGGACCTCCGTCTTGTCCGAGTTCAGTTTCAGGCGGCTGGTCGTCATCCACTCGGCTACCTCTTTCATCCCTTCGTGCAGGTTGGCTCTGGCGGCGGCGGGGTCGTTGGTCAGGGAGAGGATCAGCTGGGTGTCGTCGGCGTAGGAGATTATGCTGAGGTGGTGTTTGCGTACGATGGCCGCGAGGGGGCTCATGTAGACGTTGAAGAGGGTGGGGCTCAGAGATGATCCTTGAGGGACGCCGCAGATGACTTCGGAGGCCTCTGACTTGAACGGTGGTAGGCGGACTCTCTGTGTTCTTCCGTTGAGGAAGGAGATGATCCATTCCAGCGCCTTGTCCTGGATTCCGATGTTGTTGAGGCGCCGTACTAGGGTGCGGTGGCAGACCGTGTCGAATGCCGCGGAGAGGTCTAGGAGGATGAAGGCCGCTGTTTCTCCATTGTCCATCAGGGCTCGGATGTCATCGGTGGCGGCGATGAGGGCGGTCTCGGTGCTGTGATTTGCTCGGAAGCCGGACTGTGAGGGGTCGAGGGATCCATTCGTCTCGAGGAAGGCGGCCATCTGCTTGTTGACGGTCTTCTCGATGACTTTGGCTGGAAACGGGAGGAGCGAGATGGGGCGGTAGTTCTTGAGGTCTGTGGGGTCCGCTGTTGGTTTCTTGAGTAGAGCGCTGAGTTCGGCGTGTTTCCAGCTCTCAGGGAAGATGGTGGTGTCGAAGGATGTGTTGATGATGTCTCGCAGGTGGGGTGCGATGACAGCGTCGGCCTTGTTGAAGACGTGGTGAGGGCAGGGGTCGGTCGGTGATCCGGAGTGGATGGAGTTCATCGTGCGGATGGTGTCTTCGGTGCTGATCGGGGTCCAGGCGTGGAGGGTGGTGGTGGGGGGTGGTAGGTCGGTCATGGTGTGCGTTGGTTGGTTGCAGAAGCTGTTGTGTATGTCCGCGATCTTGTTGTGGAAGTATGAAGCGAGGGAGTTGCAGAGGTCTTGCGATGGGGTGATGTCGTTGTTTCCTGCGCTGGGGTTGGAGAGCTCTTTCACGATGTTGAAGAGTTCCTTGCAGTTGTGTGCGTTGTTGTCCAACCGGTCCTTGAATGCTGTTTTCTTGGCGGCGCGGATCAGCTGGTGGTGTTTCCGGGTGGCAAGTTTGAAGGAGGTCCTGTTGTCCGGTGTCGGTTCCTTTCTCCAGACTTTCTCGAGGGCTCGGCAGTTCTTCTTGGAGCTCTTGAGTTCGTCGGTGAACCATGGCGCCTTCTTGCTGCCGGGTCTGCTATGCGGGGTCCTCAGTGGGGCGAGTTCGTCCGCGCAGTTGCTGATCCACTTCGTGAGGTTGTCGGCGGCCTGGCTGGGGTTCGCTGAGCTGGCAGGAGGGTGCTGGCTCAGGGAGGTGGCGAGCTGGTCTGCTGTGATCTTGTTCCAGCTTCTGCGGGCGGCCTGTTGTTGGTGGTGGTGGGTCGTCGTTCTCTTGAAGGTGAAGTGGACGCAGCTGTGGTCCGTCCATTGGAGCTCTGTGGCGTGGCTGAAGTCGATGTCTGTGCTGGAAGAGAAGACTGCGTCGAGAGTGTGTCCTGCGAGGTGGGTGGGGGTGGATACCAGTTGCTTGAGACCCAGGTTGGCGAGGTTGTCGAGCAGGGTGCTGGTGTTGCGGTCGTTGTTGTTCTCTAGGTGGAAGTTGAGGTCTCCCAGGAGGATGTAGTCAGCGGAGGGGAGGGCATGCGGGCTGACTAAGTCGGCGATGTCCTCGCTGAATTGTGTGCGTGGTCCAGGGGGTCGGTAGATCAGGGTGCCTCTGAGGGTGGTGTTGGGATTGGTGTGGATCTGGAAATGCAGGTGTTCGGCGCTGGTCAGGGTGTTGTCGGTGCTGGTCGTGAGACGGATGGTGTTCCTGTGGATGATGGCGATGCCTCCTCCCATCTGGTTGGCGTTTCGGTCCCTCCGGACGATCTTGTAGCCCTCTGGGATAGCGATGGCGATGTCGGGAGCTGAAGAGGCGTTTATCCAGGTCTCCGTGAGGAAGGCGACGTCAGGGGCTGTGGCGTCTAGGAGGTTCCAGAGTTCGATGGCGTGTCTGTGGACGGAGCGGGTGTTGAGCAGGATGCACTTGAGGTGGGAGCTGCTGGTGGTCGACTTGGCGGGTGCTGGTGCGAGGCAGGTCCGGATGCAGGAGAACTTGCAGGCGTGGCAGCTGAAAGGTCCGTGGGTACGTCTTGGAGTGGCTTGATGGCATTCCGGGAGTCGGCCGGTGTTGAGAGCGATGAGGGTGGCGGCTGAGTACGTCAGACGTGTCGGTCGGGGTCTTCGCGGGCCAGGGGTCCTGGCGCTGGTCGCGATCCGGTCGCGGACGGGCGCAGACGGGCTTACCTTTGGCGCGCCTTCGGCGCACAATCGGCGCGCCCGCTGCGCGTGACCGCTGCGCGTTCGCACGGTCGCCATTTAAAGGCGAAGTGCGCGGGTGGGCGGAGCAGCTGGGAGGCGGGAGCGGGGAGGGAACAGAAGAGAAAAGGGGCGGGGCTGATGGCGGTGGCGGGAGCGGGGAGGGAGAGCGGAGGGCGGCGAGGTAGGCGGGCACACAGGAAGGAGACAGGCACAAATGCAAACCACGAAGAAAAAAAACGGGGCACTGGGTACAGGCAACAATGCAGGTCAAAACAGAGGTAAAAACAGTTGACAAACGATCTTACGGCAAACAAAAAAAAAAAAAACAAGCACAAATTTCGGTCAGAAACCGGCAAAACAGAGGCAAAAACAGTTGACAAACAATCTTACGGCAAACAAATAAAACAAGCACAAATTTCGGTCAGAAACCGGCAAAACCAGAGGGGAGCGCTCAAGGCGGCAGCGAGGCCGGCGCTGAGGCAGAAGGCAGGCACAGGAGCACACGCAGCAGCTGGTGGCCGTGCGGCGCGGGGGTGTCCCTAAAGCGCATTCCACGAGAGCAGTGCCACTTCTGCTGCTCTATTTGCTGGTGTTCCATTGGACAAGATCTGCCATGCTGCAACGTGGAAGAACACCCACTCTTTCACTCTGCACTACTGCCTGGATTTTGCAACCTACAGTGATGCAGCTGTAGGGCAGGCAATTTCAACGTCCTCTTTTTCAATAAGATACGCCTTCATTCATTAGGATGTTTCTTCTTACTTCATGTACTTTCTTTCATAACATGTTATTGTATAAGATTTAATACTTTATATACATACACCTATTTTGTTATACAAATACTATTATGCATTTGTTGCCCATCTTTCTCTAAGGGTACTTGCATTTTTGCATGGATTAACTAATATAACTGCTTGCTGTTCTGTTTCAAGCATGTGATTCTATGAAGGATCCAATACTAGAGAAGAAAATAAGTTTGAATGGAATTTTATTACAACGCCCTTGTCGTGAAAATTTGCAACTGGAAAGACTAGGAAAATGAATACCCATCGAATATTCTAAAAATATGGTTCTCCCTAAACTATTAAAGCTAAAGATATTACAGAGCTGTCTGTGAGGCATATGCCCGTAGATTTTGCCAGTCCCATTCAGTGTAGAAAGAAAATATGAAGGAACTTAAGAACACCTACAATCAAGAAGTATGGAAAGCCAAACATCAAACTGGGCTATGGAATAGTTTATGATCCGCCGCAAAGCAAAATAATGCAAACAAATTTTGGTCAGTTATTAATAAGCTCGAAAGGGGAGGCTGAAGGGCTTTTTCTGTAAATATATCAGAATCCAGATGGGTAACTTTTATAGCCACTTTGTATGGTTCACCGGTTCAGATGGGAAATCAACCTGTCATGTTGGTTGTATGTGAGGTAAATAATATATCCACAAACAATGTGGGTGTAAGCGGCGCGCTAGCCTGGGGGGCAGAAGGGAATACTGGACATGCACAGTAGAGGTATTTCTGGACCTATATTATTCTATGAGGTAATCGTTTGCGGGAACTTCGTTTTTTCAGTCCCATATGACCCGAATGATATGAACCAGTTATTGATGCACCGTCAATCGCACAACAAAATTATTTCCGGTATAGCCGGGATCCTCTTCTCCCACTTGACCGTCTTCTTTGGGGCTTTTGAGATTTGGTACCGGGATTGCCTTTAGCGTTGTGTTGGCCCTCAGTCCGGGCAGTCCAAATAAAAAGGGGAAGGAAAACAAAACCGGGATAACTTTTCTATCACTAAATGCTAGCACCACCAGAGCGCTGTGCAGGGAAAAACCGGGGTGTCGTGTAGGTGCCATGTGTTGGGGAAGTGCACAAACAAAACACGCGTGCCCTATTTTCCTGTGCTGTCCCACAACCACCAGAACGATCCCTTTAATGCTCCGTGCCTTGGCCCACACCCCGGGATCAGGGCCGTGGCGTTGGGACCCGGGGTGTCCTCTCCCTTCTGAGGCACCGGGTTTATCCACAGTATATACCGCTCCTGGGGTCTTTGGTCTTCCTTCAGGACTGCCGCCGGGCTCCTCTTCTGAATCGTCTCGCTCTTCTCCATCCTTACGATGCCTTTTAAGTCACTCTCCTCCACGTCTCCTTCGATGTCTGTATCTCCACTTCTTTGTTGGTCGGTCTCCAATGACGTCAGGGTGTCTTTGTTGAGCCGACCCAGCGCCACTAGACCGTGGCCAGTTTCCCTCCACTCCCGGTCCGCCGGATCCTCGGAGTTCTCACACATCTTCTCCCATAGGAATGGATGTTGGGGCCATTCAGATGATGGGTGCCGGGATAGGTAATCGGCACTGACTTGCCTCGAACGGAATGTGTATGGTCTGAAATGGAAAAAGGCTTAAAGGCTAGAAACCATCGCAGGATGCAGGGATTAGTGTCCTTGAATAGTGGGGTTCACAGGGAAAGTGCTTCCTACTGATATATGACCCTGTTTCAGGCAGATCGCTCCCCACGCCGCACACCTCCACCTGACTGTGCCCGTGTCCTGAGTCCGGCTGCCACTGCTGCTGACTGTGTGCGAGGTCCGCCTCCCCAGCAGGCTAGCACCTGTGCCTCATCCCTGGTGGCTAGTGGTAGGCCGTAGGTCTGCCTTTACTGGTATTGTACTATTTTTTCTTTGATTATTTCTGTGCCTTTTGCCTTATGTTTCCCTTATTATATCAAACAAAAGGCTCAGGGGGAGAGAAATATTAAAAATTGGAAAGATATCCAATGTGTGAGTTAAAGAAGCCCTTCACAACAGCCTAATAGTATCAAAATTATTCATTTATTTCAACATTTCAGAGTTTGTTTTGAACATATTAATAATCTCAGGCAAGAAAAACGGTGGTGTACAAAAAAACAATACATATAAACCAGACAGGTGGCTACAACAATATAAATCACAAAAGGAGGAACACCATAAACATGAATACTGTGTCCCTGTACAAAATTTTTAAGCCGCAGAGAAGCGTCGACGGCGTTTCGACCGATATATTATTTAGCGGTCATCTTCAGGACTCAAAATTGTTCTTGAGCAAGAGATCTTCAGCTTAAAAAGTTTGGAAGGATAAACCAGTTTATACTTTAAGGTCCTCCAGAATCATTAATCCGTAGCGCAAAAAAAGCGGGTAAATTCAAAGTAGAGTGTAGTCACTCAAAAGTGTTTCCCTTAGCCATTCCTCCCTCCCGCTTTCCTGCTGCTGCGGCCCCGCCCCCGCTCCCCTATTCGTCCGCTCCCCCCTCCCAGCTGCTCCTCCCTCCCACCCCCCCTTTTTATGGCAGCCGCTGCGTGGTCAGGAGAGCGACCCTTGACCCTATTCCAGGTAGGTCGCTGCCCACGCCACGCAGCTCCACCTGACTGTGCCCGTGTCCTGAGTCCAGCTGCCACTGCTGCTGACTGTATTAGAGGCCAGCCTCCACCCTCAAGCTACCACCTGCGCCTCATCCCTGGTGGCCAGTGGTAGGCCGTAGGCCTGCTTTTACTGGTATTGTACTGTATTTTGTGTAATTGTTTTTCTGGGATTCTTTTCATTCCTCTTTGATTATTTCTGTGCCTTTTGCCTTCTGTTTTCCTTTGCCGTTCCTCCCTCCTGTTTTCCCGCCGCTGCGGCCCCGCCTCCCCTTCTCATGGCGGCCGAAGGCGTGCCTAAGGCAAGTCCGTCTGCGATCGTCCGCGCCTAGACCGCGCCCAGTGCCAGAACACCTGGCCCCCGCGAACGCCATGAAAACTGTCTCCGCTACAATGCCAACACCGTCAACGCATTCAACACCAGAAGATCGCACACCTGCTTCCGGGCAATCCCGAAGCGCACCCAAGGACCCTTCACCTGCCGGAACTGCAGCTTCACCAGCATCCAACCCACAAACCCACCCAACGTAAAATAACTCAACCACCTCAGATGCATTCTTCTCAACACCCGCTCCATCTGCAAACACACTGTTGAATTCTGGGACCTTTTCGCCTCGACCTCCCCAGACATCGCCTTCCTGGCTGAGACCTGGCTGAACCCCTCCTCGGCACCCGACATCGCATTACCATCCCGGATGGCCCACACCAACGGAGTAGGAGGAGGAATCTCCATCATCCACAGGAACACTCTGAGTCTCGACCAACACTGACGACACCCTCAGCACCGCCGAACACCTGCCCTTACAGATCCACAACAATCCCAACACCACCCTCGGAGGAACCCTAGTCTACAGACCCCCCGGACCCGGACCACAGTTCTGCGACTCCATCGCCTCCACAGATTACATCCTCCTCGGGGAAATGAACTTCCACCTCTAACAACAACACCAACTCCACCACCCTGATCGACAACCATGATGCATTTTGGGAATTGAAGTCCCATGAATAAAACATGTGTGAAGATTAACACAAGAATAAAGAACATTTGAAATAAAGTACTTTTATTTATCATTTAAACATGGAAACCTTTTGGTAAGGACTGATCCTGTGCCTGGAGGATATCACCCACTTCCGTGGAGGATGCAGAAGGAGTATTAATAGTATCACCCTGTTCAGAGGGTGATTCTCTGGAGCACGGAACAAAAATGCAACCCAGTTAAAACACAGCAGTGCATGCGCTGACACATAGCAATCATGTACAATACCCCACAAGTGTGTCAAGGAGGTTTAAGGGCCGTTGCATAATGCAACAGGGTTTTTCCTTCCTCCTCTTCCCCTCCCCACTGTTCTGCCACTATGCCCAGTAGGATTCTAAGCTTTCGCCCAACCAGCAGCTCAAAAGGGGAATACCCGGTAGACCTCTGTTCATGTGCCCACAAAGCAAAAAGAACCAAGCATAACTTCTGGTCCCAATCTCTCCCAGTCTCTGAGATGACCTTGCGGAGCAGGTTTTTGATTGTTTTGTTGTAGCGCTCCACAAGGCCATCCGTTTGAGGATGGTATACAGAAGTCCTAATCCTATCTGTCCCCAGTATTGTACATACTTGTGTCATCAGACATGACATAAAGGGAGTCCCTTGGTCCGTTAGGATTTCGGACGGAAATTCTGCTCTAGAAATCAGTGAAATCATGGCTTGTGCTACAGCGGGAGTGGTCATACTCTATAGGGGAAAAGCCTTGGGGTAACGACTGGCATAATCTACTCTAACCAGGCTATAGCGGTGTCCCCTGGCCGAGGGAGTTAAGGGTCCTACCAGGTCCATACCAACCCGCTTAACCTCTTAAGTGCTGCGTCGGGGCGTTGGCCGACGGCAGCACTACCTCCCCAGTGCTGCGCACGACCATTGGACGTCCATTCAGCACTAGTTCCAATGGACAGCGCAGCACTGGGGAGGGATATTTGCGCCGCATCTAAGGTGCTAAAGGGAACGTTCATGATTGTTAACGGCTGTTGTCTGGCCTTTATTACAGTGTAACGACAATGCATACAGGCAGAGCAATGTTTTGCTACATCCCTATACACACCAGGCCAATAGAATTTCTCCAGGAGATACTTTGAGGTATTCTCTTTACCGTAGTGTCCTCCCCGTACTTTATGGGCCAAAAGTAACACATGCTCCCGAAATGTGGTTGGTACAATCAATTGTGTTTTAGATAGTGGATCCCCTTTTACAACCCTATACAATAGTCTCCTTTTTACCATAAAATAGGGTCCTACCTGTCCAGGTGCTTGTTCTTGGACCTGCTCACAGGTGTGTGTGAGCGATTTATCTTCCCTTCGGCATTCTGCATAATTTATTTAGGGGAGTGTTGACCCTGGGGATTGTCCCAGAATCATGGCAAGGCAGCATACTGCAACCCATTTATAAAAGCGGCCTGGTGGCAAATCCTGCTAACTATCGATTAATCTTGCTGACTGATGTCGATCCAAAGGTGTTCGCTTCTACTCTTCTGATTGGAAGATTGGGCTACACAGGAGAGCATTATTCCATTTAATCAGACTGGTTTCCGGAAGGGACAATCCACTACTACAAACTTGTTGTCTCTAACCCTACTTGCGGAGAGGGCTGTCTTAAATAAGCAAAATGTATATATTGCTTTTATTGATCTTAAGGCAGCCTTCAACTCTGTGCCACTAAACCCTTTATGAAAAAAACTGTCAGATCGAGACATTTCAAAGAAATTGTTGAAGGCTATTATTCTTCTGTATACCGAAATTTGGGTTCTAGTGGAGTTGGGTGATGGCAATTCCTTATCAAGGAAGATTAGAACATATAATGGCCTAAAGCAGGGTTGTGTCCTTGCCCCCTGTTTATTTAATTTATTCTTATCAGATCTTGCTCAGCATTTGAATGTTGTTAATGGGCATGTTCCTAGGATGGTGGGAGGGAGGGGGGATGCAGATTAGTTACCTCCAGTATGCCGATGATACTATCCTTGTGAGTCGTACTCTTATCGGCCTACAAAGACTTATTACTGCCTTTGACTATACACAACAGAATGGCCTTGAACTAACTGTAAAAAAAAAACAAAGTGATGAAAATTGGTGTGGTTAAACAGAAGTTTAATTCCTGGAAGGCCAGAGCAGGTACAATTGATATTGTTAAAACATATAGATACTTGGGGGTGATGTTTGACAATCGCGTGTCTTTTAAATGTCATTTTAAGGAACAAAGGGCCAAGGCTGTGACCTTGATCAATGCTTTTAAATGTTTAAAAACTGTCAATCATATGATTTTATCCTTCAAGTAATCAAAGACAAGTTACAACCAACTCTCATATATGGTTCTCCCATTACTAGAGGGAAAGATGTGAAGGTGCTTGACCTACTGATTATCAAAGTCTACATAGCAACTTTTGGGATTGCCAAATCAGTGTATCTAGTAGGAATAAGATTGGAGTTCGGTCTCCAGAGACAGAGCCTGATATCAGAGGGAGCTTTTTTAAAATGTATGGTTGCATTATCAACATCAGCCCCTGCATCTTTAGGGAATATTTGTTGGCAAGAAATAGACAAGTCTGTCTGTGCGGCTAAATGGATATCTTATATTTAACCTTCCCTATGAGATATAGGCCTGCAAAGTGCACTGCTAGATCTGAAAAGGCCTAATTATAAGTAAGGTTACCTGTTTTCCGTTTTTACTTATTTTTACAGATAAATACAAACAGAAAGCATTTATTTTCTTGTCTGTATTTATTTTTAAATGTTGATAAAAATGGAAATTGGATGGCTGTTTGAGTAATTTTAAATACTGTGTGTCATGACTGCCAGGCCAATGGCTGTGTGGATTGATAAGTAAGAGGGTTAGAAAAGAAAGGAATATTATTAAATAGACTTTAACAGCAGTAGACATGAACAAGGTTGATACTGAAATCTGCATATTTTCATCTAAGTGCATTGATGTATCTTTTGCGGGTGTTCACAGCATTGAAACCTGGCAGGCACTCAACCATGAGTGCATATGTTTTGGTTGAATAAATGTTGAAATGTACTAATTTCAGCTTAATTTTTACACAAAACCCAAATAAATATGGATAAATACAGACTGAAATGTCAAAAAAATAAATACCATAATACTGGGAGCCCTAATTAGAAGTTCATTTGAAAAAAGCTTATCAAAGCTGAATCATTTAAATTGGATAAAAATGCATTAGCAGAGAAAAAGTATGCATGGTATGTGATTAATTCATACCAATCCCTGCGTGTTCAGCCATTTCTGAATGTTTTCTTTTCAGTGAAGTTTAAAAATAAGTTTTTAAGGTTACTTATGGGAATTAACCCAACAAAGGAGGACACACAATCTTGGACCAACCTGTAGCCGGATTTTAACTGTAGATTTTGTGGATGACCAAAGGAAACTCTAGTACATATAGTATGTGTATACCCCAAGTTGATAAATCTTAGACGTTCAGCTTTGAGACCATACTTTTTGATGAGCAGAGTGAGATCTGCTCAACAGGCCTTAATCATGTCACTGTCTGGTGAATCTATTCCATTATTATGTCAATTGGTAAAAAAACTTTTGGCAGTTGAAAAATGTCTGACACAAGTATGAGCTGTCCCCTCCCCTTTTTGCCATCACTCTCGAACCACTTGCCCAGATAATATCCATAATCTTCTAATCCGAGATGTTAGGTCCTGATTAATTCAACTAACAATGTTTTTAGACCGAATTAGCCTCTCTGGCTGGTCTCCCTAAATCACTACCTGGTGAAAGAACTTGAAAAGTTTAGAACAGTGTCTGGATTCATTATAAATTGGTCTAAATCCAAAGGTTTAAATATTTCTATTACTAGCACTTTAAGTCTAGCTTCCTTATCATGGTCGGTGGCAAACCTGTGCAAACTGAAAGCTTCTTTACAATCGTAACTCTATGGGTAGAGGAACAAAGCTCTCTGCTGGCTGGGAAGGGTAGACTTTTTCTAAATTACTCTAGTTTCAGAAGTATTCTATTTCTTCTAAACTAGCCCCTTTATATGCCTAAAGATTATATAGAAGACCACATCCAACTTTAACATTTCCTGTAGTAAAATAAACAAGCATTTGCAATGCAATAGGTCTCGCCTTATTAAAGTTTGAGCTATTGTTGCATTTTTTTATCAATGCCAATAGCTCAAACTTTAATAATGCGAGACCTATTGCATTGCAAATGCTTGTTTTTTTTACTTGGAGTGCACTGAGGCCTGTGAACCAAACTTATAGTGCCAGTGGCCTGACCCCAAAACAGGCTTGTTACATTGGCTATACCCAATTGGCATAGGCTAATTTAACTATAACTCCCTATTATCCAGTATTGGGGTATCTTTCATAGATTCACATGCCTGAATCATTCCCCGTCGTCGAGGCGAGAGTCCCACGGGAAAAATATATACAATAGCAGTGCCTAAAAATTTCTTGTAGTAGGCTGGAAAAGACTAAAAGGCCTAACTAGGCCCAAAACGTAGCAGCCTATCTACCTCATTATGTAAAAAGACCTGAAATAGTAGCCTCAGCCAATCAGCTGTCCTCACCCTCTAGGACCTTCCCAGCCCAGGCAGTTCTCCTCAGATTTTCACCGCATTTCGTGTGTAAGAGCGTCTCCCTGAGTGCCTACTCAGTTTTGTCTCTTTTTTTTCTTCAAAATGTCTGAAAAGAAGGCTCTTTTCAAGGCTTGTGGAACCTGTAATAAGAAGAGGGACCATGTGGACGACCAGCACTCCGACTGCATCTATTGTCTACACCCCTCACATGTTGTGAAGGATTGTAGACTTTGCTGTACCTTCCCTACTAAAACTATCAGGGATAGAGAGGCAAGGGTTATTTTATGGTTAAAATCATCTTCCACAGATGAGGACAAGGCCTCTACCTCCAGCAAGAGAGCCAGATCCTGAGAGAGCTCTTCTCCTGAGAGGAAAAAAAAATCTAAACCCTCTCAGAGAGCCTCAGAACCCTCAAGGAGTACCTAGTCTCCATCAAGACCATCCACTGTGAGTACAGCCCAGACTAAGACTATTTCTCTGGTGTCTCCTCATACTACTACTTTGACTTCTACCTCTTCAACCTCTTCTGCAACGGTCACCACTTCAGCTATTACTTCTCCTTTGGTGTCTGCAAAAATTTCGTCGTCTATAAAGCCTTCGTCGACGAAAAGCCAATTGCCGTTGACATCATCGTCGACTATCCCGTCGATTTCCTCCAACTCCAGTTGCACCTTTTGTGCTGCCTGTGCCAGTTGAGATGCCAAGGCCTCCTTCGCCGCAAGCTCCTTTGTCGCCAAGGCAGGATGCAAACGCTACACCCCAATGTGACACTGATACCTCTTCTCCTGAAGAGGAAGAGGGAGAGTTGCCAGATGTTACACCTACCGATCCGTGGGATGATTGTCATTGCCATGCCTTCACCGCCTTCACCGCACCCGTCAGATTCTCCACCTAAGGATATTGGTGGATTTAATAACATTATGCAACCTGCGGCTACCAGGTTTGAATTGCCTGTCACAGTGGAGCAGTCTGACTGCTTTTTGCATGACTTTAAGGAGGGATATCGGAAGATTACCAGGGCTATCCCAATTATTGACTACATATGGAAGGAGGGCCTCAACATCATGAAAACACCCGCTTCCATTCCGGCAGTCCTTCCAAGAATTGAGAAGAAGTATCGTGCGCCACTTGATACTCCATCTTGTTTAATAGGACACACTCGGCCGGACTCTGTCATATCTCAAGCGGCACAACAGAGGTCCAAGAACCCTTCAGCTCCGATTTCAACGCCACCTGACAAGGAAGGCAGGAGACTAGATGCAATAGGGAAAAAGTTCTCTGCAAACGCAGCAGCCTCCATTAAGGCAGCTAATTCGTTAGCAATTATGGCCTGTTATGACAGACAAATGTGGTCAGATCTGTCAGAATTCCTCGATCTGATCCCGGAGGATCGCCAACAGGAGGCGCGCAAAATCCTGCTTGAGTGAGAAAGGGCGGCATTGGAGATCATTGATTGCGCTCTTGATATATCTAACACCAATTTTAGGCAATTGGTGGGAGCAGCAGTCCTCAGGCGTCAGGGTTAGCTCAAGGCTACCTCCTTCAGACCTGAGGTCCAAACGAAGATTTTGGACATGGCGTACTCGTTCTTTGGCAAACACATTGATGATGCTTTGCTGGCTATCAAAACGGATACGGACACTGCCAAATCACTAGGTACCCTACAATACAGGAGAGGAACATTTAGAGGAGCAAGGTGCCGTGGTTACTCCTCCAGGGGAAATTATTCCAACCAGCAAAATCGACAGTACCAGTCTCAGTACAAGCAACCGTACTATCAATCCTCCTACAGACAGCCTTTCTCTGGTAGTTTCTCTCGTCAGGGAGGGAAACGGCGCTCAAACAATCAAGGGCGTGATTCCACAAGCTGAATAGAAGGAAAGAACCCTGCCAATATTAATTAGTAGGTCCCAAAGGAGGGATCCTAATGATATGGGGGTGGTGACACAGTAAATCCTATCAGAGTCAACAATACATCACACAAATCTAATACACCGTTTTATGAAAAATAGAGTTGATTTATTAAAAAGAAACTGATTCATATTTAAATACATGTATGGAGTAAGAAACAAATAGGCAACAGTGAATTACAATAGGACTTCACAGAGAACAAAACATTTGTGTCCCACACACTACCTCAGTCATTCACTAAAGCATACACTCACTCACCAGCTCACTCACTATAATAATACAGTCACACACATAAAATGATGGAGGTACATAATAGCCTGCAGATGATACATTTTAGAACTGCTAGGACTAAATTAACAACATGGAGGCCAAACAAGATGGGCATGGTGAATTAATAACAGCTACATTAGAGGCCATCCATGTAGGTCACACCAACGCGCGTTTCGATGCGAAGCCTATTTGGGCTGCACCTTCATCAGGGCGAAGAGGACCAAGGGGTGGGGACATGCACACTCTTTTCTTATGGGTGAAGACTAAAGCTCTTATGGACTTCGGCAATGTCAAGAGAGATTCTTTGCATCGAGGAACTATGTCTCACCTTGAATTATTTTGTTTTTGACAACACCTATTACCAACAAATAAAAGGGACATCCATGGGGGCTATTTTTGCCCCCAACCTGGCAATTTTGTTCATGAATGCCCTCGAAACTGGCATCATTTTAACAGAAAGCAATCCTTTCCATGCAGGAATTGCTTTATGGCGTCGTTACATAGACGACATTTTCCTGATTTGGAACCTGGACATCCCCGCACTGCATTCCTTCAATCACTGGCTAAATAACAACTGCGCTGACCTGAACTTCACTCTGGCCTATGACAAAAACCAAATAGCTTTCCTAGATCTGACCATTTTCAATCATGATAATGAATTATTAACACGACTTTACAGGAAGCCCACGGAGCGCAACACTCTTCTGAGCTACGATAGTAACCATCCTAGGGCACTGAAAGACTCCTTACCATATTCCCATTTCCTGAGAATCAGGAGGAATTGCTCAGTCAAAGCAGATTACTTCAGGGAAGCAAGCGTGTTCTCAGACAAATTGAAAGCACGCGGCTACCCAAGAAGATTAATCAAAACGGCATCCAAACGGGCCTGGTATTGCCCCCGTGAAGCCCTTCAGACACCCAAATTAAGGGATAAAACTGAGAGAATAGCGTGCGTAACCACCTTCTCCCCCGTTTCCAACAAAATCCGGAAGTCCATTCTCAAACATTGGCCCACACTAAATGCAGGCCCAATACATTTAGAAAGGCCACTATTTGCCTTTAAGAAAAGCAAGAATCTAAGGGACCATCTAGTAAGAACTGCATTACCTGCCCCTACTTCCTTGATTACAATTGAATCCAACTGGGGCCTTCCTCCTATCCTGGGGCACGTTAAGTGTGGATGTTGTACAGTGTGTGAACTCACGATTGAGGCACGTAATTTCAGCCATAACGGTTTGACAGTGACAATGATAAGCTTCACTAATTGTAATAGCCACAATGTCATCTATGCTATCCTTTGTCCCTGTCCAAAAATGTACGTTGGCCAGACCACTCAAAGTAAAGACCCGCATATGTCAGCACCGAAGCCGCATCAGATGTGGGACCCCCAACGCACCTCTCGTTGAACATTTTGCGGAACTGAAACACACCGCGGATGATATCAAATGGACGGTTCTAAAGACAGTGAAACTCCCACAAAGAGGAGGTAACTTGGCTCAACTACTCAACCGAGAGGAACTAAAGACAATCATTCAATTCAACACTATCCACACAGGACTGAACAGAAGTGAGGACTGGACAACCCTGCTGTAAGCACCTACACTGAAAAAACCCTTCTACGACAGGCTGTCAAAAGATGGTTCAAATCACAAACTTTGGTCTAAACAATTTATAGTGTTTTAAAGGTCCGTTTATTCCTTGCAAGTACACCTTTGGAAATCTTTTTGTAATTCTGTGATGAAAGGTTACGAATTTTTACAGTAATTTTGGATTAATGTCACCTAAATCTATGCACTTGATCACAATTTGAGCACCTCTAACGGCACTTCTAAATTGGTGCACTATAGTAATGACCCAGCTCTGAGACCTACCCTCCCCTGTGGATCACATGAGGGTCTTCCACCCAACCATGATTCTTATACATTCCCATTAATCAGAACGGTATTCATAATCACGATTCCTAACAACCAGAGCAACTTTTGCCCATCCCAAAATGGCTGCCCCCCAAAAAAGTGAAGCCAGCATGGACCGCATCAGTCACTTGCCATGTGACACTGGATTAATCAGAACGGTATTCATAATTACGATTCCTAACAACCAGAGCAACTTTTGCCCATCCCAAAATGGCTGCCCCCCAAAAAAGTGAAGCCAGCATGGACCGCATCAGTCACTTGCCATTTGACACTGGTTTAACCAATAACAAGCCTTGTGGTTAACAACAAGGAAGCGATCCAGCCATACACAGCGTGCGCGACCGGTGTTTGCAGATCATCTTCCAAACTCCTGGTAAGCCCGCTGTACCGCTGCCCTTAGATCGAGTCCTACTCCAACTCGACAACTAACCCCCCCATTCTTTTGTTAATTATGTCCCGCAGCGGACCAGTCATCACTCTGGCTGCCCCCTCAACATGGCGCCATTGATCACGCCGGATCACGGATTCCCGTTTGACAAGAAACCACTCGGGTAAAGTAATGCTCCCCGCTAGCTGACCCATCAATTTTTTATTCCAGACTAACCCCATGCCTCTTACCCCCACAGAGATTGTGCACATCGCAGCTCGCTACTTACGCGGCGCAAGTACTACGTCCGCAAAGTGAAACCATAACCTCACGGTAAAGCGTCTTTGGCCTTTGCCTTATTGTACTCCCGCTCATTACCCCTTAAACCCATTTTTTTAATCCTGTTCTCCATGTTACCCCAACAGCGGTCTCAGCAGGCATCCTGGAACCTAGGAGCCCATAACCGCAAAAAACCTTCCGTTGCGTTGCTTTTCTTTTGAGGACGCAGTCCTACCACACATTGGCATGGTAATGCTTCACTATGAGCTCACAGACTTAACAATCACCCTTGATGGCCCATGACTTAAAATGTCTATCTTTTTCCGACAGCAACGCAATCCATGCGTGCAGCAAATCTTGGCCTAGGCTTATTGCACGTAAAGCTACAATTCCGGTGTACCAGATACTACTTCTAATCCTTACGGTAATGCGACACCTCAATTTATGTATCACACCAAAAGCCTCTCCATATCTTTGATTGTTTCAGTCAGCTCTACATCCTTTCTGTACTAACAGTGGCGTCCGGACTGGATAACAAACCCCGGCACCTCTACAGAGCTCTCAAGCATCATTGCCCCAAAAGAGAAGGAAACCTGAGCAATGGTAAAATGATACATCTCTTCACCTTTTTCACCCTCCAACTGGCCATGGTGAATACTAAAATAAATTCCTTATTCCCAACAGGGCAATGCACGTGGTCTTATTAATCTGGCCACACCATCCGAAGAAAATCCTTATCCCAGACACCAACTTGGTAGGTCTTCTACCACTGACCATTAACTATTAATGATGACAGATGCACCTATAGTACGGCTACGACCTCACTATGCCCCTTCACAAAACCTTCACCTTCACTCCGCAGCACATCCCTATCGCGGCATCATGCCTCACTACCCTTGCGTAGAATATAGGATCTTGGATCACTTCCACACACCGTTTTTACCCTATAGTTTGCCACCACCGAAAGCTGCACATTGACTGGTCACCATAAGGTCTCTCTAGAACAGCATGAATCTCAGAGTGATTGCACTGAATGCCCACGCCTTAAGGCCAACCCTTACACTGCGATTCCGAATACCGTAAAGGATAAGCTAGTGCGGACTATGACTTAACCTTATACAAAAATTGATTTTATGTATGTCTCTGTTTTTCCCCCCCCTTGCTTTTTTCCAAAACAGGTGTTAAAAAAAAGCTTTATTCGGGCAAAATTATTGTCATGTCCTGAAGATGATCCCTTTATAACCGAGCTTGGGATCGAAACGTCGACTGCTTTTAGAGTAATTCATACATGTGACTCCACCACATTATTGTTTGTATGAGTAACTCCAGGATACACTGTCAATGTAAATCCATATCAGTGACCTGCAAGCTCACCCTGTTTGCCTGCTATTTTCTTTCACTTACTCACACTTCCTCCTTATGTAAGGCACAGGACTGTGCCCTACTATAACCCCACTCTTTTGTGTTACGTGTTGTATTTTTAGAACAAACAATCTATTAAACAAATAAATATTCCTTGCCCGGCTGGACAAGGTTTTTTGAACTATATAGGAGCCCATTGTGGTCTATATTTGATATCTTTGTTCTCTCTTATTCCTGTATGCTCAGGACCACTTGTCACTTTGATAAATACTTGATACCCAAGGTCCCGAGCCATTTATTGGGTTCCCCTGTCCCTCTTCAATGTTAATTTAGTCCTAGCAGTTCTAAAATTTATCATCTGCAGACTATAATGTACCTCCATCATTGTATGTGTGTGACTGTAATATTATAGTGAGTGAGCTTGTGAGTGAGTGTATGCTTTAGTGAATGACTGCGTCAGTGTGTGGGACACGAATAAATGTGTTGTTCTCTGTGAAGTCCTATTGTAATTCACTATTGCCTATTTGTTTCTTACTCCATACATGTATTTAAATATGAATCAGTTTCTTATTAATAAATCAACTCTATTTTTCATAAAAAGGTGTATTCGATTTGTGTGATATACTGTTGACTCTGATACGAATTACTGTGTCACCACCCCCATATCATTAGGATCCCTCCTTTGGGACCTACTAATTAATATTGGCAGGGTTCTTTCGTTCTATTCAGCTGTTTTCTCCCCCTCTTCCTGCCCATATTTGAATCCTTTCTCTGGGGAACCCCCTTGTATTTTGTTGGTGATTCCAACAAGCGCCAATGAGCTTTGCCTGACATCAGTCATTCATCCTCCCTTGCCCGTGGGCGCCAAGATTTCTGCCTTACCAACAGTGGCGGAGCATAACTTTGGATCAGTGGGTCCTGGATCTTGTCAGGAATGTACACACTTTGGGGTTTTTGCAAAAACCACCAACAGTACGGCCCAGGGGTCCCCTCCCCTAGTCTTCACTTATTGTTCAAAGAGGCCTTCAAGATGCTACACAAGAATGCGATAGAACGAGTTCCCTCCACTCAGAAAGGGAAAGGATTTTATTCTCGCTTCTTCCTCGTAGAGAAAAATTCAGGAGAGTGGCGGCCAATTTTGGATACCAGAGTTCACCCTGACAACAGATGCTTCCATGGAAGGTTGGGGAGGTCACCTCCAGGACCTTCAGATTCAAGGGCGGTGGTCTCATCAGTATCAGCAGAGCTGAGAGCCATCTTTCGGTCCCTGCAAGCCTTTCTTCCACGGATTGCGATTTCGTCAGTCCTGGTGCGCACAGACAATACCACCAGCATGTATTATATAAACAAACAAGG
This sequence comes from Lissotriton vulgaris, assembly GCF_964263255.1. Lineage (NCBI taxonomy): Eukaryota > Metazoa > Chordata > Amphibia > Caudata > Salamandridae > Lissotriton > Lissotriton vulgaris. The sequence goes on from NC_141693.1 coordinate 1,796,595,352, forward strand.
GGGATCAAAATCTCTCTCCCTCTCGCTGGAAGCTCAAGAGCTGTGGGAGTGGGTCATACACCACGGCATATCCCTCCGAGCAGAACATGTGCAAGGTGTCCAGAACTCTCTAGCTGACAACCTCAGCAGGACTTTCACAGGCTGTCACGAATGGCAACTCGAGCAACATCAAGTGGAGGGAATCTTTCAAACATGGGGAACACCAACTCTGGATCTGTTTGCCACGCAGAAGAACCGCAAACGCCTGTTTTACGCCCGCAGGTTTCCTCAACAGGGATCAAGGGGAAATGCCCTTTTAATTAGATGGTCCGGAATATTTGCATACGCTTATCCTCCGATCCCGCTCATTCAGAAGATACTGCAAAAGATGAAGAGGGAACATTGCACTCTCATCCTCATTGCTCCCCGTTGGCCAATGCAGTATTGGTTTCAAGGACTCCTTCAGCTCTCTCAGCAGCCTCCACTTCGTCTTAAGCCGACAGTGTCGATGTTAACGAGAGAGGGAGGCCAGATCCGACACCCGGACCCTCAATCGCTGCACTTGCACGCCTGGCTCCTGACTTCCTAGAGTTCAAGGATCTTAACATCTCCTCCGATTTCAAGGCGATTTTATCACAAGCCTGTGGGCAAAGTACCATCAAGACATATCGTTTTAAGTGGAAGCGATTCTGTTCCTGGTGTGGAGAAAATAATGTTCATCCACTCCAAGCACCACCTGAGGACATCCTTCCTTATTTACTGTCTTTAGCTAAAGCAGGTCTGGTTTTCTCGTCCATTAAGGTACATCTGGCGGTAATATCCAGATTCAGGAAGAGTTCCAATAAACCATCATTATGTTCATCATCATTGATCAAACAAAGGGTTATTCCGAGATTTTCCTCCAATTCGACCCCCCCTCCAGAGTGGGACCTCAATATTGTTCTATCCCAACTGTTAAAGAGGCCTTTTGAACCTATTCACAGGGCGGAGCTGAAGTTTTTAACTTGGAAAGTGGCTATTTTACTAGCTCTTACTTCAGCACGCAGAGTCCGTGAGATACAAGCCTTCACGATTACACATCCTTTCTTACAATTCTCTAGAGACTTTGTGACGCTTAGAACTAATCCAAAGTTCATCCCAAAGGTGCCGACCCAATTCCACATCAATCAACCTGTCCAGCTCAAACCTTTTTCCCGGATCCTAAAACTCTGGCAGAAAAGGTATTACATTCCTTAGATGTGAAACGGTGCCTTAAGTTTTATCTCCAAAAAACAAAGGACATACGCAAATCTAGTCAGCTTTTTGTTGCTTATGGTCAAGCCACCTTGGGTCAAGCTGTAACAAAGGCGACTATATGGTTGGCATCTACAATTCTCTTCTGTCACGAAAAAGCTAACAAACCTTTAACAAGAAAGGTTAAAGCACATTCCACCAGAACAATGTCGGCGTCGACGGCCCTTTTCGCTGGAGTGACGCTGGAGAACATTTGCCGAGCTGCTACGTGGAAAAGTGTGCACACTTTTATGAAGCACTACTGTCTGCAGTCTGCAACTCATGATGACACAGCGGTTGGGGAAGCGGTGCTGCGGCATCTTCTTCACTAAGGTTAGACTTTTTATAGTCTTTTTCTTCATACTTTGACTGTTTTAAGCATACGTATTTCATTATAATGTTCTAATCTTTTCAAATGCTGTCCTAGTCTATAATGTACTATATGAAGGTTTTTAATGCATATGTTATGTTAACATGTTTGTGCTCTATAACCTTCCAGGTTGTGTGGGGATGGATACGTTTTATTTTGTCTCCCACCTTCCTCTAACGACAGACATGATGTCACTGCTTGCTACCCTGATTCAGGCATGTGAATCTATGAAAGATACCCCAATACTGGATAAGAAAACAAGTTACTTACCTGTAACTACAGTTATCCAGTATTGGCATCTTTCATAGATTCACATGCAACCACCCTCCTCCCCGGCAGGGCAATTCTTTTTTTTTATTGATACTTTCTTCTCACTTGTGCTGGGAAAATCTGAGGAGAACTGCCTGGGCTGTGAAGGTTCTAGAGGGTGAGGACAGCTGATTGGCTGAGGCTACTATTTCAGGTCTTTTTACATAATGAGGTAGATAGGCTGCTAAGTTTAGGGCCAAGTTAGGCCTTTTAGTATTTTTCAGCCTACTGCAAGAAATTTCTAGGCACTTCTATTGTATATATTTTTACAGTGGGACTCCCGCCTCGACGACGGGGAATGATTCAGGCATGGGAATCTATGAAAGATACCAATACTGGATAACTGTAGTTACAGGTAAGTAACTTGTTTTCATATACGGTACTCAGGGTATTCAAGATAGTCACCCGAGGGATTGCAGCACTAGTTGTGCCCCCCTGGGTGTGACACAGGTAAAATTGGCTACCAACTGCATCCTACCCTCATTGTATTTTCTTAGCATAAATAGGACACCTCTAGCACCCAGAACTCTAGTTTCTTTTAGGCCTGCTGCACCATGCCACCGGCAAACGAAGCTGCACCGGATGAACCTGGTGGCTCGCAAACTCAGGTAACTTAGCCTGCTGTGTCCTACTCAAGGAGAAGTCGCCTCCAGAGCATAGTTAAAGCAAATAGGTCTAAGGGTCAGTTGACTGACCTCCCGCTCACATCTCATAGCTACAACACCAAAAAGCCTGCTGGAGCCAGTTGGTAGCCCAAAATCTTCAGACAGCTGCCCACTGCCGTCATGCAGCACAAGAGACCAGGACCTGAAGCTCAAAGTTGCACCTGAGTTCACTGAACCCAGCAGACTCGTAGGGTTTCAGAAGCAGTTATCACCCAGCAAAGGGTTTGTAGCGACTGAGATACCAGGAGACTGGTAGCCCAATGTCGACTGAACTTCTGCCAGCACCCAGAGCCCTTCAAGGGACGTTGATCCTGGCTGGGACCAGGACTGCGTTACCTCCTTGGTGGATCGAGAAGTTGCAACAGGAAGACTCCTGTTGACCCCCCTCTCATCTTCAGCATCCTTGAGCATCTTCATTATCCTTGAGCATCTTCAGCATCCTTGAGCATCTTCAGCATCCTTGAGCATCTTCAGCATCCTTGAGCATCTTCAGCATCCTTGAGCATCTTCAGCATCCTTGAGCATCTTCAGCATCCTTGAGCATCTTCAGCATCCTTGAGCATCTTCAGCATCCTTGAGCATCTTCAGCATCCTTGAGCATCTTTAGCATCCTTGAGCATCTTTAGCATCCTTGAGCATCTTTAGCATCCTTGAGCATCTTTAGCATCCTTGAGCATCTTTAGCATCCTTGAGCATCTTTAGCATCCTTGAGCATCTTTAGCATCCTTGAGCATCTTTAGCATCCTTGAGCATCTTAAGCATCCTTGAGCATCTTCAGCTTTAACATCCATGAGCCTCTACGGCATCCTTGAGCCTCTTCGGCATCCTTGAGCCTCTATTTAACTGCAATACAACTAGCCCAACTGTTTGGTGAAAACGTTTCTAAGTGTCAAATTCGTTTAATTTGCCAATGCTTGTTCGCAGTTAGGTGACATGCTTTGATTTGCTGTACCTTGTAAAGTCTATATCTCCAGAACCCTCTGGTGCATCTTTTTTGTTGTGGTGCCTAAAATGCATTAAAATACAGTCTATTTTTATAAATTGGCGTTTGATTTCTTGAGTGTCTTGTTGATTTTGTTTCTTCAACTGTTTTGGTGATTTTGTGTAAGCATTGCTGGTCAGAGCCACAGCTACCCAGAGTTGAGCTGAAATGGACCTGTATATATATTTATAATGCATGTCCATCTTTGCTCCCACTATCTGAAGTTCATGCCCATTCCCAACTTTGTGCAGTATACTGCTGAAAGCATTATTGATTTTTTTTGGTGCTATTTATTTTTTGAGAACCCTCCTTTAACAAACCTTTAAGTAACACCTAGCGTTGGAGCTGTCAAAATAATATAGGGAATTTTTGCTGTTGTTCCCTTTTGTTACTTACTGCTCAATTATGCCATTTCTTCTACTGTCACCAGCAATGATGTTAGCCATTCTTGAAACGTTGCTGAGGGTGCTATAAGTGTAATCCCTCCTTTAACAATCTTACTTTCTTTTCAGTTAAAAAATGCCAATGCAGTCCTAGAATATGAACGAATAGGTGAAGCAGATTTTGAAAAACGCGACTTTCGGAAGGTAATGTTAAGTTTGTTTATATTTTTCAATATTTGTGATTTGTTAGATCTATCAAAGTAGTTAGTCTCAGATAAAACAGAACTTAGTGCTCTTTGTAAATTATGTATAATTAAAAAAAAAATGAGCGCTCCTAATTACAATTTTTAAAGTAAATAAAGTGCATGAACAGCTTACATTGTTTCTTATTGACACAAACATAATTTTATGGTCTTTCCTGAGTGTAATCTGTTTTTGTTCCTTATTTTTTGGGGCAAAGGTTGTATTCTGCATGGACCGTGCTTTAGAATATGCCCCTGCTTGCCACCGATTCAAAATCCTCAAAGCAGAATGTTTAGCACTTTTAGGACGGTATCCAGATGCACAGTCCGTAGCCAGGTACGTAATGCTGAAACTACAAAGTCAAAATGTCTTCAATCCAAATAGGGCTGCCTCATTAAGCCTAGCATTTCATAGTGGATTGAGGATTTCTGACCGGGATGACTTTGTCCCTAAGGCAGGTAAACAAGCAAAATTGAAAAACTTTTGAACACCCTTAAGTTATGCTGTTTCTAGATTGTGTTTTTTGGCAGGGTCGAAAAGGCTAATCCGCTGCAGTGTATCAAAGAAGCCAGTTCTTGTTGGACATGAGTATGCAAAGTAGATATTACTTATTCAGTTTTCTCAAAGGTCATAAAATACTCAAGGTAAAAGACCACCAGGCGAATAGCATACATTTATTCTTGCTTGGTGAATTTTAAGGGGAACGTATTAGCAAGTATGCTCGGTTTCTTGTTCTCTTCTTGCTTCCACACCTGTTTGACTTAAGACTACTAATTTCTTTTAGACCATGTTATTTTATTGTTTTTTGAGCACCTGTTAACCCACAGTAGTATCTCCAGCAAACCTTTCCCACTGTATTGGTTAGCCAAAGCCAAATGTGTTTGCTTGGCATGTTTGTCTGTGAGCATGAGCTAATAACAGCAATTTTTCCATGCAAAAAGGCAAGCTAGGCTTGATTATGATTGCCTTTATTGATTTCTTTTTGTTTCAGTGACATTTTGCGTATGGATGCCACAAATGCAGACGCTTTGTACGTCCGAGGTCTTTGCCTTTATTATGAAGACTGCATTGAAAAGGCTGTTCAGTTCTTTGTCCAGGCTTTGAGAATGGCACCAGATCACGAGAAGGCGCGGCTCGCATGCAGAGTATGTATCTAAAAAGAAGTCCTTTGTCCTATCAAAGTTCAGTGTCCTTGAAGCACTGGGACTTTAAATAACAGTATATGGCATATATATTCTTACCACTGGAAGGTGAGCATGCATTCAGAAAATGCTACCACAATTCTATTGCATCTAACATCCTCTACAGTCTGTATATTAATTAAAAAATTGCAAAATAGGACATATATAGGTGATTTTGATTGAATGTTTTCACAGTTTTTCAATTATACATAAATTCTGCTTACCCTGTGCATCCTTGAACTGCATGTTTGGTATCTTGGTTGCATTTAAACTAATTATGTTCATTATTGTTCATTAATTTTACAAATCATTTTAAATACAACTGAACTGACTCTACTGACACTGAACTATTAATTGTCTTTTTAAATCATCTCTTGTAGAATGCTAAGGCACTTAAAGCAAAGAAGGAAGAGGGAAACACAGCATTTAAAGAAGGAAATTATGAACAAGCCTACCAGTTGTATACAGAGGCCCTCGAGATTGACCCAAATAACATTAAGACAAATGCCAAACTGTATTGTAATAGAGGGACAGTTAATTCAAAGGTAACTTGTGTATGGCTGTCATTCTTTGTCATTCTTTGATTCACTTTTTGCACTGTAAAATCATCATTTGTAATCCTAAACGCTAAATAATTCCCTGCTGTGTTTAGGGTCTCCAGAACAGTTCATATTGTTTTATGTGTTCTATATGTCCACATATCAGCAAAGAGGATGAAGAGTCTAACGTATCCAGATATTGTGAAGCCCCTCCACAAAAAAGCATAACACAAGCAAGATCTTTCACATTTTAGACTGTTTGTTGCACAAAACCCTGTCTTAAAATACATTTCAGCACCTGATGCCTATATTTCAAAGTAATGAGAAAAAGTGCAGACTGATTAGATTACTCTTCATGCACTGAGAATGTGTCTGAATAGACTGTTGACGAGGCTCATAACTATCAATTCTGCGTTCTGATAACTTTCTTGATATGTATGACTGGATTTAATGAAAGCTAGGTTCTGGACAGTGGCGGCTAGTAAAGTTTGAAAATGGTGCGGCGTGAAATGAAGCCATCAATTTTCCATTAGTGAGCAAACATGAGTAGGCATAAGCTAAAGATGTTTGAAGGCTGTAGCATTTGCTGAAAGAGAGGCTAGGCTGTGAAGGGAGGCTTGGTATTTTGTTGGCTGGACAGGATAAGTCTGGTACCAAAGGTGCAGACTAAAATCAACAGTTTTATTAAACAAAAGAGAAATAGTCAAAGAAGCTTGGTGCTGGGTACTTTTATGATACTTTTATGGGACTACAAGCACATTACTCTTTTATGATCAACAGGACAAAAACGTATGTCATTGCTAGCCCTTTAAAATTATTCACAAAAGAACATTATGTTTGAGGCATATGAGCTGTAGATCACATGCTTTGCATAGCCTGCCATCTAGTGTTGGGTCCAGATGTTTGCACTTTGTTTTTCTTCGAAGAAGTCTCTTCCAGCCACGAGGTAGGTGACTCCTCGTTTCTGTGATAGTGCGCATGGGCATCGACTCCATTGTAAGATTCTTTTTTTCCGCCATCGGGTTCGGGTGTGAATTGCTGCACTCCGGTTCGGCACCGTTTCTCTGGTTCCCTTCGACGCACAATCCCCTACCCTTGACGGTATTGTTTCTCGATGGTGTTTTCCCATTCTCCTCATATCGTTTCGACTTGAAGGTATTCGATCGGAAAACTCGCGTCAGGCTGTTGGGCCTACCCGCGCAGAGCTTGCTAGCAGTCGATGAAAAGGACTCCATTAAAGCTCTGACCCTAGTGTCCCGCGTAGTTTCCGCGCACCGACTTCCACAAAGTGTGCAGCCTCTGCCTATCCCCGGAACACGACAAAAAAGACTGCGACGCATGCCGATCGTTTCGATCGCAGAAGACGCTCAGTGACAGTCTGGCTCAACGTCACGAAGTGCCACATCAGAGCTGCTCTGCACCGGACAACTTTGGCAAAGATTCAGACAGAGAAGAATTCCACGCTCAAGGACCCGAAGAAGAAGCATAGCATATCTCCGTGTCTGAGGGCGACTCCGATATGGAAGAAGAGGAGCAAGTTACACCGGGTCAGCGTACCGTGAGTACAGAAACCCCCTTGCCCCAGCAACACAAGAAGAAAAAGGCTCTAGTTCCTCCTCTGCCTTCCGGCCAAGGTCGGCACCGAGAAAGTTTTGGATGCCCGCCCTCTGACCCGGTGCTGAAACACAAGGAAAAGCCTTCTGGCTCAGGCTCGAGTCTGCCCCGTGCCGGAGCCGAGCCGAAGCCTTCGGCGGCGAAAGCAAAGCATGTTGTGGTAACCATTCCATTGTTAACGAAGAGTAAATCTTCAGGGCCTAAACTTTCTACACCAAAAACAGTGACCAAATAGAAAAAGACTCTACCAAAAGAGCCTCGGTCTGGTGTTCCACCTTCGGATCCGAAACAAAAAGAACGGTTAATAAATCCAGAAGCCGGACATATTCATGCCAATTTACCAGAGAAAAGGAAGATGGGCCTACAGGAGGATTACCACATTCATCTAAAGAGAAAAAAATGTGGTTACTAACCCTTCTCCAACTTACATTCCACCTCCTCCCAATGATCCGAATGTACTCATCCCACCCACAAATTCACCTCTATCACCTGACCCACAGGATGGGGATGAGGATTTGCTACAGGATACTGACCCATGGGAAGAATATGACACTGATCCGAACACTGATATCAATCCGGATCTATATCCGTCCAAACCCTCACCACCCGACAACAACATAGGATCCATTGAGCTACATAACTGGGGTGCTCATAATGGGATGGGGCTACATAAAGAGGCTCTAGAGGAGGATTTCTTATTCGAAACCTTAAGTTCCCCTCTGAGAGCTACTCACACACTACCAATGCTTAAGCATACAGATGAGATTTTTAAAGATCCTGTGAGGGCAAGAATTATTACACCCATGGTGGAGAAAAAGTATAGGCCAGCACCTACTGACCCCACTTAGTTCAAAGGTTAGCTGCCTTTAGGCTCTCTTGTGGTTTCCAATGTTCGCAAGAGACGTAACTCAGACTACTGGTGAGCCCCCTCCTCCTGATAAGGAGTCCAAATTAATTGATGCCGCGGGCAAAAGGGTAGCGTCTCAAGCCGACAATCATTAGGACACTCCTAATGCGCAAGCTTTGTTAGCTCGCTATGACAGGGCTCATTACGATGAGCTGGAGAAACAAATGTAGTTCCTGCCTGATGAACACAAATCAAAGGCTAATGACCTTATTCGCCTTAGACGCAGCAGACACAGCACCCCACGCAGTGGACACCAGCGTACTTCTACGCATGCATGTATGCTTGGTTGATTGAGAATTCCAGGATTCAAACCAGAGGTTCAAACCTCTATTCTAAACCAACCATTTGACAAAAAACACCTCTTCGGTCCAACAGTGGACACTTTGCTAGAAAAAATAAAGGACACTGAGGTTGCAGGCTTTACAATTAACTTCAAATAGGGGATCCTTTCGTCGCTCCTTTTACAGGGGTGGCTCCAAAAAATTTTTCACAGAGAATCCCTTCTTCTCTTACAATGGCAACAACCAATCGCCCTCATCAAGAGGCTATTTTAGAGGTGGATTTAGAGATAACTATGGGAAGGGAAGGGGCAGAGGCAACTGAACACTCACTTCCCCTGCACACAACAAACGGTGACTTCCTTCCACTACCCCTGATCATTCCACTCCTGTCGGGGGACGTCTCTCCCAATTTCTACCTGTCTGGAATACAATCACCTCAGACAAATGGGCTCTACAAATTATCCAATATGGTTACTGCCTGGAGCTTACAGACAGTCCCCCAATCATTCTTCGAAGATCACACGCAATGTCACAAGAGCATCTCAACGTTCTCAAACAAGAAGTTCTCTCACTGTTAGAAAAAGGAGCTATAGAACCAGTCCCATTACAATATCAATGGGCCGGTATATACTCTCTGTACTTCTTAATTCTCAAGAAGGACCGCCTATGCTAGACCTCAGAGAACTAAATCTATACATTCAGTCGGACCACTTTCATATGGTAACACTCCAAGTGCTCCCGCTCCTTCAGCAAGGCGATTTTTTTTGTCCACTCTGGACTCAAATGACACCTATTTCCATATCCCAATACACCCTGCTCCTGTAAATACTTCAGGTTCATGGTAGGGGACCAGCACTATCAATTCAAGGTACTCCCATTCAGAGTAACCACCGTACCCAGGGTTTTCACCAAATGCCTGGCAATAGTCGCTGCTCATTTACGAGGACAACACATTTCCAAATTCCCATACTTAGACGACTGGCTCATAAAAGCCAGCTCGCTACAAAACTATCTAAGTCACACTCACAAAACAGTGCAGTTGCTCCACGATCTTTGATTCACAGTAAATCTGTCCAAGTCCCATCTCAAACCATCCACAACGCAAGCATATTTGTGAGCCACTATAGCTACACAAAAGGCTCTGGCCTACTCCAATCCAAACAGAATCCGCAATATGCAGACTCTACTCTCTGTTTCAGCCTCAACACTCATTGCCAGCTCGAGTGTTCATGCAGTTACTAGGGATGATGGCGCCTTGTATCCCAATAGTCCCCTACGCAAGACTTCAAATGCGTCCCCCTTCAGGAATGCTTAGCATGTCCATGGAACCAGGCTTAGTGTCTGTTATCAGATCTAGTGTTGGTGGACGGCCACACCCATCGCTCTCTGCAATGGTGGTGTCCACAAAACCTTTCAAAAAGGCGGTACTTCATCGGTCCGGTTCCACAGATGGTGCTAACAGCAGACTCATCTCTCAGTGGTTGGGACCTCCTCTCCAAACGCACACAATTCAGAGCATGTGGAGCTTACAGCAAAAGCAGCTTAACATAAATCATCTAGAGCTGCTAGCGATTTTTCTAGCGCTCAAGGCATTTCAGGTTCATCTAGTAGGAAAAGCTGTCCTGATGCGTACAGACAACGTGACCGCTATATACTACATACAGAAACAGGGGGAGGGACACACACTCTCCAGCTGTCACAACTAGCACCATCTTGAGGTGGGCTATACGTCACAAAATGTAGCTCCTCACAGAACACCTTCCAGGAGTAAACCATGAAATTGCAGATCTGCTCAGTTTTCAAAGACAACAGATCCACGAGTGGGAACTCCACCCTCGAGTTCTCATCCCATTCTTTCAGATATGGGGCTTCCCTGACATAGATCTGTTCACTACACACCTCTCCCACACATGCCATTAGTGGTTCGGAAACTCACAGGCGTCCCTGACACTCATCCTAGTTGCTCCCACATGGGCCCGTTCACCACCCTATTAGAGCGCTCAGTAGTTCCTCATCAAAAACGACATCTTACACCCCATCTCTCCTCACGCAGAGCCATGGAGAGATAAGACATCCATATCCCAGTCATCTCAACCTAGCGATCTGACACCTATAGTCTTAGAGTTCGGCTACCTCAATCTCACGCCAGATGCATGAATATTATCAAAGAGGCTAGACGTCCTACCACAAGAGCTTGCTACGCGTCAAAGTGGAAGCAGTTTGTCATATACTGTAATAATGATCAAATCAACCCGCTTGATGCTTCAGTTCAAAACATTATATGTTATTAATTATATTTACACCTGCTCCAGTGTGGAATCTCAACATTGTCCCCACCAAACTTATTGATCCACCTTTTGATCCATTGCACAGATGTTAGTTGCAGTTTCTCACTTGCCAGGTAGCTTTCCTCATAGCTATCACATCACTGAGAAGAGTGGGTGAGATTCAGGCACTAACAATAGAAGAACCATTTTAATAAGTACACCAAAACAAAGCGGTTCTTCGGACCGACCCTAAATTTCTACTAAAGGTAATTTCCGCCTTTCATATTAACCAATCTGTTGAGTTGCCTGTGTTCTTCCCTCAACCAGATTCTGTGGCAGATCGTGCTCTACACACCTTAGATGTGAAAAGAGCATTACTCTACTACATAGAAAGGACACAACCTTTCTGTAATACAAAACAACATTTTGTGGCTTTTGCTCCACCACATAAAGGCAATCCCATATCAAAATTAGGTATTGCACGGTGGATAGTCAAGTGCATTAAAACATGCCATGCAAAACAAACATTGACAATTTCCCTTAGAGTGCACTCCACATGTAAACTTGGGACTTCTATGGCATTTTTAGGAAATATACCCATAGATGACATTTGCAAAGCTGCAACATGGTCTACACCACACACATTCACAAAACACTATTGTGTAGACGTGTTAGCAAGTCAGTAAGCTAGTGTCGGCCAAGCAGCTTTACATCACTATCACTGCAGATAACCTCCTTTCTGGACTTTAGCTTTTGAAGCCATATCAAAAGGCTCCCTTCACGATCCCTCAGGGTCTTACTTGAAAAAGTGCGACATACCTTAGTCTTTGGCCTGGTGATCCGGGTATAGACAGTAAATACAGTCCGTATGAGGGTCATCAGTATAGAGCCTCTTCTTGGAACAAGTGGCACAGGCGCTAACTAAACCTATCTTCTCCTTTCCAGACATTCTCTGAAGACAGTCCAGAGAAGTAAAAATCCAGATGAATTTCTTAGAACCAAGTTCTCAAATTAGGTTGAAAAAGTAGAATTTGAGCAGAGCTCAAAGGAGGCTCCCTAGCACGACGTGCAGTAGAAAATCTGAGGGGGTAAAGGTTCTCTCGGGAGTGTTCTAGAGGGTGTTCCAGAGGGTGAGGAACTCGCATTGGTTCAGGGACAAGTTTGGTCTCTTTTACATAATGAAGGTTATGGGTTGGAAAAGGGAAATGGGCCTAGCTAGGCCTCTTTCAGTTTGCTATCCAACTAAGCATTGTTATTTTATATACCGAAGACTTCCGTCTCGATGCTGGGGAACGATTCAGGCATGTGAATCTATGAAAGCTTCCAATACTGGAGAACTACAGTTACAGGTAAGTAACTTGTTTTTCATCACTGCTGTACAATCTATGCAAAGCATGTGATCTACAGCTCACATGCCTCGAACGGAAAATGCTACTTGCCCAGTATGCATCTGTTCTTGGCATGTAGAGCTTTATATACACATGTGCCTACCTGCTCCCCCCTCCCCCTCACCCTCCCCCGGTTACCTATACCTGTTGCAGTGACGTCTTACTTAGATACGAGTAGCGTGCTACCCACCGAAAAAGCGATCTGACACCTCGTCGGGGGTAGTAAGCGCTACATAAATGCAATTACAATACAATACAATATATACATGGACATCTCTTTCTACTACTCTTACTAACTCCATTATCACCCTCTGCGGGAAAATAATTGAACAATGGAGTCGATACCCATGCACACGATCACTGAAAGGAGGAGTCACCTGCCTCGTGACTGGAAAGAACTTATTTGAAGAAAAACAAAGTGCTAACATCCAGACCCAACACTAGATGGCAGGCTATGCAAAGCATGTGAATGTACTGCTCTACATGCCAAGAACAGATGCATACTGGGTAGGTAGCATTTTCCTTTGCACTTAATGTGCCTTGTTTGACCCAGTTCCTGTCTTTGCCTCTGCAAAGTGATGAGAAGAAAGACCTACAAATCACGTCATTAGAAAACACACACACCGCCATTTAACATTTGTCAGGGAAATGCCAAAAATCTTTTAAACCGCAAAGGAAAAACTCACCAGGGCTGTATATGTTGACTTTCAGCCAAGCACAAAGAGACAGTCAAAAGGTTTGCACGGTGTCCTGCAGTCAGTTGGACAATTCCAACTCTTCTCTTATGGTTTGTGTTCAGATTCCTTGCTGCCCCCCTTGCTCTTCTAATGCACCTTTTCAGATGGTTAATGGAACCAGCATGTTGTGCTCATCATGCAGTGGCACTTCACTAGTGCATCTGTTTTTAAGTATTGAAATCCATTTTGCTGGCGAAATTGTATTCTGACTGGAAATAAATGCTAGCGCACAGCAGCACCATAAAGTCAGTGAGAGAAAAAGAGGCACTGTGGTTGGTGTGAGAGTACAGTGTGGCTGTTGTGAAGTCACTTTTATAACACTTAATTAAATGCGCACATGTGGGCATCCCAAACTAATAGTACGTGCCAGGAGTTGCTGATACATTTGTGCCACAGCATACTGTCTGCACTGACAATTGCAAGATAACGATCAAGCTCACTTGGAGATGCTGATCGGTGCTGCAGAAGTTGTTGGGCATTCAGAGAGATCGCTCAGATAACTAGCCAACATTATCACTTATTTGTAGAAAATAAACAGCGCTGGTGGCTAGAGTCCAGGTTTGAGCTTGACGCCTCTATCCTCTAACCCCACCCACTCTTACTCCCAATCCATACTGTGACGAGTTCCTGATGGACATGAAGCCCCTGGAGCTGCAGGGCTTCAGCCACAAACGCCCAGGGACAAACTTGTTGTCAGGGGGTGGAGGTTAGCGGAGAAGGCAATGATTTTGACGAGCTGGTGAAATGGTAATTTGATACAAGCCTTACTGAGTTGGCTGCGCAGGTGCAGCAGAGGACTGCTCGAGGAGTTTTTGCCGGACGGCGAGTTATTTCCAGTACTGCTCTAAAGAGAACCTTTCATTTTAGAATGGTGGATTTAAAATGTTTTCATTAAGAAAAAGCTATTTTCGGGAAGGAAATAAAGGGGGCGGAGTCCCAGCGCCCTCCTGAGGGAAGCACCCCAGGCTCCGGGTAATGCCTTACTTCATGTTGCATAGAAAAGTAAATTACGTTAATCCTGTTTCCTGTTTTCTGTATGAAATGTCACCCGTTTAAAATTAATGAAAAAAATTGGCTTTTTATATATTGTTCATAAGCCATATGTGCGTTTTACAGCTCCTCTCATACCCGCCAACCCATAAAAACACTTTACAAAATACCAAACATTTTTAGTGTGATTCCTGTACAGAAGTGCTAATCCATCTGGAGAAGATGAAAGTGGGAAAGTTCTAGTACAATTTTCTGATTAAACTACATCTCGGATTGACCCCTTAATGCTGAGACTTTTCTGTCCTGAGTGTTGCGCCCTTTTTTGATGTTTGGTGTACTTAACACTTAGGCCTACATAACATTTTTTCTGCAAAATATATCGACGCTAAATAAGCATGGTTTCTTCAAAGATCCTGAGAATACTAAAGAAATAAAGGGTTTGTACATTCCCCTAGAAAACCAAGAAAATGGCCAATGTACCAAATTTTATTTTTTTGGTATAAATATAGGCAGAAGTGTTGTGAAATAATGCACGTCTTTACCTCTAAAAATTACATCAGCAAAATGTCTTTTTTTTACGCTTTCAACATACCTCCATTTTGTGGTGCAAACCTGTGTGGAACACATGGGTGATCTCCATACTTCTCTTGTAGGGGATTACCATGTCTAGTCTTAAGCGTTGAATAGTCTGGCCTATCTGTGGGGGCCCGGAGCACTTTATCCAATGTAAGTTCCTAAGTGATGAAGTTCAGGAAGGTCTTAAAGTCATAATGCAGCAAAGGGGGAGGCTACAGTGGTCAGAGTTCTTCATCTTGGAATGGCAAAAGAAGATACTGCAGTTATATATGCTCTCACTACATGAATTTGTTGTACTGGCACAGAAAAAAGAGGAGACAAAAACCCTCCAAAAGGAGAATCTAGGTCTCATTCCAGAGCCCCATCACTGATTGAGATAAGATACCTGCATCTCCCATCCCAGTCTCTCCTCGACTGGACTTAGTGGTTCCAACAGCCCCTCTACCTCCAGCGGTACCGGTTTTCTGCCGCCAGTACCATCACTACCAGCACCTGTCCTGCCTTCTACTGTGGTAACTCGGGTCCCCATCATACCAGCTCCTCGGAGATCATGTTCAAGGACAGGCCATAGTTCTCGTCATGGACACTCACGCTCCTCCACGAGATCACATCATTCGTGCCGCAGATCTTACCACAGGTCAAGATCACTCTCACAATGCCATGACCATGGAGATACATCTTCGTCTACCAGCGGATTCTCGCCTACATTGTCCGACTCGCCTCAACCTCTGTCCTCCCCAAATGATATAACAGTTCAGTTCAAAGCTTTATTTCGATACACATGTGATATCATAAAAGCACATACACAAGATAAAAACAAGGAACCATAATTCATAGGTCACTGCGATTTACAGAGTTAATAACAGTAGAAAAACATCCATGGTACAATAAATAGATTAAGAGGCGTATTAAACAGTGAAAGCTTTGTAAAAGTAAAAATTAAAAATGTTGAGTTACAAAGTGATACATCACAATGATTTTGCTCCTAATACCCAGGCCCAACTCAGGAATTTAGCAACCCCACAGACTAGGCGTGTGCTGGTGTCAGTTTTAAGAATTCTCAAGGCTACGGAATGACTCCTGGTGCCAAGCAATAGACATGTGGGTTTTAGCCATCTCTGCCTAGGCTTTACATATGCCGGGCACACAAAAAAGACATGGGCAATAGTTTCGATAACACCATTACAGGTAGTGCACTCAGATGGGGTTTGATACGGGGGCTTCCATTTACAGGTGTAATCATGCAAAGGTAAGTTTCCCAACCTGAACTGGATGAACCGGGATCTATCCCTTGGTTTTGCAATAAAATCCAGGTAGGGCTCCCAACGAGGCTCAATTTTATGCTGTTTAAACTCCTCAGTCAACCTACCCTGGTTAGGGTCCCTTAGATCTTGCTCATCCACCCAGTTCCAGTAGACTCGCTTAAGTTCAAGCTTGGGTACAGAAGCTACACGCTCCCATCCAGTTGGGAAGCCAACGTCACTCAGAAGCTTCTTAATGTTATGGATCCAACTAACTTTATGTGAACCACTAAGGTTCATGACCTCTAGCAGACCATCAAGATATTTGGAGAGCTCAGGTGTCCGCCATACCCTGGCCCAATATAAAAGGGGCCGAAGCCTAGCTATATCCCGGATAGGGCGGCGGCCCAGATCACTCAATAGTGGTTTGATAGGGGTACCCATCGGGAGGGATGCTAGCTCTCTAGAAAACTTGTTTTCAGAGGTAGTAAGTGCACTAATACATTCGAAGCCCCACAGCTCGGCACCATAAAGGGCGCTGCCCACAGCCTTTGCAGCATATATAGCTAGGGCCGGGGCGATAGGCTTAGAGATGGACATGCGGTGTTCCCGCCCTAGGACACCGGTCACCCTTTTGTGGTTCAAAAGCATTTTATCAATATGGGCCTGCCACTTCAGATTGTGAGTGATTCTGATTCCCAAATAATCGAATTCTTTTATGCGATCCAAAGGTTCTCCATCAAGGTATAGGGTGGACCTGGAGGACTTACTTGGGTTAAAATAGAGCAGCTTAGTTTTGGTGGTGTTAATGACTAGGCCTCTAAGTTTACAGAACAGGCTAAAGCGATTAAACAGTTTTTGCAAGCCCACAGGAGTTTTTGAAACTAGCAAGGTGTCGTCTGCGAAAAGTAAGGTGGGCACTTTATCGCCTGCTAGGACCGGGGCATCTGCATCGATTTCAAGTAAGAAAGAGACGACACCATTTACAAACAAAGAAAAGAGTGTTGGGGCCAACACGCACCCCTGTCTAACCCCTCGCCTAACAGGGATCCTATCGTTTTTTTGCCCTTGAGAGCCCCATCTAATACGGGCATAGGTGCCTTCATGCATGCGGATCAAAAGGTTTAATATTGGAAGCGGGATCCCCATCTCCTCCAGTATAGTCCACAATCGGTCTCGTGGAACCAGGTCAAAGGCGGTCTTTAAGTCAATAAATGCCAAATAAAGACCGCCTTTGCCGATAGTCACCACTTCCAGTGAAGTAGGAGCAATCTAAAGGCTTGATCAATTGTACTAGTACATGCCCTGAAGCCAGCCTGGTAGGGGGAAATGATTTTATTTTCCTCTGCCCACGAGAGGATCCTTTCAAGGAGAACCCTGCCAACCAACTTCTGTCCTGCGTCTATCAGACTAATTGGACGGTAGTTGGCGGGGTTCTCCCTGGGGCCCTTCTTATAAATGGGAATCACCTCAGCTGCCTTCCAGGAACAGGGGACTGGAGAGCCTGCCATCAATGCATTTATAAGGAGGGTGAAATACGTTGCCCATCCTTCGGGATTGGCTTTAAATAGATCACCAGGCACTCCGTCCTGTCCTGGTGCTTTGGCAGAAACTATTTTGGCTATTGCAGCGAGAACCTCTTTCCTATTGACTATGGTTGACATGAGCTGACCGGAACCATCAACCGAGACACCGCTCAAATGCCCGGGGGCTCCGGGCAGGTCAATCCCTCCATATAGCCCAAGGAAGTGTTCAAACCATTCACTATCCGTGATATGGTTTGGGATTTGGCTCGGGCTGCACCCAGATGATTTTCTGACTAATGACCAAAACACTTCAGAATCCCTATTTTTACTTGCGTCTCTAAGATTTTCCCAATGGGACTCTTCCCAAGCCCTTTTAGCGGCTATAATTGCCTTTCTGTAATGTAATCTTGCCGAACGCACAGATACTGCGTTCGAGGATTTAATGGCAAAGATTAAATCAGTTTTCCTCCTCCTGCAATTACTATCAAACCAGCTCTGTGGGGGCTTAGTACATGCCGGGGTCTTTCTTGGAGGGACCATAAACAGCTTTCCAATGTGGTCCATTGTGGCAGTATAAATGTTTTTTATCTCTACCGACCCTGCCTCCTTATCACAGACTACAGATAACCTTAATAACTGCTCTGCAAGGATTCCGTCCAACTGGCGCAATTTAGAATCGTCCAGGCAGAACTTTGGCCATTTTAAGAATCTATTACAGTTCGAAGGGATGTGTTCTTTAGTTAGTAAATTCCTATCTTTTGAGGGCACGCGCTCTTTTGTATCCCATGGGTTTAGCAATGTGAGGGACAAAGGATTGTGGTCACTCTCAACCGATGGAATAATGACCATGTCCACTACAGACTTCCAGGTTCTCCTATCGATCATTATGTAGTCAATCCTGCTCTCGCACAATACTCTATTATAAGTGTTAGCACCGTGGGTGTCAGAGCTAGTTAGCGGCCCGTAAGCCTGTTTCTATCATTAAGCTGTTTAGTTAAATGACTACAGGAGACCATCTTCTCACAGGCTTGAGAGTTAAGGACGGAACGCCCCATTGTGCGTCATCCTCATGTGTTCCCAAAATATCCTCTGCTGCCATCGGTTCGAATGAACAATTAAAATCTCCAGCTACTAGGGATAAGGAGTCAGGAGCACACAACCTCAATAAATCTGTTAATATCTCAACTGTAGGCGATTTGCACCCTCCCTGCGTTCCTCTTATATAAACATTGAAAAAATCCCAACCAGGCTCACCATTAATACTTTCAACAGATAGCCACATGATGTCCGGGCAGGGGACAGTATGATTTATAATCCTGAGGTTGAGATCAACCCTTACCCAAGTTAAGAGTCCCCCTGAGGGACGACCACGACCAGCCGATGTAGCAGGCACACAAAAGGTGGAGAAACCGTGCATATGCAACGGTTCTAAGCTCCAAGTCTCTTGAAACATACAAATGTCGTATCCATTGATAAAGTCAACCCAGTCAGGCAACAGAAGCTTGCTCCGCAGTCCTGCCACGTTCCACGAAACAATCTTAAGCGCGCTAGCATTATCTCTACCAAGGGATACAACACCTGAGATGTCAGCCAAGGTTGGGGAGGCTTCAGTCTCATTACTATCCACCGGGTCCAAGGCTAAGCCAGTGGGTTCTATAACCTCTAATACTTGGAGTACAGGTCTTTCTATAGAGCGATCGCCCTGCTGGAAAGAAGGGATACTTATTACGCTTACAGTTGCATCTGGTCAATCTACTGCGTCCAGGCAATCATAGCGATTGTGATGAAAGAAACTATCAAAGTTTGCGGGGGCAGGGACCAATCTCCTTGTACTACACCCCTCCCGCGCCCAGAAACCATGGTCCAACCATCAGCTTGGGCGGAAAAATGACCGGGAGGGTAAAAATAAGTTAGAGGGAGGGAATGGACAGTCGTGCCTGTACTAGGATATCTCCAGTTGCAAATAAAATCAACAATTCTAGGGTTGCTGAAATTGATCAAAATACAATCTCCCCTTATATTTTTAGCCAAATGACCTACCCATGAGGTCCTGCGAACCATAAGTATTTTGCCTGTTATATATGGGGGCAAGGATCTATTCACATTTAGCCAGTGTATCACTCTGTTCCATAATTTTGTGGGGCTTTCCCTTTCATTTGCGGCCAATTCTGGGGCTCCCGCTAGCACCACCACAAATGGGCAAGCTTCCGGGGGTAAATTTAAGATCTTTTTGGGTGCAATGGGTTGGTTGTCCCTTTCCCCCCCACCAGACATGTATTGATCTGGGGTTTTCTTTCTTTGGGATAAGGTATTCACTTTGGGACAAGCTAACTCTTTGGGTTTAGGGATAGCTTCAGGAACAGGTACAGTTGTCTGAACTGGACCTGAATCGACTAATTCCTTGTTAGTCACTGGGTTAGGAACTATTTCTTTATGGTTTTTAGAGGGTTTGGGCAATTTAGCAGCTGGGGGTGGCACAACTCGGAGAGTGGGTTCAGCAAGGCTTTTAATATCACGTTCGATCCTTTTTAAATGAACCTCAATCTTGCTCAACCTCTCTTCTAGTGGAGCTAACAAGAGCCTAATGGTATCGTAGATAGCACTAGTCTCTACTTCCAACACCCTCTGTGGCATTTCCTGGATTGGTAACCCCTTTGGAGCCGCTGCAGCCCTACTTTGTGGAGCAAGTTCTATCGGGCCAAGAGGTGATTTAGCGGCTCCATGCGCCGCAATGGGGGAATAAGCTTTCTTGCCCTTACGGCCCTTGTTTTTCCTCCCACCTGCTCTATTGGGCGACTGATGGGTCTTTTTAGGTATTGCCCCTGGGTCCTTCCCACACTGTTGCCTAGTATTATGTACCTTCGCTACAGTAGGTACACCAGCTGCAGCGGGGAGCATCTGAGGTGACATCAACAATGAATCAGAGGCTGTAGATTGGCTGCTAAGGGATGTTTGTGACAAATTACAATGAGGGAGCTGTGGAATAGGAAGTTCTAAGATAGGGGAAGCACTCAGGCGATTATTAGTATTAGTATTCAAGTTATCAGGAGTTCGAGCGTCCGCAATTAGTCCCATGGAAGATCTTCTAGCAATGGCTAATTCATGCGAGACACGGCGCTCCATAATGGTGATCCCTTCATCAACAACACTGTTCATCTTAGTTATAAAGTGGTCCATAGCTCCAGTGAATGCAGCAGCACCCGCCCTCCCCTTGGACTCTTTAGGGGGCATGCCAAATGTCGCAATATGTTACAGGGGGTCTTAGTGGCAATGTACTCACTCAGGTGTTTTGTAGGAGGATGGAAAGGGGGTGGCCCGACCCGGCCTCTTCGGTCTTGAACGGGCTTAAACGGGCCTGCCCTTGGCCCGGGCTTCGCCCGGCGTCCCGCGACGCGGGGAATTGTGCTCCTTAAGTGCGCCTTCAGGCGCTCCGCTTGCGTAATTGACGCGCCGTCGCTGAGCCTGCCGGGTACTGTAGTCACCCGGGGCGGCGGCGCGATGCTATGTTCAGCGCGACTCTTGGCGGTGTCGGCGTTCGCTCCTGACCCCTCTCGTGACTCCTAGCGGTGTCGGCAATGTCCAGAGTTGCAGGTAAGTTGCAGGTAAGTAGTTGTTAGCGTCCCCCGCTCCTGCCGGGAACTGTGCTCCTTAAGTGCGCCTTCAGGCGCTCCGCTTGCGTAATTGACGCGCCGCCGCTGAGCCTGCCGGGTACTGTAGTCACCCGGGGCGCCGGCGCGATGCTATGTTCAGCGCGACTCTTGGCGGTGTCGGCGTTCGCTCCTGACCCCTCTCGTGACTCCTGGCGGTGTCGGCAATGTCCAGAGTTGCAGGTAAGTTGCAGGTAAGTAGTTGTTAGCGTCCCCCTAACACTTTTCAAGAGATCCTGATTTGAGGTGCATCAAAATTGAACATACCTATGGAGATCCCTACTCCATCGACTTCTGTAATCTTTGAAACCCTCCTCCAATGCACAGCCTCTAGACCATTACTTCCACAATTACCAGCTCGTCTAGAGCCAGCCATGGAATTGTTTCTTACACCTGCTACAGCAAAATCGGCACCATCAAGCCTCCAAAAGAAATATCGACCACCGGAACAGGATCTGCTGTTCTTACGTGCCGATCCTCCTTCTGACTCAAAGGTAATTTTAGCGGCACGAAAATCGGATGGATGCTAATCATCTTAAGCTCAACCCAGGCAAGACGGAATTAGTCTTGCCTGGGAAGAGCGAGCTCAGTTGGGGCCCCCACTTCTGGCCATCACACATGGGTTCCCCGCCTATAGCCTCACAGAAAGTCAAATGCCTGGGGGTTACATTAAATGCTGACCTCACTGAAAGGGCAAGTGGGAGCCACCGTCTCATCCTGTTTTTTCCAACTACAGAAAATCAGGAAAATCACACATTTACTCACCCGCTCGGCGTTGGTGCAGGTAATAATCGCCTTGGTGCTCTCGCGTCTTGACTTCTCAAACACCATTTATCTCGGGCTTCCAGCAGGCACCCTGAAACAGCTGCAGATGGGCCAAAATCAGGCGGCGAGGCTGATAGGGAAACAGCCCAAGTGGCAGTCTGCCCGACCAATTTTGGAAAAACTCCATTGGTTGCCAATGGCCCAAAGGATTACTTTGAAAGCCGGGTGCACTGTTTTTAAAGCTCTACAGGGTAAAGGCCCAAAATTCATCAGACAGTTACTAACGGTTCACAAACCACAACGTAACTTACGTTCTGCTCACCTAAACCTACTGACTACCCCCTCCTTTAAAAGGAAGAAGCAAGGAGGAAGCAGCTTCCATCTAGCAGCTGTACTGTGGAACTCCCTGCCTACCTCACTCAGGAAATGTGACAGTCTTCTGGTCTTCAGAAAATCCCTGAAAACCCTGTTATTCAAACAGGCCTATGACTAGGGATCGTCTAAGGACCCAGACACCAGCGCTAAGAAACCCTTGGGTGTACGTGCGCTCTATAAATAAATAATAACATAACATAACAAATCCCTCACCACTTCACTATCTGCTACTTCTTCCCCCGATAAGGAGTGCAAAAAGGTGGATTTGTCAGGACTCAAAATCTGTAGCACTGCTGCTAAATCCATTGAAGAGTCTAGTGCCACTGTCCTCCTAGGCTCCTCCACTTTGGGGATCACCTCCCAAAAAAGTACCAGGATAGATTTTCTAGAAATCGTCCACGAGGGAACGATGGTCTCAAATAGTCATTAGCGTGGCAGCGGATGCCTCGATTCTAACCATCCACAGTTACTGCCATGGGATCTCTTTACATCTACACGCATTGCTGCGATTGACATCGCAGACGTAACTAGATTCCCAGTTACGTCTGCAAAATTGACCTTTTTCCGGTTCCACCCTCTTCGGCTCGCACGCCGGCAACAAAATGGATTCATTAAAAGCGGTGGGATTAGAACAATCTAAGGAACAGCGGTATTCATTCCGCCAATACTACCGCCGTTTCCCCTCATAAAGGTATCAAACCCCTCAATGGCAGTCTGGTAGACCGCAACAATATCAGCAACCTTACCAGTCCCTGCATGTGAGTCACTGGACAGAACTCCCAACAAGCTAACCAAGGAGGACGACAACCCGCTGCAGTAACACCCAGAATAGTCTCTTCCGTTAACCACTCCGTTAGGGGGGAAGCATTGCAAATTATCTGGTAGTGGCTACGCATAACAACAAATACTTTGGTATTGAATATTGTCAAACATGGCTATCTTCTCAGATTCACTGCCTCCCCATCGTCCATTCCTCCGAGGTAGTCAACGTCTCCCCTCAAGCTTTTACAGGAGGAAGTCAACACTCTGTGCCACAAGAAAACGGTGGAACCAGTCCCTAAAAACCAAGGATGTCAATGTGTCTACTCAAGATAAATCCTAGTGTCAAAGAAAGGCAGACTATAGTTCAGGCCTATTCTCGACCTTCGCGTCGCAAACAAGTGGTTCTGTAAGGAATAATTCAGGATGCTGGCTTTACACCAAATTTACCCATAACTTAATCAAGGGAACTGGCTCTGTTCAACAGATCTTCACAATGCTTATTTTCATATTCCTATCGCAAAGTCCCATCCGAAAGTCCCATCCGAAAGTCCTTGGGTTAGTCATGGGACAGAACCACTGCCAATACGCGGTTCTACCATTCTGCCTCAAGTCAGCACCCAGGACTTTTTCCCAAATGCAAGGTGGTGGTGGCAGCATACCTGTGGAAACACAAAATCTTTGTTTACCCTAGCTTGGCGATTGGCTGATCAAGGCATCCACCTTCACAGAAGCCCAAGAACATTTCCTATAGACCTGCGATTTGCTTTATCGCTTGAGTCTGCATGTGCATGTTCAAAAGTCCACTTCCTCTCCGGTTAAGATACTACATTACTTGGGAGCTACCATCAACATTTTACAGGAAAAGGTGTTTCCTTCGGAGGAACAACTGTTATCTATTCCCCCAAAAATGTCTCACTCTTCAGAGGATAACCCATTCATCAGTACACTTAGTCTCTTCTCTTCTCGGCTCGATGGTTTCCTCCATATTTCTGATTCCCAATGCTCGCCTACACATGCTCCCTCTCCAAGTGTGCTTGCAGGACCAGTGGAATCCGTTTTCAGGGAGCTTGGAGGACAAGATCACACTCAACTCATGCTGTAGAATCTCTCTAGTGGTGGTGTTCCCAGACAAATCTCCTGAGGGGAATACCTTTTTTACCACCAGCCACTAACCCAGACCATGGTCACAGATACCTCACTGCTCCGGTTGGGAGCCCACATGGTTTGCCTACAGATACAAGGTCCATGGTCTCCGAGAGAACCTACATATCATATTAACATTGTGGAACTCCGAGCAATATACCTAGCACTCAAGGCTTTTCATCCCTCATTCCCGATCAACACCCTACTTGTTCAGACAGACAATACAACCACCATGTACTACCTGAACAAGCAGGGGGCAACTTGTTCCAGAACCCTGTCACCAGAAGTTCAATCGATCTGGCACTGACTCATCACCAGGAATCTAACATTGGTAGCTGTGCATCTACCAGGGGTGCAGAATATCCATGCAGCGTACTCTGTAAGGTTCTCGATGAAAACCATGAGTGGGTGCTGAACGAAGAAGTTGTGCAAGATATCTTCAGCTTGTGAGGCACACCACCTACAGATCTGTTTGCCACAGAGGGAAACAAAACATGCAGCGACTTTGCCTCCTGATTATACCATCCAAGGTCACTAGAGAATGCCCTATGAATCAACTGGGCGAACACATTTCTTAGCGCTTTTGCTCCCAATACCATTGCTATCGGCAGTCCTACACAAACTGGCATCCACAACTGCCAAGATGAATCTCATCGCCCCAGAATGTCTGAGGCAACTGTGCTTCCCGGACCTCCTTCACCAGTCTGTCCGCCCACATCTCAGGCTGGTCCAGTCTTGCAGACTGGACCATCTCACGAAATTCAAAGGTCAACTGCTACAACCCAGCCTTTCCTCCTTGAGTTTGGCAGCATGGCTCCTGAGAAAGCGCGGTATGGTAATCTAAACCTGCCTCAGGACTGTATGGACATTTTAAAGGAAGCGAAGAGACCATCTACACGAGCAACTTATTGAGACGATTTTGCATTTGGTGTTCCCCCAAACAGATCGGTCCCACCTGTTGCCAGGAGGAAGTCATTTTCCTGTATTCGTGACACCTTGCCAAATCTGGCTTTCAATACTTTTCAGAGTCAATCTGTCTGCTCTCACGGCATACATGAAAAGTCCTTCACAAATCTTTCTTTAGGATTCCAGTTATTAAAGATTAAATAGCGGTGTGAAAGAAGGTTTTTCCTCCCTTTAGAGGCCTTTTTCCATGGAAACTGAATGTAGTACTTTCTCGCCTCATGCTTCCTCTCTTTGAACCCCTTCACAAAGCTTCATTACAGCATCTCACTTGGAAAACTGCTTCCCTTGTGGCCATTACATCAGCTACGAGAGTTAGTGAGGTCCAGGCCCTTTGCACCCATGAACCTTACACAGTCTTCCACTCTTCCAAAGTAGTGCTGCGCACGTAACTTATGTATCTCCCTAAAGTAGTCTCCGATTTCCATGCAAACCAGACTATTGCTTTACCCAAGTTCTTTCAAAACCCTTCGTCTCCAGCTGAGAGAGCTCGCCACTTGCTGGATGTTAAAAGGGTATTAAAATTCCATTTGGACATGACCAAGGCCATTTGTAGCTCACAACAGCTGTTTATCAGTTATGGCCCAGTAGGCACAGGTTTAGCCACTTCAAAACAGTCAATCTCTAGGTGGATTGTCTCTTGCATACTCTGCGGTTATCAGCTAGCCAACACATCTTTCTGGCAGGCCCAAAGCTCACTCTACCAGAGGCAAGGCAGCTACTGCTGCTTTAACGAGGAATATTCCCTTCGCGGATATTTGCAAGGCAGCTACTTGGAGATCAGCCCATACGTTCACTAGACATTACTGTCTGGACAAAGATGCTAGGGCAAATGCTCAAGTAGGACAGGCATCCCTCAGAAATCTTTTTCTTAGCAGGGTACATTCCTGGTGTTTTCGGTCTACTCCACCGCCTCCGGGGGGATGAGCTTGCTATTTTATTCAAGGCTTATGACTATACATGGAAATCCCCTTCGAGAGAAGGTATGGTTTCTTCTTACCTGTAATTTCAGTTCTCTCGTAGGGGTATTTCCATGATAGTCATAAGTAGCTCTCCCTGGTGGAGTGGGCAGATTATTTTCACGCTCCATTATTATTGGTTTAGTATAGGCTTCAAAAAGAACTGAAGCAACTGCCTCTGGCTGAGCATGATGGGATATTAGTGGTCTCTCTGCTCTTAAAGGCACAGTCTACTTTTTCTCAACTTATATTGGATAAAGTGCTCTGGGGTCCCTGCAGATGGGCGGTACTATTCAACGCTTATGACTCATGGAAATACCTGTATGAGAGAACTGGAAAAGTAGACAACTTAATGAAATAATCCAGCAAGAGGTTATTTGTGTAGATCTCCTAATGCTGTCCCAAAGAACCTATTGTTCAAATAGAAAAATAAGTAGAAGAAAATAGCAGTTGGGGACAATTTATTCATCTATAATTCTCTTTTTACTATGTCCCATTTACAAAAGCAATTTACAGTTTCATCCATCAGACCCATTTAGTCGCAAGAATAGGTAGGTTTGTTGGTTTTCCAAAAACATACAAGATCCAACAACTAAGCTGCAGCTTGTAATAATGTTTTCATTGTGTGCCAACCATGCACCAAAGCATATGATAAAATGTAATGAATGAAAAATGTGTATGAAGGAAACATGTATTTCTGAAATGTGTGCAAGAATACAGAGTTTAGGAACAGTGGATATATACACACCTCTGAATTTGGGATTACCCAAACTATCATGGAAATCCTTTATTTTTTAGATTCTAACTAGCTTCTGGATTCCTCACAGTATGGTTTCAGAGTTAACTATTGCATGGAGTCTGCCATAGTGGCAGCAACTGAGCAATTAAGAATGGTGGTTGACAAGGGAGGGAAAAACTTTTATTTTGCTTGATCTATCCCCTGCTTTCGATACAGTAAACCATTCACTTCTAATTAAATGGCTCGAAACAATCTGCTTTAAAATGCAGCGCTTGCTCTTCTTACCTCTTTTTTGTGTAATAGAGCACAAGCGGTTGCTTTTGGAGACTTTGTTTCTTATCCTTTTTCGCTTCTATGTGGGGTGCCTGTGGGGTCTTCTCTTAGCCCCACACTTTTGAGTATGTGTGGGGCTAGGAGAAGCCCCCACATGCTAATCTAATCCACACGTGGAGAGGGTGGGGCTGAGGGACTATTCCTGGGGACGCCACAGATGGCCGTCCTGGGTTCCAAGGTAAATGGGGAGAGACTGATTCTCTGGGTTCTTCCGGTGAGGTAGGAGGCGATCCACTTGAGAACGTTTCCCCGGATTTTGATATGGTGGAGTCTGTTGATCGGGATGTGATGGGAGACTGTGTCGTAGGCAACAAGAGGATGAAGACTACAGTTTCGCTGCAGTCCAGGAGGGCCCTGATCTCATTGGTGGCTCTTTTCTGTTTTGTGCTCGGAATCCGGATTGAGAAGGGTCCAGGAGGTTGTTATTGTCCATGTGTTCGGTGAGTTGCTGGTTGATTACCTTTTTGACAACCTTCTCTGGAAAGGGGTGAGCAACGAGATGGACCAGTTGTTCTTCGGTTCTGCTGGGTCGGCGGGAGGTTTCTTCATGAGCGGCCTCACTTCATCAGGTTTCCAGTCTTTCGGACAAGGAAGCAGAGGTGATGGAGGTGTTCAGGACTTTCTTGTGCTCGTCTCCAATAGTCTTGCACCCGAGGTTGAAGACGTGGTGGCAACAGGGGTCCGTGAGTGCTCCTGAGTGCAGAGTTTATAATGGAGATAATGGGTTGTGAGAGGGTTCCTGTGGGTGAGCAGGTTTTCAGGGTTTGTGGGTGTGTGCAGGCTGATGCTGTTAGAAGTAGGGATTGAAATTTGAAATTTTTGTAGATGACAGACATCTTGTCGTGAAAGAAGTCTGCTAGGATGTCACACAGTTCTTGAGAGGGTGTGATATCGTTCTTAGCAGCTGCAGAGTTGCAGAACTCTTTTATGATGGCGATGAGCTACTTGCGGTCTGCTAGGGCGTTCTTCTTTATTTCTTTCAGGAAGCAGTGGTACTGGTTTAGTACTATCTTGAAGGTGTTATGGTCGCTTGTCATTTTGCTGATGTGCCACTTCCTTTCTAGTTGCCGGCAGTTGCATTTAGCGGATTTCAGCTCTGTGGTAAACCAGCTGGCTCCTCTGGCAAGTCCTTTGGATGTGGCTTGCTTGTCGTGGGAGACTGTGTCAGCACATTCTGTGATCCATTGCGCGAAGTTTTTCGCAGCTTGTTCTGGTTTGGAGGTTGTGGCTAAGTTAAGGGCGTTGTTCCACTGGTCTTCTGATATCTGTTTCCAGTTTCTGCGCATGAAGCTGGGGGGCCATGGTTCCAGTGTTGGTAGAACCTGAGATGGAGGAGTGGATGCTGTAGTGGTTGGTCCAGGTGAGCTGTGAGACGTGGTTGTACTGGACTCGCTGGATGTGAAAATGGGGTTCAGCGTGAGTTCTGCGATGTGAATAAGGTCGGTGACTAGTTGTTTGAGGTCGATGTTGCTCATGCTTTCCAGGAGATCATTTGTGTTTATCGCTGGCTTTGTCGAGGTGGAAGTTGACATCTCTTAGAAAGATGTAGTGTTTAGAGTCTGACGGGTGGGGCTAGGGCATGGTCCTGGCGGTCTGTAGGCAAGGGTGTATCTGACAGTGTTTTTTTCTGTCTGTGATGAGTTGGAAGTTGAGATGCTCCGTTGTCTAAGGCTGGTCGTCTAAGGAGATTGTGCAGCGGATGGTGCGCTTTTAGGTGGAGGCAATTCCACCTCTGTGTTTATTGGTTCGGTCCCTGTGTGTTATCTTGTAGCCTTCAGGGGTGACGATGGTGATGTCCGGCGTGGAGGCGGGGTTCAGCCTGGTTTCTGTGAGGGAGATGGCATCTGGGGTGAGGGATGAGATTGTGTCCCAAACCTCCATGGTATGTTTTCTGAGTGATTGTGTGTTGAGTAGGATGCACGGGAGTTGTGCTGTGGCGGTCTCGGTTAGCGTGGTGGATGCAGTTGTGTTTACGGTGACTCCGGTGTTGGTTGCTTCGGTGTAGTTGGTGAAGCAGCAGTGCTGGCAGGAGAACGATCCTCTGGTGGTGCGTGGCGAGGTACAGCAGCAGTTGTTGTTGAAACGCCCACTATCCAGGGCTCAGAGGTCTGCTACTGTGTAGCTGTGGTTCCTGTCCCTGGGTGCAGTCCTGGCGTGGACCTGCTTGCCTTTGGCCCTCTGGCGACGTGCCCTCTTCCTCTGCCCAGCTGCACTGTGGCCTCTCTATGGCCGGGTGCTGAAAGGCAGGAAGGAGCAGACAGGAAAGGAGTGAGATTCTCCTAATGATTCGGTGCTGTGAACCAATGCCAAAACTAACAAGCATGTGCAAAACAGCAAGGCACAGGCAGAAGCAGTGGCAGAGCCTGGGAGACCCCTTGTGTGTGAGTGGATCTGGGATTTGCTTTATGGGGTTGCTCTGTGGCTTCCATTAAGTAGGTCCTGGGAGTTATGCTTGGGCGCTGTTTGGTGGTAGAACGAAAGGCTGGAAGGAGTGGGCAGGAAAGGAGCAAGATTCTCTTAACTGTACAGTGAAGAATCAAAGCCAAAACTAACAGGCATGGGTAAAACAGCAAGGCAGAATCAGCAACTGTGGCAAGGTCTAGTGTGAAAAATGAATACAATCTCGGTGAACATTATCTGCGCCATCTTGCCCCCCCCCTTTCCAGGGCCATTCGTGCGCGTAAGCGGCAGCCATTTTGAGCACCATGGCCTCCCTGCCCCTCACTAATAGCCAGCGCGTCTCTCTCTCTCTTAACCTCGCAAGCATTCCCCCGCACGCTGACAACCCCCCCGCTCTCTCATGCCTTGGGTCATAAACCCCTCTCCAGCGCAGCTTCACCACGGAACCCCATCCTGTTCCCAGCGCGACACCTCCCTTCATTCCTTTCATGGCCTCAAACCCTTTTGATGCAAACCCCCCTTTTCCTGTGTCCCCGTTTGTCTTCCTCGTTCCCAGGCTGCCACCTGACCCTGCGGATACTGTTTATTACCCCGTACAGTAGGAAGCTTCCCCTCCCCATCAAAAGACTCCCGAACCGATCAAAGCCCCCACCCCATGAGATCCGATCAACCCCACGCATTCCGTGAATCGGCGGAATGCCCTGCTGTGCGACCACCATCACCTGTTGTGACCAGGGTGGGGAATCCAACTGTAAATGTATGTGGGAACGGGTCTGGAGGGGAGATTCCGAGGATGTTCTTTCAAGTATTAAAATATTACGAGAATGTGTTATGTGCAATAAAGGTCGTAAACTCTAGTATAAGAGGCCCGGCCTCAGAGATGTGGTTAGAGCACCTCGTGACGATACTTGCTGTCTGAATTGATGTGTTCTCCTCCGGAGAGAATAAAATCCTCGTTTCCCGCCTTCCAGTCTCCAGCGCCTGCTTCTTCATTGATTAATATTGGTGGGTCATAGAGGCGATACCGCCGGGCAACATAAAAGGGTCTTTGGTTACCGGTTGTCTTTGAAACCCTTTTTAACAATTGGCGTCCCAAACGTGGGGCCCATCAGCGACTCGTGGATCCAGTGGGAGAGGTCCTGACGACAGAGTGAACGACTGCAACGATCGGAAGGTACCCTGTCCGATAGACCCTCGTCTGACAGCCGATCATCCGAACTTCACTGGTTCCGAACAGACCTCTCTCGAGTGATCTGCGGTCCTGACTGGGAACCATCAGGAGTGCCACGAGAAGTACGAAGAGAAGAGGACGATCGGGCGCTGGATTCGGAAGACGAGAAACTGTCCATGCGGTCCGGGTAAGGTCGTGTAAACACGACGAATTGCGAAAGTGATAGATAATTGAAAGAAATTGATAATTGTTGTGAAAATACTAGTATTACTCTTTGTTAATTTATTGGAGATTCACTGTCTACGAACGGAGAAACAACAGGCTCTCCCTTTATAAACAGCGAAGGATAGGTACGCACCCGTCGGACCTATTTTTCTCCCCCACTAAACAATTGCCCCTTTGCCCCATTGATTAACGGTTATAGATTGTTTTCTGGAGATTCTCTGTCTGAAAACAGGGAAGATTAGGTCCCCTCTTTACAGATAGTGAAAGGGTAGGTGACGCGAACCTTTGCGAGCCTACTTATTCTCCCCATTGACCATATTGATTTTTTATTTTCGACCTAACATTGATCGATTGCTCAGAATTGGTTCATGAGGTATTCACTACGTGCAAACAACGTAGAATAGAAATATTCTGTCTAGTCTTTGCGCGCAGTGATAAGATAGGTAGTGCTGACTATTATCCCATTGTGATCCGTCATGCCTGTCTTCTCCCCACTGGTCAGTAGCCTGTTTAACCCGGACCGCTTATTAGAGATGAACCATCCGGCTCCGCTGGAAGGCACCCCTAATAAGGACATGTTCATGAAGCATGGATTAATTGCTATAGCCTATAGTGAGCTGTGGCATAAATATACAAAAAGGGATCGAGAAAGACAGTGGCCACTGAGAGGATCCTTTGATCTTGACAAAATAGAAACGGTAGAAATAGCCCTTCGTAGTAATAAAACAACACCTATTATGCTCGATAGTCTCGGCATGTGGCGCAAAGAAGCCACACAACGAAGGGAAGACAACGAATTTAGAAAAGGTGAAGGGACGCGACGGACAACCCTCCAAACATCTAGTAGGCAAAAGGAAAGGCCAGCGATGGCACAGCCCCGAGGAGTAGACATGAAAAACGAATGGTGTAAAGGGATGTGCCGACAAGCCAACCCCGGAACACAACGACCCGAAGGTAATCCCCCGACACTATGCACAGGACGAACAGATGTACAACAAAATCAATGTGCTTTCTGTAAATGTCTTGGACACTGGAAAGCCCAATGCCCGACTCTGCAAAGCATAGGTAAGAACGGAGGGTCGACAGAAAGAACAGGCCGACAGAAAGGGAAAAGGCACGAGATAAAAACCAATCAGACTAGTGCAGACAGGACCACCCCGTTTGATTATGCTCGGTGGCACAGATTTCGTCAGACCAATTTCAACGACATGTTAGAGTTCTGGGACTGATTGCTCTCTGTTGCTCCCCCACTCTGAAAAACAAACACAACTGCAGGTCAGTGTAAACAACCCCCCGTTAGAGAAAAGACTCAAGAAAGCCAAGCGTCTATTATATAA
Organism: Lissotriton vulgaris; assembly: GCF_964263255.1. Classification (NCBI taxonomy): domain Eukaryota; kingdom Metazoa; phylum Chordata; class Amphibia; order Caudata; family Salamandridae; genus Lissotriton; species Lissotriton vulgaris. The sequence goes on from NC_141693.1 coordinate 1,796,627,621, forward strand.
CTTAGGATTTAATTACGGTAAAACACACAACCAACAGTAAATAGAATAACTAGTAGAACTCTCTAAAAAACAACTTTACTAATAGGAAAAATACAAAACATATTATGCTCACTCCGGAAGTCTTCCAATGTAACAGTTCGACGGTCCCGCCCATCCGAAACACATAGCACGTGTGGGGCGGGGCCTGCCAGCAACCATGGGCCAAAAAGAGACCGCTGGCGAGAAGGTACTGGAGACTCCACACAGCAGGCAATGAAATGGTCTTCCCATACTGCCCTTCCAGGGATGGCGTCCCCCGGGCCGCGAGTAGGGAGGGGGCGGATGAAAATGACCCCCTCCCTCATATCTCCTGGTCCGGCCATCACGAATTCCTCCATCGAACGGATGCAGGGTGGGCAGGGAGGAAGAGGCGACGCGGACGAGCCTCTTCCACCTCCACAGGTAGGAGGCTTCCCTGCCCTGGCCCGACGCCGATGTCCTCCAGCCGGGCGACGGCCATATACCTACGCTGCACAGGAAATATAATGTCCGGCTGGTATATTTCCGCAACACAGGACATACAATGCCCGACTCGTATATTTTCTCAGTACAGGACATACAAGACCCGGCTGGTATACTTGCGTAGTACAGGACACACAATGTCCGACGGGCATATTTACGGAGCACCGGATGTACAGTGGTCCCCCAAGAGTCGGAATCAGGGGTGTAGGGTGGTCATCATGTGCGCCCCTGATTCAAAGGGACGGCGTAGGATGCGCCGGGAGAGGAAGGCGGCACGGACGAGCCTCCCTCACCTCCCCAGATGAAGGCTCCACTGCTGCACCCTGGCGCCCCGAACCAAAATGTCCTGCTCCAACCGCATGATGCTCTGTTTCTCGCCATCACAAGAAGTTTTCCTCCACTCCTGATGGATACGGCAAAGGTTGCTGCAGGGCCTCAAAATGGCGTCTGGGCCCTCGAAAGGCGGGTCTAGGCCGCTGGAGTAACTTTGTCCGAAATTGCAACTCGGGCGCTTGCCCACCTGGGCGCAAGCCCCCACCATCGACAAAACATCCCCTCGACTTTGAAGATTCTACCAAAGTCCCAAGAGCCCTCGGCCCCTTCAGGCTTCCGGTGAGGAACAGTTGCATTGATCTCAAATGAAATAACCACGGCACAGCAACAAGATGGCGGTGCTCTCGTATCTGCATCAGCTTCCGTCTGAACCACCCAGGAACATTATGGGCTAACGAACTCGAGCAAGTTCCGGCTGAACATCAACATGACCCGGTAAGAGAGACTTTACCCCCTCCCTCTCTTGATTGACGGTCCACACCACCAGCCCCCCTGTTAGCACAATTTTCTTTTGAACTGCCGAAAGGGACTCTGGTCCAACCGCCAATTGTCGGGGATATTTTGCCCCTGATGCTACTTCCGGACTAAACCGACCTCGCCCAAAATGGCGCTGGTATCAATAGGAAACCAACGGATGCCTCGTGGTGTTCCTTAGCTAATGAAACTTGGTGTACTAAGATATATGTATATATATGAACCATTGTGCACTCGATGTTAAAGGGAGGAAGGTTCACTTGGCGAACATTTGAGAAGGGTTCCGTAAAAATGTTGATTTCAATGAACAATTTATTTTTTATCTGATACATAACGTCGCTCATGATGCACGCCCGCGGTTTGCATTTAGGAAATGTGATTACGATGAGCTTGACTGTGTTTCCTTTTATGAACTGAAATGTCCCTGATTCCCTTGTCACGCAATGAAATGTTTTTGGTTACTTACAAATAATTAATTAGACCTTTTTACATGATCTTGTACTACAAAATAACCCCCTACTGTATGTGCTTCCATCGACGACATGTCAGGCCAAAATATGAATTGCGCTCTCACCTTTTACGTGCTGAATAACTCTACAAATAAAAGTCTTAGAAGCTATGGATAGGCTCCGCGTACTTTTGTAAATACGGGTATCGGTGGGAGGGTTTTTCTGTGCGCAACTGTTCTGCTCTCTTTTTAAGGTTATCCGAGAAATGGTTGTTCGGCCCTGGGTTGATGGTCAAAACGAAGGTATGATACGCTGCTTATGAAGAAGGACCTCGACTTCAGAGAATGGGTAAAGTAAAATGGTGTGATTGAATAAATTGCTATAAGGATATGGTGGTCGAAGGTACTAAGGTACAGGGTTGAACAAAGAACTGGTATGCCTTAAGAACATCACAGCTTTGGGAATGATTTTGGGACCCCGATGACCGGATACATCTACGAAACCGGGTACCTCGCGCTAGGCACCTCTGATTCCTCTTTTTAGCGTTTTTTTCACTGCACACGATCCTTAATGCCATCCTCGAACCTCCCCATGAACCACCTATCACACTACCTGCCCCCATGATTTTAGGAAACCAGAACCCTGAGGGATTATATCCCGAAGAGACAAGTACGATTATGTGGTAAGTAAAGGATTTTCGTGCCCTTACATTTGATGTGTTCGAATGTTGTCCCCCTACCCCCCCCTTTTTTTCTCCCCCTTTTTCCCTCTGCAGGGTACATTAGAATCCCGATTAGAGTATCATAAGGGATCTGGAACCACGTCACGCCCGATGCATGAAGACGGACTAGCGCTACAAAATGGCACAACAAGGACGCTCTCACGACCTTTTTACCAAATCTAACGCTTTTCTGTCCCAAAACCGCATGCTTCCCACCTCCTAACACAGACCCGAAACGTCTAACGTTGGGTAACGCACTGAATAGCCCAAACAATACACGGTCATTCTCTATGTCACACGTGTACTGTTCGGCCTATTGTCTCTCTCTCTCTCTCTCTCTCTTTCTCTCACTCACTCTTCCACCCCTCCACACTTTCCCTCTTCCTAGCAACTGGCACCTAATTGGCGAACCTGGTGCACCTCCTGATTGGCCCCAAATACCACAAGTATTTGTGCAAATCTGTCCTAAATAAAATTGTATTGGTACCACGTTACTACCTCTCCTTTTCTACTAAAATATGGATAAAATTTAATTTGGCCGATAGGAAAGGGACAGGTAAGACGACTAAGGTTCCCTAAATTTGACCCACTCTCAGGGAACTCTTTGTCAGTGGCTCCTATGATAAAAATGTGTCTGTGGTGATGCGACCATCCCCATTGAAAATTGTCTCCGTACCCCAAGCTGTAAGAAAATGATCGAGACACCCCCCATCTACCCAAAATGCCCCCAGTTTGGTATCAGCCACCCTGAACGAGAACTTGAAAAATGCCCCTTGCTCCGATTCGCTGTGTCCCTAATCGTTTTCCATAAGATCCCTCCTTCCCCGAGAATAAGTTTAATAATTGTTTCAAACCACCCCTCCCGAGTTTTTGTAGTGACCAGGTTGCGAGGATTTATATAGAAAATTAGAAGAATGTGTGCAAAGTTGAAAATTAGATGGAAAATCGAAAGAACTTGTTGCAGTAAGCCTGGTTGATGATAAAATGTTTTTATGTAATGCAGATTTGTTTAGCCTATGTTCATCCCTCAGAAGGATGCTTATCAGACTATGGTGAATAGCACATTGCACTTTTTGTAAAATACAAGGCCCTGAAGACTAGCCTAGCCTTGCAAGACTCGTACTAGAGAAATGGGTCTCTGCCAGAAGAACTGACATCTACTATAATAGACATATGACAAATGAACGTAATAATCATCAAAGCGTTAAAGAATTAGCCAACAAAAGGAAGTTGCAAGGAATCCAGCAAACCCATCATCAATTGTTTATACGTAAGCCGCAAAAATCTCAAATGTAGCGAGTGCTTACGCTAGTCGCTTGGTGTTGGGAAAGAAAGTAGATTCATGTAATTACCTTTTTCTGCAAAATCTCTAAAGACTGTCTTTTCAACACTCATTTAAGGATATCACTGTCGGAGGAGAAAGAGACCGGATGTGGGAGCACGCGGCCTGACTGCGGATCGTGGAACATCAGCGTCGGAGGCCGAGGCGAGACCACAGCAGTAAGGAGACGCCGGACGAGGCACTGTTTCAAACAAAACTAAGGAAAGGGCTGACCTGAAGCCCCTGCTCTATGATCAACGTGTGCCAAGAGTCCCCGCTCTCTGAACATGGTTACGGACTCGCCTGTCGCAAACTCTCCGCCTCCCCCTGATCTGTCCCCGACTTGGCCTTGCTCCATCCCCTCCTCCTCCGACCTACCATAAGGACTGTTCACACCCGCACCTTTCCACCCGAACTCCCAAGTTCCTCCAAATCCTACTGAGCTACCCAGAGAAGAGTACTCCCTACGTCAGAAGGGAGGGAGCTCCGACTAAGTAGACCACGAACTATGTTAAATCCCAGAACGGTGACCTAGAACTCCACCAAGGATCACCCCCGAAGAAAAGATAAACAAAGTCTGTGGTTCTGCCCGCTACCAAGCACCCTGAAGATGATGGAAGCAACAGGAAATGCCCACCACAGAGACTCAAGAAACGAACAGATCTCACAATTCTGGAACAATCGCATTTTTTGCAAATCTATGCTCTGCGCTACAAAAGAAAGTGCATCTGTTCCAAACCGTAACGCATTGCTCCTATGGGGTCTGGCGAATCAAAGCAAAAGGTACCCCTGCTCGCAGACCTCCAACGACTCAATCCACATGAACATTTCTGTTGCTAGGTAATCCAGGTGCTCGACAGCGCTGACAGAAGACGACAAAGGACAACGAGAACTTTGACATATTTACTGTATCTCCTTTCTCTCCCAATCACCATTTGACTGACCATGTACTCGCTGTATACAAGAAGGTCTTACTTATATGATAACTCACCAGTTCTTATTCTATGACCTGTACCCAACGCCCTCACTGCGTAATTCTAGGCTGATATTGCATTACGATGACTTCTCCTGCAACCAACTTAGCAATGAACCCGCTTACTAGATGATGAGATTTTTCAATATGATGTTTATAAAACGATATATATGTGCAGTTCCTTTGTCTAGGCCCCCTCCCCCTTACTTATGATCGCTACATATAGGTATAGATAGGAAATAGGCCAGCAAGATGTCTTGGAAATGTTAAAGGGAGGACTGTGAAAAATGAATACAATCTCGGTGAACATTATCTGCGCCATCTTGCCCCCCCCCTTTCCAGGGCCATTCGTGCGCGTAAGCGGCAGCCATTTTGAGCACCATGGCCTCCCTGCCCCTCACTAATAGCCAGCGCGTCTCTCTCTCTCTTAACCTCGCAAGCATTCCCCCGCACGCTGACAACCCCCCCGCTCTCTCATGCCTTGGGTCATAAACCCCTCTCCAGCGCAGCTTCACCACGGAACCCCATCCTGTTCCCAGCGCGACACCTCCCTTCATTCCTTTCATGGCCTCAAACCCTTTTGATGCAAACCCCCCTTTTCCTGTGTCCCCGTTTGTCTTCCTCGTTCCCAGGCTGCCACCTGACCCTGCGGATACTGTTTATTACCCCGTACAGTAGGAAGCTTCCCCTCCCCATCAAAAGACTCCCGAACCGATCAAAGCCCCCACCCCATGAGATCCGATCAACCCCACGCATTCCGTGAATCGGCGGAATGCCCTGCTGTGCGACCACCATCACCTGTTGTGACCAGGGTGGGGAATCCAACTGTAAATGTATGTGGGAACGGGTCTGGAGGGGAGATTCCGAGGATGTTCTTTCAAGTATTAAAATATTACGAGAATGTGTTATGTGCAATAAAGGTCGTAAACTCTAGTATAAGAGGCCCGGCCTCAGAGATGTGGTTAGAGCACCTCGTGACGATACTTGCTGTCTGAATTGATGTGTTCTCCTCCGGAGAGAATAAAATCCTCGTTTCCCGCCTTCCAGTCTCCAGCGCCTGCTTCTTCATTGATTAATATTGGTGGGTCATAGAGGCGATACCGCCGGGCAACATAAAAGGGTCTTTGGTTACCGGTTGTCTTTGAAACCCTTTTTAACACTAGGAGACCTGCTACCTCAAAATGTTACCTGGAGCCATCCCAATTTACGGAGCAAAAACAGTGCTTTATTACAATGTAGGTAGCTGCAGAATGTGGGCCCTAGCTCAGCATCCAGCAAGGGAAATCCACCAGGCCCAAACATGTTTGAAAACTAGACAACCAGGAGAGTCCAGTGGTTGTGTCTTAGATGGATCCCACGATGTTTCCTTATCAACAATGCCCTGCAAGCTTTACGTAAAATCTTGCATTTTCCTCATATTTCTATGATGTAAACTTCTGGAATCTGCAGGGATCCAGATAATTCCTACCGTCTGCGTTCCTTCACTTGACCTCATAAAAACGCGACCCCACTTGTGTGGCTAGGCCTAGTGCCCCTGAAAAACTGATCAAACCAGAGACAGGGGAAACCCTCTCAAAGGGCTCGCCTTGTCTATGATGTAATTCTTATTCTGTCAAGGGAACACCCAGCGACACTGCTGGGGTAGAGTTTTTCTCGGGACCAGTGTGGAAACTCTAGGTAGTAGGAATTTGTGTAAATTTCTGCAAGTTTTTAAGTGTCCAATTTATTGACTTTGCCTATGTTTATTCGTGGCTGAGTGAAATTGCATTGATTTATTATTGCTAGTAAAATCAATATATCCGGAACTCTCTCCTGGATCTTTTTCTTTTTAGTGTCTAAGACGGGTCTCCAACCAGTCAATAGTGAGCTTAACTGTAGCTTATCGAACCCCTGGTAGTAGCTTGCACCCGGCATTTAATAATTAAGGCTTCATTCGGAGCTTCGGCATTTATTTATTAGCCCTGCATTGTCTTTTTAGGTTTTTTATCCTGTTATACCAGTTTGCCTGCCTTAAAGCAAACCAGTTGCTCCGATTGGCTGAGCTTAGCTGAGGTGAGGCAGGTCGAAGAACATGATGTTCTTCCCGAAGTCTGGCAAAATCAGGAACCACACTACCTGCCTTTTTCACGCTGGCACCGTGCTTTTAAATCTGCCTTTTGATCCTGCACGGAGTGTAGCAGCAGCTCGGTAAGTGAGCCCCTGGCCTCGTAGCCGCATATTCAGTTAAAGCGGCTCAGCGCATGCAAGGCTCTTTGATTTTAATGTTTGTTGCCACCGCACTTTACTGGATTTAAAGCATGGTTACTACAAATCTAAAGTGGCTCAGTACATGCAAGGTGCTTTGATTTTAACGTCTGCTGACCCCACACTTTAGATCTGCCTTCAATAGTAAAGGTTTGTGTCTGCCAACTTTAAAATCAAAGGGCCTTGCGTGCACTGAGCCGCTTTACATCTCTAGTAGCCACGTTTCATATCTGCAGTCAGTGAAAGTGGCAGAGTGCTCGCAAAGCCCTTTGATTTTAACGTTGGCTGCCCCCACGCTTGTAAAGTATGGTTACTAGAGATGTAAGGCAGCTGAGTGCATGCAGCTGAGTGCAAGCGGCCCAGTGAAAGCATTACTAGATGTAAAGCGTGACTACTAGAGATGAACAAAGCCACTTTCACTACCTACACTGCGCTTTTTATCTGCCTTCATGTAGTAGTCCTTGAAAGTGCCTCCCTGAAGGCAAGGCCCTTTGATTTTAATGTCTGTTGCCACCGTACTTTACTAAATGTTAAACACAGTGTTCACTACCCTAGCGTCCAAGTTTAGAAATAGTGAGTGCACGAAAGCTGGGCCTCTCAAATCTCATTTGTGAGATTGAAACAAGCAGGAGAAACTCTTCTAAATGCGCTGTTTGGCCTTGTGCAAGGGGCAGAAAATGTTTTCTTTTTTTTCTTTTGTAGAACTGGTTTATTAGTGGGGGATGGGTGTAATTGTGCTTAGAAATAATTTTGAAAGTGTGTTTTGTGGTACCAGGCTGAAGTTTCACACTTCTGCCACAGGTTGAAGGAATCGACACCACATAAAAAGGATGAAACCCAGTTGTGTCTAAATTTTCCCACTGCAGGTTCCTCGAATAAATTACGTTTTACACGTTTTTCAAGATACAGATGCATGAATGAATACATGATGACAATCATAAGTAAGAACTACCATAGGATAAGAGCCTTGATGAGGCACTTATTCAGCACATTTACTTATGCTGTCTCTGGATTCTGTTGTGATTCCTTTTAGTTGCCCACACCAGCTTTAATTTTGTGAGACCAAAATGTAATTGAAGCTACAAAAGGATTTTGTTCAAACCACAGTATGAGCTCCAAAGAAATTGGGCGGCAAGTCAATGAAGCTGGGCGAGTGGAATCTCTCGTTTAAAATGTGCAAGTTTGGCCTTTAGTAGCTCAAGACTATTTTCAATGATCAGAAGTACATCTCACTACAGAAACGTTTGTAAATCTTTGGCCTAAAATCTTATGAAAATACTGTCTAGTGTTATAATTTGGTGTCAGATTTCTTGTGTTGTGTGGATTTCTTCAATTGTTTTGGTGCTTTTTAAATGGTTAACGCCTATTTCTCTGTACAAACCTTGTCACAGCTACCCGGGGTTGAGCTGAGGGTTTTACAGACAAAACCTACTAGGCCCAAAGAGGTTGGTCAGTGTATTACATGGTGAGGTCCCACAACCACACTGCATAATACACCCAGTTCGAAGCATGTGCACTGTAGATGCACATGCTTTGCATACTCCTGCCATCTAGTGTTGGGTCTGGATGTTTGCAAATTGTTTTTCTTCGAAGAAGCCTTTCCCAGTGACGAGGTAAGGTTACTTCTTTCGGTGATAGTGTGCATGGGCATCGACTCCATTGTTTTCTTTCCACCATCGAGTTTGGATGTGTATTGCTGCACTCAAGGTCAAAACAGCCCTTCAGGTTCCCCTCGGTGCGCAATCCACTGTACCCTCAAAGATATTGTTAATGTACATGTTTCCCTATTCTCCGCGTATCGATTCGATCAGAAAACTCCATCTTCGGTCGAAAGCATCGTGGGTGGCCTTCTGGCCTAACTGTGTCGGTCCAAACTTCTGTTGATAGAACGGACTCCGTTTAAATTCTGTCCTCTGTGCCACTCCAAGTTCCCTCCCACCGACTTACATAAGGTCTGCAGCTTGTGCCCCTCACCGGAGCACAAGGAAGAAACGTGTAAGGCTCGTCGGTCATTCCGATCAAAAAAGACTCTTCAGGATCGCCAGGCTCGACGATGAAAAATGCAGCAACAAAGCATCGAACATACTCCGGATATCTTCGGAGAAGAATCCGAACAGGAAGAAGTGACCTCCTCAGAAGAAGAGGGGGGCTTTCTCTGTCCCAGAATCAGATTCCGAGGTGGAAATCGAACTGGAGTCCGAGGACGTTCCACTGGGACAGGGTGCTGTGAGTACTAGAGCACCTTTACCCCATAAACTCTCTTCCACCAAACATACAGCTTTGGCACCACCTCTGCCTTTGGGCCTTGGTCAGTACCGAGACTGTGTTTCCAACGCCCCATCCTCTGACCCGGCACAGAAATAAACCGGCTCGAGATTGTGTTGAGAGCGAGTCTTCAGATCCGAAACCTTCCGCTACGAAACACAAGTCCAATTCAGGGAAGAAATATTCTGCTTCGAAGGACAAAAAGGTCCTCTTCGGCTCCGAAATTGAAAGATCTTCTAAAGCCCCCGGAACCAATCCTGGACGTTATGTTATGAAAAAAAAATTAGACCCTAAATGGAAGAAGCTATACATTAATCCAGATACTGGACACATTTTAGCTAAAACATCTTCCAAAAAGAAAGTCAGTTCAGAGGACACTGGTTATAAGATTCCACTCAAGAAGGAGGAGGACATGGCTACATGTCCTATTCACCATACTTTGCCACCGTCTCCACTATCTTCACCATTACCACAACTGCCAGGCTCAGATCCACTACGCATAACACCTCAGGAGTCTCCTCATACAAAGCCTGATTTAGGGGGATAATGAGAACTACGCCGACAATGGTTATTTACCAGCAGATCCCAGACTTGACTAGAATATTGATCCACCATTGGATAATGATCCAAATGTATACCCTGCAAAGCCATCACCTCCAGATTATAATCTATTTTATCGAGAACTAATTTCAAGGGCAGCATCCTATCATGGAGTTACATTACACAAAGGGTCTTTGGATGAAGACTTATTATTCGAGACACTAGTGTCTTCACATGGGACTAGTCGGGGTATACCCATGGTAAAAGGAATGATGAAATATGCTGATGAGATATTGAAGGACCCGGTTTGTGCCCGCATTTTAACACCTAGGGTTGACAAAAAATATATTCTCCCACCATCTGATCCTATTTTTATGAAAGGACAGCTACTGTTACTCACTAGTAGTCTCTAATGCTCGTAAGAGAGCAAACTCACAGACCTCTGCAGATGCACCTCCCCCGGACAAAGTCTAAATTGTTCTACACATCTGGTAAAAGGATGGCCGCTCAAGTAGCTAACCACTGGCGCATTGCCACATGCAGGGCCTACTAGCTAGGTATGACAGGGCACACTGGGAAAGATGGATGGCCTACTTCAATACCTCCAAGAAGAGCACAAAAATAAAGCAAGAAGGCAGACTCCTATCGAATTCCTTCATTAGAGGTGCTTTAAATGCGGCTGACACTGCAACGAGGGGAGTTACCACCAGCATTCTCCTATGTCGTCATGCTTGGCTTAGAACCTCAGGTTTTAAACCTGAGGTCCAGCAGTCTATTTTAAATACCCCTTTTGACAAGCAACATCTCCTCGGACCTCATATAGTGAGGCCTTAGAAAAAATGAAGGAAGACACAGATCCGGCGAAATCCATGGGTGCTCTTCAGTCCCCATCAAACAGAGGCTCCTTTTGCTGCTCAATTTATAGGAGAGGGTCCAAAAGTCCATCCTCAGACCCTAATGCTTCTTCGTATAAGTCAAACACACAACCCTCTTCCTCTAAAGGCTTGAGGAAGAGGTTAGAGGCTAGAGGAGAGTGCAGAGGAAACCATTTTGAAGGTAGGAATAAGAGCATGCCAGCGCTTAACTCCCCTTCCCCAAATAAACAGGACTTGCCTATATTCCCCCCTCCCCCCTGAATCATTTAACACCTGTCGGGGGAAGACTTCAATAAGTTCTCCCCATTTGGCAATCCATAACACTAGACATTATCCAACATGGTTATTGCCTGGTGCTCACCAGCAATCCTCCCTATATGCCACCTCACACTCACAAACTCTCATCAGAGTTCCTGCACCTTCTCAAGCAAGAGGTACAGGCTCTTTTACCAAAAGGAGCTATAGAACCAGTTCCTTTACAGTACCAAAGTTCAGGAGTTTACTCTCTGTACTTTCTAATGCCCAAAAAGAACGGCTCCTTAAGGCCAATTTTAGACTTAAGGACGTTAAATCTGTACATACTGTCAGAACACTTCCACATTGTCACGCTTCAACAAGTGCTTTCACTTATACAGCAAAGGGATTTTATGTCCACACTGGACTTAAGACGCATACCTTCCCATTCCGGTTCACACAGCACATTCCATCCCAAATATTTGAGATTTGTGATAGCAGGAAAACACTATCAGTTCAAAGTACTCCCATTCGGAGGAACTACTGCTCACAGAGTATTCACAAAATGTAGCAGTAGTAGTAGCAGCAAATTTCAAGCAGAATAGTCTTCCCATAACTGGGCGACTACAGTAGACCGACTCCACTATTTGGGTTTCACGTTCAATGCGCAGACGTCTCAATTTCAGCTTCGCAGATGCATTTCTATCTGGGAGCGACTCTAAACACTTACACAGCTCTAGCCTCTCCCAATGCAGCTAGAATTTGAAATATTCAAACTCTGCTATTACAGTTTCATACCAATCAATACTTAGCATCTCAGGGTCAATTAACAGATCTAGTGTTGGTAGACCGCCGTACCCATCGCTCTCTTTAGTGGTGGAACACACAAAGGCGGCCCCTTATCAACCCTGTTCCACAAATCGTGCAATCTCTCACAGGTTGGGTGTATCCATCTCCACAATTTGACAATTCAAGGTCTATGGGACGACACGTACAAGAGACTTCACATCAACTATCAATAGAGTTTCTATCTGTGTATCTAGCACTGAAAGCTTTTCAGTCTCACATCCTATGGAAAGTTATCCTAGTCTGCATGGTCAATACAACAGCTATTGTCAAAAACAGGGAGGGACACACTCTCTGCAACTGTCACACACCTCAGACCATTTGGCGTTGGACAATCTATCACAAAATGCATCTTCTTGCAGAACACCTCCCAGGAGTGAATCAAATTGCTGACCTTCTCAGCAGTAGGCGGCAACAAATACACGAGTGGGAACTTCATCCCCAAGTTCTCCTTCCATACTTTCAAAAATTGGGATTCCTGCAAATAGATCTGTTCGCCACAGTGGACAACTCAAAATACCCAAACTTCGCCTCCAGGTTCCCACACCCTTTATCCAAAGGCAATGTCTTATTGATGAATTGGTCAAGGATATTTGCCTATGCTTTTCCGCCTCTCCCTTTCCTTTCATTTCTGGTTCGGAGGCTCAGGCAAACATCCCTCACACTGATTCTAGTGGCCCCCAATTGGGCCCATCAACCGTGGTTCACCACACTCTTGGAACTATCAGTAGTCCCACATCAAAAGCTGCATCTCAATTCCAGACTTCTCACTCAGAACCATGGAGAAGTCAGACACCCAAACCCCAAAGAGCTCAATCTAGCGATTTTGCTCCTGAAATCATAGAGTTTGGATACTTAAACTTGCTGCCAGAGTGTATGAGTATTCTTAAAGAAGCAAGAAAACCTACCACCAGAGCATGTTATGCATCAAAAAAGAAACAATTTGTTGTATATTGTAACAACAAAAATATTGATCCACTAGTTGCCTCTATCCAAAATATTATTTGTTACCTTTTCCATCTACAGTGTGCTGATCTGGCCTACACTTTCATTTGATTGGATCTTGCTGCAGTAGCCGCATATTTGCAAAACGGATGACATCTATTTTGGTTCAAGGTTCCAGTAATTAAAACATTTATGGAGGGCCTTAAGTGTAATGCCACCCAGGGTACCTCCTGCGCCAGTGTAGAATCTGAACACTTTGCTTACAAGACTCATGGGTCCACCCTTTGAGCCACTACACAACTGTCTGTTACAGTTTCTCTCATGGAAAGTTGCCTTCCCCATTACTATCACTTCATTGAGGAGAGTTGGTGAGCTACAAACATTAACCTTGAAAGGACCCTTCTTTCAGCTTCATAAAGATAGATTAGACCTTTGCAACAACCAAAATTCCTTCCCAAGGTGGTTTCTGCTTTTCAGATCAACCCATCAGTGAGTTCACTCAGCCTGATTCGGTAGCAGAAAGAGCTGTTGACACACTTGATGTCAGAAGAGCGTTATAGTACTATACTGAAAGAACAAATGTTTTTGTAAAACAAAACAGCTGTTTGTTGTGTTTGCTACACCTCACAAAGGCAATCTTATCTCTAAATCTGGTATTTCAAGATGTATTGTTAAACGCATTCAAACTTGCTACGCATAAGCTAGAAGAGCTTTATCTATACATCCTAGAGCACATTCCACTTGTAAAATAGGAGCATCTATGGCCTTCTTGGGTATCCTCCCTATAGCTGACATTGTGAGGCAGCAACATGGTCCACACCACACTATTGTGTGGATGTTAGCACGTCAACAAAGCCAATGTGGGGTAAGCAGTGCTAAAGACACTTTTTTTCAAACAACTGCGACATCTAACGTTTAGCCACAGCATAGGGATAACACTGCTATATAGTCTATGCAAAGAATGTGTATCTCCAGCACACATGCCTCGAAGGATTGTTATTCACACAGGAAGCATCTGTTCTTGGCATGGAGAGCTGTAGATTCACATGCGCCCGGGCACCTGTAGTTGTTGCAGGTTTCCTTATTTACATTACTTCCGCATGGTTATCTCTGTACTACACTTACTTACGCCATTCTCACCCTCTTGCTGGAAAATATTAGAACAATGGAGTCTGCCCATGCGCAGGATCACCGAAAGGAGGAGTTTACTTACCTCGCGACTGGGAAAGACTTCTTCAAAGGGAAAACAACTTGCAAAGATCCGGACCAAACACTAGATGGTAGGAGTATGCAAAGCATGTGAATCTACAGCTCTCCATGCCAAGAACAGATGCTTACTGGGTAAGTAACATAATTCTTTTCTCACTCTCATATGATTAGTATGAATTACGAATACACAGAATTTCTAGAAGGTTAGTGACTGCAGGTCTTAGTTCTTGTTACCCTTCAGGAAAGAATATTGCAAAAAACTCCAGTGTTTGTAAGAGCGGTTCAGTTTGTTAATGCTTGCAGTGTTTAAGAAGCTCCTTAACTGAGTTTTGTTTAATATTTATTTTAACAATTTTCAACAAGTTCCCTAACCAAACCTTATAAGACCTTATGGATCAGGTTAACAAAGAGCTTTGCACTTGTCATATTGGACAGGAGATGCATGACTTTAACGCTGACTCCAATGTGGCGGGTGACCTTCCCAGGTGACCTGCGAGCAGTGCACATATCCTCAGCTTTTGACAGAGATAGTAGGCTTGCTATCAAGATAGAACGATCCAGGCTTATTTTTCTGAAAACAGGTATGTGAAAGCGAACCATCTTTAAAACACAGAATTGGGCAGTTAATGTAATAATCTGCTAAAAAATAGCATAGCACGTAGAGATGACACAGAGGGTGTTGGGACTATAAAATGCAATAACAATGTTAGAATATTTCCTGTTTTCATGACTTATAAAATGCTTCACCACATGTCTTTTTCTGAGTTGTCACTTGACATATGCACTAAGTTTAGTTTTTAATATGTACATTTTAAATGCATAGTCTGTTTCCTGATACTGTGTGTTATTCACCTCCAAAAAAAGGGTTGGATGTCCACTAATGGTGCCAAACACATCTTATAGGACTGATCTTAGGCAAAAACACTTAATACGCAAACATTGCTCAGTGGGTTCAAAACTGGTTACAGTCCTACTAGATTTATGATTCGGGTTGGCACATTAACAGCATCCTTACTGCTAGAGGGTCAGAAACCAAACCCTGCAACACCACGAGATCATAGATATTTTATCATTTCTTTGCCCCTTTTCATCCATATAAGGACAAGAGGCTACACCGCTGGCTCCCAAAAGAGCCTTGAGTTTCTTTGTTGCTCATACCAAAGAACACTGGGTGGGCATTCAGCTATTTGTGGGGTTTGCAGGAGCAGAGAGGGTTAAAGGCATGCAGAAAATAGCAATCTCTGGATGGATAGTTGTCTTCCTAAAGATTTGCAATGAACTGGTTAAGAAGTAACATCCAACGGGGCATATGACTCATTCCGCCAAGGCTAAGGTTTCCACCTCTGCATTGGTGTGTGGCGTTCCTGTCTTTCAGGCTGCTAAGTGGGTGCTACTGCACATGTTTATAATTCCTCACTGCCTTTCCACCTCCCTTTTTTACAACCTAAAAAGATCCCAAATTCTATACACTACTTATTCTGATCTTTATTGGCTCCGCAATACAATCGTGAAGACCGAGTTGAGAAAGAAGTTGACGGGAGTGCTCTGAGGTGGTGGCTGTATGTGCTTTGCCTTCATTTCTGGGATGGTACCTTATTAACATGGAGCTGCATGATGCCTGTTACCGATGTGATGGGGGATTTCTGAGAAATATCTCCAAATTCAGACTTGCACCTAGGGGTATTTACACGGCAAGGAATCTTCTGTGAGATGGAGTAGCTACCAGAAATATTGTTACCAACGATAATATACTTGTTCTTATCTCAGATGTGGAAATCTGTCAAATGACTCATGATAATGTTCCCTTAATTCCACAGTGCGCAGCCATAGACTCCACCTCCGAGAAATATGCATCCAAATACAGTCAGTGAACCTTGTCATAGCTCATGAGATTCTGAATTTTGTATATTTGTTGCTGTTTAAAGTGTACATGCACATTTTCTGTCTCTCTAATAGCTTTGGTGGTCTGTCAAAGCACTTATAATTTGAGCAAATCCAATGCATAGAGTGGGCTTACATTTTTGTGAAGTCTCATTTCATTGCTTCTTATTAAATGGCTTTTCTTTCTCTTGGGTTTTCTTTCCCACTGAAGAGTATTTTAACCAGGTTTAAGATTGGATTATTTTGATTGTTCCATAGCAGTAACTAATGTATTCTTTTTCTCTCAAACTCCATGGGAGTGCTTGTATTTTCTTGCTCTCAGCCCTGTATGCTGCTTCTTTGCTCATATAATTACCCTCCCCTCCCCACTACCCCCATCCGCTCTCCATACTGCTCCAGCATCTTATTTGCTGCTACTCTTGTCCTGCTTAATCACTCACAGCTTCTCCCCCTCCCTCCAGCTTCCTCTTTCTACTCACCGTTGATCTGTTGCATCAGATTGCTCCGATTCCCGTGTACCTAATCTCCATTCTCCACCACCCCCCCACACACACATACAACCAACATTGTTTCTCCTTCACAACACTATTGTAGGATGTATCTGATAGAGACTACTAGCCGCAGGTTCCTTCACGTAGAATTATACCCAGGCATAAGACTAGCTCCGGAAACTTTTTGCCACAGCATCCCTGCGCGCCGGGGGCGAGGCGACATCAACCGACTCCTCCTAGGCCTCGTCTGCGTACGTGACGTCAGCGAGGTCACATAAGACCCGCCCCGGCGCGCCTACGTCAGTTTTTTCCTTTTCCGCTTGCAACGTGGATCCGATCTTTGCTACGGGCCTGTTTGGGGCCCCCCTTTTCTTCCATTTCTTTTGGGAGAACAGTGTGCAAATGCATTCGGGCTTCAAAACTTGCAAGTTTTGTGGGCGTCTCATGTCAGCAAAGGACCCGCAACTCATTTGTATGTGGTGTTTGAGGAAGGATCACGGCACCACTGATTGTGCGGCGTGCCAACAGTTGAAGCTGAAGTCGCGCCAGGAGTGCCGGATGAAACTTCTATCTGCTCGTCTCTCCAGGTCGAGGTCCTCCACTCGGCCCGCTTTGGCAGACTGCTTCAGGTACGGCCATGGTTGTCATCCTCGCCCTTCTCCGGTGTCCTGTGACGCTGCTCCCCGGTAGTTGAGTGTCGCAGTTTGTTCCCGGGGATGGTTTCTCGTACCTCTCCGCAGGCGGTTGCCGAGTTGGAGGGCGAGTCGGAGGTTGAATCGTCCCTGGCACCGCCTCATGGGTTGCAGAGCGATCTACGCCTTATTCTGGGCAGCGGCTGGCGGAGGGCTTTGTGTCACTCCCCAGGCACGTCTCGTTCCCCCACGCAGGTGGATGCCTCGGCGGGGATCGGATCGCGCTCCAGCCCCACTCCGGTCTCCGGTGCGGGGTGACTTGGAGGAGCCTTATCCAGTGACGCCGATGGTGCGGACGTCCTGCCTCAGGCAGCGGACTCTATGGCTCATCGCAGAGGTCGTACCGCGGATTCGTCTGCGAATGCTCCTTCTCTAAGGCAGGCTGTAGATTTGTGTCATCTTCACCAGAGACGCGTCGCCTTGTGGTGTCTTTTTCACCGGCGTCTAAAGCCGGCTCACCACCCTTCCTGAGGCAGAGGTGTTCGTTGGAAGAGCGTCAGGTCCCTCATTCTTCGGCTCCTTCGGACTTCCAGGTCTGGCACTTGCCCGTCCCGCTTGGCATCGATGACGGTCGCCTTAGTTTGCAGCTGTCGCCCACGAAGAGCGCTGCCTTCGCTCACGCGGTATCATTCTTTAGACAATTTAAGCAGAGAAGGCCTACGGCTCAAGTTTGGAATCACCAAATTGCTGTTTTCACCTACAGTATGGGGCTTTTTGTCAGTACAAGCACCAGTTAAGCGACCTCTGACCCTCCTCGCAGGCAGTTTGCTCCCCACGCTGCTGCACGGCTCTGCCTGCATTGTTTTAGCTTAATCTTGTATTTTTCCCTTGTGCCTAACATGCTTTCTTGCCCAGACTTGTTTTTATGCCTCTGTGCCTGTACTTGCTTTCTTGCCCAGACTTGTTTTTATTCCTCTGTGCCTCTACTTGTTTTCTTGCCCAGACTTGTTTTTATTCCTCTGTGCCTGTACTTGCTGTCTTGCCCAGACTTGTTTTAATTCCTCTGTGCCTGTACTTGTTTTGTTGCCTAAACTTGTTTTTCCTTCCTGTGCCCAGTTCTCCTGCGGCTCCGCCTGTTTTTCCCGCCGCTGCGTCCCTGCAGCCCCGCCCCCCCTGCAATCTCATTTGCCGCCCCACTCCCGCCTCCCAGCTTCTCCTCCCTCCCACAACCCCTCACATCGAGGCCGCACAGCTAAGCGACCGGCGCCAGGACTCCTGGACCCCACGAATGTCACAACGCCTAACACCGCTACGATGCCAGAACCCTACACGCACTCAACACCGGACGATCACACACCTGCTTCCTGGCCACCCGAAGCGCACCCATAGAGCTTTCACCTGCCGGAACTGCAGCTTCATAAGCATCCGCCCCACCATTCTGCCGACCAGGAAAGAACCCAATCTCCTCAGATGCATCCTTCTCAACACCCGCTCCGCCCGCCAACACGCAGTTGAACTCTGGGACCTACTCGACTCCACCTCCTCAGACGTCGCCTTCCTGACGGAGACCTGTCTGAACCCCGCCTCGGCACCCGACATAGCCATAGCCGTCCCTGAAGGCTACAAGATCACCCGCAGGGACCGCAAGGAGGAGGAGGAATCGCCACTGTCCGCAAGAACACTCTGAGTCTCGACCAACACCGACGACAACCTCAGCACCACCGAACGCCTGCACTTCCAGAACCACCCGACCCAAACACCATCCTCAGAGACTCCGACCACAGTTCAGCGACTCCATCGCAGATTTCGTCAGCACACACGCCCTCATCCTCCTTGGGGACCTGAACTTCCACCTCGACAACAACACCACCACCATCTCCACCACCCTGATCGACAACCTAGCCAACCTCAGACTCAGACAACTCGTCACAAGACCTACCCACTCCGCCGGTCACACGCTTGACCCCATCTTCTCCACAAGCCCCCTGTCTCCTCTACAAGCCCCCCCCCTGTCTCCTTCAACCACACCACCGAACTCGACTGGACCGACCATTGCTGCATTAACTTCACCTTCTAGAAACGCACCACCACGCCAGATGCTTCACCGCTGCTGGAGCAAAGTCACCGAAGACCAGCTAACCACCACCCTCGCCCAGAGCCCACCCGCCGACCCCCGACACCACCGCCCGCATTCTCAGACAGTGGATCAACGACTGCGCCAACACCCTCACCCCGATCAAGAAACCCTCCAACAGTCACACCAACAAGAAAGCCAGCTGGTTCACTGAAGACCTCCGGGCCTCCAAGCAAACCTGCCGAAAGCTGGAGAAGATCTGGCTCCGTGAACGAACACCGGAGAGCCAGGCAGCCCACAAGAACGACACCCGCAGACACCATCACCTCATCAGATCCGCCAAAAGGGCCTCCTTCAAAGACCGCCTAGACAACAATGCGCACAACAGCAAAGAGCACTTCAACATCGTGAAGGAACTTTCCAACCCCAGCTCCAACACCAACTACGTCCCACCCTCGCAAGACCTGTGCCACTCGCTGGCCACCTTCTTCCACCACAAGTTTGCAGGCATCCAAAACAGCTTCAACACCACAACCGCCCTGACAACCACTGAGACCTCACCCCCACGACCACCATCTGCACCAACCACCTGGTCTCATGGCCCCACATCAACGACGACGACACCATCAAGATCATGAACACCATCCACTCCGGATCTCCGTCAGACCCATGCCCACAGCACAGCTTCAACAAAGCCAGCACAACCATCGCACCCCATTCCCGGAAAGTCCTCCACACCTCCTTCGAGACAGCAACCTTCCTGGAGAGCTGGAAGCACGCAGATATCAGCGCCTTACTCAATTAACCCAAGGCGGACCTCAAGAACTTCTGGCCCACCTCCCTGCTCCCGTTCCCAGCAAAGGTCATCGAGAAGACAGTCAGCGAACAGCTGACCCGCTTCCTCTAGGAGAACAATATCCTGGACCCTTTCCAGTCCGGGTTCCGCAGCAACCACAGCACCGAGACTGCCCTCATCGCCGCCACCAATGACATCAGGTCCCTGCTTGACAAGGTAGAAACGGCGGCCCTCATTCTCCTGGACCGGTCAGCCGCCTTCGACATGGTCTGCCACCACACACTATGAACACGCCTCCACAACGCCGGGATCCAAGAGAAGGCCCTGGACTGGACCACCTCCTTCCTCTCCGGCAGAACACAGAGCGTCCGCCTCAAACCCCACTCCGCCCCCCCCCCCCCTTTCCACTCCGAAGCCACCGAGATCATCGGAGGGGTACCCCAGGGCTCATCCCTATGCCCAACTCTGTTTAACATCTACATGGCACCGCTCGCCCACGTCGCCCGTCGGCATGACCTCAACATCATCTCCTATGCCGATGAGATCTCTCCCTCACCAAGGACCACCAAAACCAACCTTCACGAAGGATGAGGAACAGCCAGGCGAAGCTGAACTCTGGTAAGACGGAGGTCCTCCTCCTCGGATCCAACCCTTCGGCCTGGGACGACTCCTGGTGGCCGACTGCTCTAGGAACCAAATCAACACCCACCGACCACGCACGCAACCTACGGGTCATCCTCGACTCCACCCTCTCCATGACTAAACAGGTCAACACTGTCTCCTCCTCCTCCAGCTTCAACACCCTCGGCATGCTCAGCAGGATCTACAAGTGGATCCCCACTGAAACGAGAAGAACGGTCACCCAGGCCCTCGTCAGCAGCAGGTTGGACTACTGAAACACCCACTATGCAGGAGCCTCGGCCAAACTCCTGAGACGGCTCCAATGCATCCAGAACGCCTCTGCACGCTGCGCCTGATCTCGACATCCCTCGCCGCAGCCACATCACACCACATCTGAGAGACCTGCACTAGCTCCCGGTCAACAAGAGGATAACCTTCAAGCTCCTCACCCACGCACACAAGGCACTCCTTAACACCGGACCAACGTACCTCAACAGACGACTCAGCTTCTACACTGCCAGCTCAGATCTGCCGACCTCGCCACTGTTCCCAGCTTCCAAAGAGCGCCCTCCGGCGGCAGATATTTCTCTCACCTCGCCGCCAAGACCTGGAACACCCTCCCTATCCACCTACGGCAGACCCAAGATCTGCTGACCTTCAGAAAACTCCTCAAGACCTGGCTTTTCGCGCAGTAGCAGCATTCCCCACCCCAGCGCCTTAGACCCTCACGGGTAAGTAGTGCACTTTACAAATGATATTTTTGATTGATTAAGTTAATCAAGCAAGCACAGAAACCTCAACAGCAGTTGTTTTGAGCAAGTTGAGACTGATCTTTGAAGCGGTAGACAACACATGTTCATTTTCTCTGCTCTGTCAGTGCCAGCTACTTCAAAACCTCTTTAAACTCTTGAAAATTGCTTAGCATGTGTCACTGGTCGAGGTTTCTGTGGCTTGGTTTTCGCATGATGTAGAAAGATTGCAGGCCAGTGGGTCCTGCAGGAGATAAAAGAATGAATGAATGAATTCTTTATTTGTGTGGTTAGTAAAAAACCAATAGAAAAATGAATAAATATATATACACAACATATTCATAAAACCTCCTTAGTTAAAACAATGAGAGTAATACCAGTCTTCTGGGCACGATGAATCAGAACTTCGGTGGTGGCCAAACTGAGAAGGCTCCCCCCAAGCTTTAAGAACCACCCGGGTGTTTGCCACAGTCTGCCTGTAGGGACTTATCCATCAATGCTGCTAGGGTGTAATGAATAAATTTGGCAAAATTGGCCGTATGCTTTACATTGTCCAACATATAAAGCTGTTGGACTGCCATTTTGCTGTGCGCCTGCCCAGTTGGAAGAGAATGGGCTTAAGATGGATTCGGTGAGCTAGCCGCAAGGCAGGGCAGCAAAGTAGAATGTGAGCCAGAGACTTGCGTTTATAATTGCAGAGGCGACACTGCGTGATGACCGCCTTACTTTCACAGTTGGATACAGTTCTTTTAAGGGGAGAGGATATAGTCTGACTGCAAGAATCCTATGTAGGGCTAGTCTCCCCACAGTCTGCATGAGATGTTGTTGAAGACCGGGTAGTTTTTGGAGGGTGCTTTGGGTCGGGTGTAAGCCTCTGGCTGCCAGATCTTCAATATCCAACATGCAGTAGAACGTGATAGTACTTACCAGCCTTCATCGAGTTCTCAGTCCGCCAGACAACATAACTCCTGCATACAAGAAACCACCCTCGACTGGATCCAATTGTTCCACACCGGCAGAAGCCAAAGACTCAGACTGCCACCCTTCCTCTCTGAACCCATGTAAATCAACTGCGGAGAACCCCAGAGATCATTGCTCAGCCCAAACCTCTTCAACATCTACATGGCCCCCCTCGGCCTCCATGCCTCAGCATAGTATCCTATGCCGACGACACCCAGCTCATTCTCTCCCTCACCAAGGACCACCACCACCAGACTCCGCTTCCAGGAAGGAATGCAGGATGTTGCATCCTGGATGAGCAACAGCTGCCTGAAGCTTAACACAGGGAAGACCAAAGTCCGCGTCCTCGGAACCATCCCGTTAGCATGGAACAACACCTGGTGGTCCACCGCCCTCTGCAGCCCTCCGACCCCCAGGGCCCAAGCCAGAAACCTCTGAATCATACTCTACTCCTGCCTCTCCATGAACTGAAAGGTCAATGTAGTCACTTCCAGCGTCTTCAGCACCCTCTGCATCCGCCGTAAGACCTTCAAATGGATCCTCCCCGCCCCCGAGTCAAGGAAGACAGTCACCCACACAGACTGGATTTTGGAAACGCCCTCTACCTAGGCATCAACAAGTCCCTACTCCGCAAGCTCCAGACGATACAGAACACGGCAGCCAGACTCATCTTCGGCATCCCTCGACATGAACACATCCGCCAACACCTACGGAACCTCCACTGGCTCCCAGCCAAGAAGAGTCACATTCAAGATACTCACCCACTCCTACAAATGCCTCCACAACACCGGACCCCAATTCCTCAATGAGAGAATCACCTTCCACGTACCCAAAAGAAACCTCCGATACACCAAACTCGCCCTCGCCGAAACATCAAGCATCCGAAGAGCCAGAATAGGGGGAAGGGCCTTCTCCTACATCGTGGCCAAGGCCTGGAACAAGCTCCTGATTGACATCAAACGCACCCCCGCCCTGAGCACCTTCAGGAAGGCACTCAAGACCTGGCTGTTCTACTGATTGGAAACGTTTGCCCTCCCCTCAGAGCCTTTAGGTCCTCACGGGTGAGTAGTGCGCCTAAAATTCCACTGATTGAAGGCTGCAACCTCTTCCTTGCTGGCAGATGACATTCTGCTTACAGAATCCACCAATTTTGGTTTTGCCTTTAAGCTAGTGGAGGAAACAAAAGTATTACATTTTGGTCTCACAAAATGTGCATTTATTGCCTCTGTGTCACCCACTGAATGCAGCTCTTTCAACAGAGACCTCTCTCTGGTCATGCTCAGGGTGCTGCCATAAATTAGCACATTGACCTGATCATGCCTAAGCCCTGGAATGCCTCCCAACATCTTGTTTGTGATCCGTTGGAAAACCGGGGAGGCTGACGGTAGTCGAAAAGCATTCTGGATAAGATCAGCCATCACACAATTGTTTAAGGCTCTTAGATCTGCACAAACGCAGGTGCCTTGAGGCCGTGTCTGCCCACCCCTATTCGTGCCATCCAGTTGGAGCTCTCAACTTATTTTGGCTCCTGCCCCATAGGGCTTCTCCAATTAATTATTCACACCACCTCCACGCTACTTGGCATGCTTGTAACTTCACTCACAACCCGAACATATTTTTCAGTTGAAGACCTATTTTGTGCATGTAATCTCGTAAGTAACCTACATGACCACTCAACACTTCTTGGAATTCAATTTTAAATATACTACCTTCTCTAATCTGATCCACCTCCTCTACAACACCATTGTTCACTCTGAGCAGGCTTTATTGTATTGTTCAAGGAAGGGTCCAAGATAATGCACCTCGTGATTGCTGTGGCTATCTTAAAACACTTTCCTCTTCGTTTGTTGCATACATGTTTCACTTGGGTGCCCTTCACTTATACACTGTTAGCTTGGAAACAAATCAACATAGTTTCTTTCATATATTGATATCTGGATCCTGTAGAAGAACAGAACCCTGAAATTTAGTTTTACAATCGTGTTGAATCAAAGATAACCAGGCAATAGATTAAAAAAGAACGTCAACCGCAAATTTGGTTTTGATAATTACATTCTTTGGTTGGTTTGGACTTGAGTGTCCAACAATTTGCAATACTTCAACAATTCAGACAATTCAACGATCTTACTCTTGTTCACTGTGGATTTGCAACATTTTGAATAGTACCCTTCTTTTTACACAGTTGACAAAAAGCCCTCCTAGTAAGACAATCTTTGGACTTGGCGTAGTGACCAATTGCAGTACAGTTGAAACATGCTCCTTTCAGTTTTGCTGAAATTTGGGTTAACTTTTCTTCGTGTCCCCCAACTGATGAAGGTTCAATAATGTGTGGGATTTCTCTTTAAGTTGCTCAAATGAGAGAAAACGAATATTGAACTGCAATTTCACCAAATGTATTGATTTACATACAATTTTGTCACACATGATGAGGACATACATTTGTGTGCATGTTCCCGCACATTTTCAACATGATGGTATTAATGCAATTTATAAATTCTCTTGATTTGTCGAATTGGTCTTTCAGAAGATCTTCTTCCCAGTACCCAGAACATTAAAGCTGATCTTTTGAGTAAACCGATGTCATGAGTCAGAGGTTCATGCATTTGTTTTACAGATTTCTCTGTGGTGATTGCCTCAGATGAATTTGTTTATGATTCAGAAAAAGAGCAAGTGTCAGATTCTTTGTTGGACAGAGTTCTCATAGGGCATGAATTCTTAGGAGGACACCTTGGGATTTGATTATGGTTATACATTTCTGCCAATTATTTTGTTGGGGAAGATCTGTCATCACAAGGTTCATGTGATATTGATAGCTCTAGCTAGGTGTCTGTGATATCGGAAGCTCAGTTGCTCATATTTACAGCCTTTTCCAGTTCAAGAAGATTTTTTTTGTCACACCCGAGATGAAATCCTTAATCCAAACATTCAGTAACCGTCTTTGTGTGGAATTTGAGAGTTTAGCGTTCTAGATTTTCTCTGTCTGAGGAGGACCAGATATTAACTGCTCAAAGGCCTTCAATCAGGGCTGCATATTTTAATCATCAGTGTCTCCTTTCAAAATGGTTTGTTGAGAAAGTGCTAGATCCATTGACCTGTAAATTGGTTAATATGTCGATAGGCTTATAACGGCAGTTTACTTACCTCACAATATATCCCAGACATCAGACTGGATGCGCAAAATCTTTAGCAGTACCTCTGCTTATTGGGGGGAGGGCGGTGCGACAGCTCCCTATTAACATCTTCGCCGGATGTGATGTGTGCGGTACCTATATAAGTTCATATAGGGGTACATCAACTTTTGCAGTTCCGGAGAGCTACCTCCATCTCGTTTTGATCATCTTTTTCTTGACTTTTGTTGAGACATTTTTTCTAAAATTATTTCCGGTGTGCTAGTGACATGTTCCCTCAAACTTGCGAGTTTTACCATGCAGTGAATGTCATAGGCAGATCGTTTGCTTTTGGTTCTTTGGGTTGGGCCCAACTCAAAGTCCTTTCTCGATGTTTTTCAGTGTGCACAAGTGATTTGGGAGTGGTCGCTGAAGCTTTTCACGGTGCAGCAACGCAAGACCCCGCATTGTTCCCTCTCAAGGGTGGTGTAGGTCCCACAGACTGTCTTGTGCTAACTCCCAGATCTGTTCCTGCGACAGTTTGTTCTCCAAGTGAAAGTAGTCTGAAGTCCAAAAAGGAAAATATTTTTTGAAGCGTGCTCAACTAACTGTGCACTTTCAACTCCCTGGAAGGAGCGCAGGGATGCCCCCATGCATCTAGATGCTGTTGTTGCACACCTCCCTTTGAGCTGGCCCAACTCCTTTGCTTCTCCCAGAGTTTCCCAGAGACTGAGCAATTCCTGCCTAACTTCAGGAGTACTCGAAGGCCATGAGCTGTATCTTTGGGAAACCACCTCTTTCTGGAGCATCTTTGAGCCCCAGGGAGCTAGGAGGTGTCACTTCAGGGTTACTGTCAGCAGGTCCTACCCTGGCGCTGGTTCTATCGTCTTGCCAAACTCCGGTCCATAGTCCCATTTCAGCCCTTCACCGTCAAAGGGTCTTGGCCCCTCAGCGCTGTTGCTGTCATCCACAAAGAGTGTGAACCTATTGTCTTTTCTGACTCCGAGACCGTACTGTGCTGACCTCATTTGAAGTTGAAGCCGGCACAGTTCGGGACAAGACTGACTTTGGGCTCAGATATACTGCCTCTCTTTTTGGAGAGTTTGAGGAGGGCACCACTGGCAACATCACCCAATCCTTCCCAGAGGAGAACTGGTACACGAAGCTGGGTAGCGCCAGCCGGCTAGATTCCTCACCAGTCTTTGGTTTAGTCTCCCCACCTGGCGCAGCTACTGAAGAGAGTGCGACATTCGCAATGGTCATGAGAGAGGGCAGCTGAGGTTCTTTATCTCAAGGTCCCATTAGTGGAGGATAAGACTAAAGTCATAATCAAAGTGCTCAGTCCGGACACTCCAGTAAAAGCTTCCTTATAACAAAGCCTTCACCAACGTCTTCCTGGGAACTTGGTCCAAGTCAATCTACTGGGTTCCGGTCAACTGTCAGGTTGCATGCAGTCACTGCCCTGCACCAGGGGTCCCATATTCCTCTCGCAACACCCCAGCCCCTAGAGTTTGGTGGTAGAAGCTTTGATGGCCAGAGTCAACCCAAACGCCTTCCTGGCTACAACTTCCAATAGGGAATTCAAACGGTTGGAGAACTTTGGGAAAAACTTCTCTACCACAAGCCAGGCTTTGTGATTGGTCAATACCGCTTGACTTTTGGGATAATCTTACCATGCCCTGTGTGACTTGGTGGCACAGGTGCTTCTCATGGTCCCGTAGGGGGCTTGGGGCAACTCTTATACAAGCTATGCTTGACAGCTGATATGCTGCAAAATTGACCACCTGGTGTAGCTTTGACACCATGGTGTCCTTGTAAGTGATGAGTTCCACAGTGGCCTTTAGGCACCAAGCTTGTTTGCTCTCCACTGGCTTTTTGGGGGGGGAAGTCCAAACAAGCCTCATGGACATCCCTTTCAAGGGCTCTCGCCTGTTTATCAATAAGGCGGATGCAGCACTGGAGCGCTTTAAGGATAGCAGGGTCACAGCTCGCTTCCATTGTTACGGTCCAGTACTTCAGATCCACCAACATTAGCCATACCTACAAAGGCCAGCAAGATTCCCATCTCTTTTCTGGCTGTGGCAGAGGTTCCCACAGACCTCATGGTATGCAAGGACACGGAGTGTCATAGTTGTACATTCATCCCCTCACCCCCTTTCCGGTCGCCACAACCAACCCTCTTAAGTGTGCCATCTTCGATACACCAACATCCGATAAGAGGCCAGACCTGGCACTTCTTAACAGAGTGGCAAAATGTCACCTCAGACAAGTGGGTCTTGCCGCCTTCTATTTATCACAACCCCACCTTAGACCTTGAGACTGTTTAGTAGCATTGGACCAGCAAGACGCTTACTTTCACATCCACATCCTTCGAGCCCATAAATGGTACATGCAGTTCACAGATGGCTTAGAGCATTTCTAGTTTCCCAAATGCTCCCTTTCATTGGAGCCATCCTGAACATGGTGAAGTTTCACGCCTGCCCTCCTTGTAGGGAGTCCAGGACATTCAGGCTGTGATCCTGATTTTTAAAAATCTTTTGTCCGGTTTCTCAGTAATACTGACTCTGAGACTGCTGAGTCTGATGGCCTTTTGCATACTGTTGCTGAAGCACGCCAGGTGGCTCAGGCGGCCTCTGCAATGGGATCTGAAGTCCCAGTGGCACAGCCCTAGGAGAATCTCTCCAGTTGTGTCCAGATGTGTCCAGATTTCAGAGGAGAATGCGTAAGATCTGCAGTGGTGATTACTGAACCACAGTGATCAGTGGCAGACCCCTCGTTCTTGCCCTGCCTGAGCTGACCATGGTAACTGATTCCTCACTTGTGGAATGGGGTGCCCACCTGGGAGAGGTGGAGAACAGAGGACTCCAGCAGAGGCCTGGATCAACTTGTTGGACTTGTAGGCCACCCACTTGCCACTGAAAGTCTTCCTGCCATCCTTCAAAGGAAGATTGGTTCAAGTGTTCACAGACCAAACCACCTCCATGTGGTACTGCAGCAAGCAGGGTATGGTGCGGTTGTGGACTCTGTGACAGATGGCCCTGCACCTCTGGAAGTGGGTGGCATGTCAGGACATCTTCCTGGTCGTACAACACCTGGTGGGATCTCTGAAGGCTAGGGCAGACGAACCCAGCTGTCGATGCCTTGTGTATCACAAATGGCATCTGCACCCATAGGTGGTGCAAGGTATTTTCCATGAGTGGGGGAGAATCTTGGCTTGATCTATTTGCAACCACTGAAAACGCACATTGTGTGCACTTCTAGGGGTTGGAGTTTCCACAGCAGCTCTTGTTTGGAGATGTGTTCTACTTGGAGTGTAATTCGGGACGCCTGTATACCTTTTCCTCAATACCACTCCCAGTAGAGTCCTCTAAAAGATAAGGACCGACCGGGTCCAAGTCTTCCTGGCCGTTCAAGATTGTGCATGGAGCATATGGTATGTGAAACTCCTCGACATGAGCATCTGTACTCTGCTCAGGGAGCAGGTCCGGGGGTCTTGCATCCCAACCTGTGCATGCTCCATCTTCATGTGTGTAGACTGAGCGGCGGCAGCAGCTACGTATTTTTATCTTCCTCCTGGGGTAATGGGTGTTATTCTTGCAGCCAGGCATCCCTCAACAAAATCTGTATACTCATGTTGTTGGAACAAGTTTGTGGCTTGGTGTTCAGAGAAGCACATTGACCCACTTTATGCTGGGGTGTTGCTGTTTATTTGTCATTGCCCCGGCATGGCCTAGCACTGGGCTCTGTTGAGAGAGATTTGTCAGCTGTCTAGCTTTTCTGCGTTTGCCGGATCAGCCTTCTCTATTTAAGTCCTCCATTCTGACTTTCTTAAAAGGTTTGCAGCAGATGTTTTCGCTTTCCCCTTTCTTTATGCCCCAGTGAAACTTAGTTGGTTTTGACCTATCTGATGATTGGCCTCTGTCGTTTGACCCTTAAGATGGTCTTGGTGGCCATTGCATTAGCCCAGAGAGTGAGCGTTCTTTATGCCCCATCATATACTACCTTCTACCTACCAGGACAGACTCGTTCTCAGAACACATGCCTTCTGTCAAACCTCGAGTAGTGGAACCCCCCCCCCCCCCCCCCCCCCTTCATGTCTGTCACATGATCACCCTTCCAATGTACTAAGAAACACAACTGGATGATCAGCTTTTCATTGGATTTACTGGAGCAAAGAAAGTGAAGGCTGTGCAAAAGAGGACCATCTCTTGATGGATTGTACTCTGCATTCAAACCTGCTACGCAGTGGAAAAAAAACTGCCTCCAGAAGGCTTGTGGGTTCACTCCACCCTGAGCCAAGGCTGCAACTAATGAGTTAGCATGCAGGGTGCATGGTCTGTCATGCAGCTACATGGGTTCAGCTGAATGCGTTCACGAAGCACTACTCTGGACAATCCGGTCCGTTGAGATAGTCATTTTGCCCAATGTTCTGCATTACTTTCTGGTTTGTCTGTTCATTCCAATGACACCGCTGTGGAGCCATTGGTGCTACCTACTGGTGTGCAGCGGTACTGCTCAAGATTTTCCAGATCCAGGCTGATGCCTGGTGAATATTCCAAGGTAAGGAATCTGTGGTTAGAGTTTCTCTTGAAATGTGATCCAAATTTAGTTATTACTTTTCTAATGAATCGACCTTTTGAGCCTTTTCATCCTTGTAAAGTTTTTCTTCAGTACTGTATTCCTGATTGCAATAACCTCGGCCAGAAGGGGTATGTTAGTTATAGGCTTTATCTGGTTCTCCCCCTGTAACTCATAGATGTTAAACCAGTACCGCTTATCCTCCACTGTAAAACTATACAAAGTTTGCCTGACCAACTTGAGCTTCTTTTCTGGCACTGCAGTGTTTTATGAAAATGTGGACTTGTGCACATTTTGCTGTACAAATGTTAATGATCTTTTTACCCAAACCACTGTGCATGCTCCATTTTAGTAAGTGGGGTAAATGTGTGGTGTTTGCCCTTGTGTATGAAGCCTAAATACATCTAACCCCCCTCTATCACTACCTGCCTTGAAATATGGTTTGTCCTCTTGTGGGTATGCAAACTAGACCAAAAGCAGATTTGCATCTCTTTGTAATTTTGCAGCTTGGAAAACCACATGAAGCAATTGAAGACTGCACTAATGCCATCAAATTGGACGATACTTACCTGAAACCATACTTAAGGAGGGCACAAAGGTACGTGGCTTAATTTTTGTTGTCTATGGAAAAGCTGTTAATCAGTTCAAACTTTATTCGCTTTATTGCTAAAATAAAACATAAAAGCATTATATCACGTTCATAAAGTGTAATTAGATTATAATCATTAAAAAAGACATTGCATCACAAATCAATATTATTAACGTAGAAGTATAATGACTATATCAGAATATC
Source organism: Lissotriton vulgaris (assembly GCF_964263255.1). Taxonomy (NCBI): domain Eukaryota; kingdom Metazoa; phylum Chordata; class Amphibia; order Caudata; family Salamandridae; genus Lissotriton; species Lissotriton vulgaris. The sequence continues at coordinate 1,796,658,233 of NC_141693.1, forward strand.
TGCATCTAAATATGGCTAAACCAAGGTACAAAAATACACATGTTCTTAATGAAGAAGTTATCCACAGTATTACAACATCAGTGCTATGTGCAATAACGGGGTATACGTTTATTAATGCAAAAGGATTTTGAAATGTTTATATAACCCCTACATATATAACCCCTACTGTCTCTTAGCGGTATCAGTCTTTATATAAAAATGCCATGTGCAATAACTAGGAATAACTCTTGTTCTATAGGAATAACATTATAACAGCTAGGAACATTATATTTCTAGATAAGACAAAGGTCTTCTTTTAGGTAGAACATTGATTAAAAGAACTTTGCTACATTAAGACATACAGTGACATCTTTTAAGTAAAACAGATATTGAAATGTCTCCTGATAGCCGTACCCATTTTCTCTTTAAAATAATGGTTTTAAATTCTGTTTTCTATATACAAGATAAAATCTACAGAAAAGAAACTGCTAATCATTTGGACTATATCTGTCGAATAACATCACTTGTAAATTTCACTCCGATTTCCACGCCTCCTCAGTCTTCTTTTTCGCCTCTACACTTTAAACTCCTGTTGTTTTGTGGGGTTTTTATTTTTTTGTGCAGCAAGCGTACAACAAAATTATGATTTTTAATGCTATTTATGGGTTTTTTTGGGTTGACAATGCAGTCTTTCTGGTGATTTGGCAGAGTGTTATTGCAGGATTTGTTTGGAACAATTTTGCACAGAAACCTACAACCTGACCTTTAATAATTGCGTATGCATGAACATTCTTTGTGAAGCTGCAATAGTAGCTAAATTGATTAAAACAATGTAATTATATTTATAATTAAATTTAAAAAATCTATTGCACCTGTTTGTTAATCACAGGAGTTGGCACAGGTTTGCCTTCAAGTTTTTTGTACATTTCCTTAAATGACATACCGACCTTTTTATCTGGCTAGTATTCCTGTTCATGACAATGTACGGTCCAGGAACTATCATGTGACCTAGAGGGGTGCAACAAATGTGTCCTTGTAGTGGACCAGAGTGTAGTACATACATTTGTGGTGGCAACATACCGTGTTTTTGGAATCCTTAGTGTGACCAAATCTTTTTTCTCTGTGTCAGTAAGAGTGTTCAGCTCTAATCAGTGTTCTCACAAATATTCATGCTCTACTCTGCACAGTCAAAATGGGTTATATATTTATAACCTGTTTCTTTTGAAAAACACCCATTCACCCTGGGGTGATTTCCTGGCACCATTTGTGTATATTTGTTATCCAACTAATTGGTACTTCATTTAATGAACTCCATCAGGAAGAAAGGCTTAGTTGACCCAGTGGAATGCAAACCTCTGAGGATGGGATTGTACTGGTCCACTGAGCCATTGGTACACTGATTCTTTTAAGACCATTTATAATGTAAAATTTGGGTTGAGAGGGCTACTTAAAAGCTGTCTTCAGTTGCGGCAGTACTGTGAAAATGATGAATACCCTTTGTATCACTGTGTTGCAGTCATCAAAAAAATTGGCTCCTTGCCAACCATTTTGGCTAGAAATCAAATCTGTGAAACTTTCCAACGGTGGGTGTGTAGGTTGTATAACTTATTTCAGTCTTTCTTCGTGCAGTTTGAAAGTGGTTAGACTTTAAAATCCTTTGCCTGTGAAGAAGCTTGTAGATGGTGACAATGATCGAGAAGGCTAATGAAATACATAGGTGCGTTTTAAAGTGCTTTATGACCATGACTTTTTTTAAGGATAGTTTAGTTTATTTGTGTTAAGCTGTAAAGTGGCTTTTCTTTTTATACAGATTCTTTAAAGAACCAAACCATACAAAATGCAACATAGCTAATCACAAGGGGTCCTTCAGTAAAATAACTTCATGCTTGTCTGCACATGGGATAAATGGGTGCAGTAGGCAAATGAGAAGAAATTGGGAGTAGTGTAAAGTAACAGATGCCCCAGGCATGTCAAAGTAGTAACAGATTATGGCCTACATATCAGGACAGTGTCCATGACCAGCCAGTTGACCTCAAAGCTTGATGTGTGTGATAAAAAAAGAAATCTTAAGAAGCATGATCGGGCTGCATGTATTGGAGGTAAAAAATATAATTAAGTGACTTTTCTTTAGTCTGTAGTATCTGGGAATGTGGTGAGTCTGTTCCTGCTGTAGAAAAACACAGACCAACTCATTAAGCAGAATTGAATAGTGAACTAGTGACCTAACTGAATCAGAACAAAATTATCTTGAGCAGGCAGATATTTCAGGTGTGTTACTCTTACAACGCATCTTTTACGTCTCATTCCGTTACAACGCAGATTTTACAACGCGGGATCCATTACATCGGATGTCATTACAATGCATGGCATTACATCGCAGATGCTATTACAACGCATACTATTACATCGTAAGTATTGGTAAGTATTTACATTTTTTTTATTCTATTTAATATTATTTAATTCATTTAATTATTATTAATTATTAAAAAAAATATTTATTTTTGTTTTTAATTATTATAAATTAAATATATTAATTTAAGTGATTTTTTAAATAAGTGTGAGTATAGGAGTATATGTTTTGGGGTACAGGGGTGTTTTTAGGTTTTAGGGCAGGGTTTGGGTTTTGGGGTACAGGGGTGTTTTTAGGTTTTAGGGCAGGGTTTGGGTTTTGGGGTACAGGGGTGTTTTTAGGTTTTAGGGCAGGGTTTGGGTTTTGGGGTACAGGGGTGTTTTTAGGTTTTAGGGCAGGGTTTGGGTTTTGGGGTACAGGGGTGTTTTTAGGTTTTAGGGCAGGGTTTGGGTTTTGGGGTACAGGGGTGTTTTTAGGTTTTAGGACAGGGTTTGGGTTTTGGGGTACAGGGGTGTTTTTAGGTTTTAGGGTAGGGTTTGGGTTTTGGGGTACAGGGGTGTTTTTGGGTTTTAGGGCAGGGTTTGGGTTTTGGGGTACAGGGGTGTTTTTAGGTTTTAGGGTAGGGTTTGGGTTTTGGGGTACAGGGGTGGTTTTAGGGCAGGGTTTGGGTTTTGGGGTACAGGGGTGTTTTTAGGTTTTAGGGCAGGGTTTGGGTTTTGGGGTACAGGGGTGTTTTTAGGTTTTAGGGTAGGGTTTGGGTTTTGGGGTACAGGGGTGTTTTTAGGTTTTAGGGCAGGGTTTGGGTTTTGGGGTACAGGGGTGCTTTTAGGTTTTAGGGCAGGGTTTGGGTTTTGGGGTACAGGGGTGTTTTTAGGTTTTAGGGTAGGGTTTGGGTTTTGGGGTACAGGGGTGTTTTTAGGTTTTAGGGCAGGGTTTGGGTTTTGGGGTACAGGGGTGTTTTTAGGTTTTAGGGCAGGGTTTGGGTTTTGGGGTACAGGGGTGTTTTTAGGTTTTAGGGCAGGGTTTGGGGTTTGGGTTTTGGGGTACAGGGGTGTTTTTAGGTTTTAGGGCAGGGTTTGGGTTTAGGGATAATTAAATTATATTTACCATTTTAAAATTAATTAAAATATATTTAATAAATTAATTATTTTACATTAATTACATTTTTTAATTAAATTAATTAAATTAAATAAATTATTATTATTAATTTAATTTCATTTTAAAAAATATGTACATTAAACTAATTACTTTTTTATTAAATTAATTAAAAATTTTAATAAAATTACATTGATTAAATTGATATTATTTTATTTATTTAAATTAATGACAATTTTTAAATGTCTTTTAATTAAATTATTTAAAAAAAATTAATTACAATAAACTAAATAACATTTTTAAAAAAAGGTATACTTACCTATACTTACGATGTAATGCCATGCGTTGTAATAGCATCTGCGATGTAATGCCATGCATTGTAATGACATCCGTTGTAATGGATCCCGCGTTGTAAAATCTGCGTTGTAACGGAATGCGTTGTAATACAACGCGTTGTACTGACACCAATCCGATATTTCAGGATGATTAAACCGAATCAGAACAAAATTATCTTGAGCAGGCAGAGGTTTCAGGATGATTAAACCGGCACACAGCGGAATAGAATTTTGAAAGTTACTCCAGCTGACTGCGACTTGGACTACAAGTAGTCATTTACCTTTGCCAAGCCTAAATTTTGGGGTTCATTTGGAATCCCAAGTGAAGTTGTGAAGGGGCTGACAAGGGGGATGCTTAAGTTGTTCTCAGCTGTTAAATATTATGGTGAGGTGCTAGACAATAAAATCACCCAAATTAGAGACTGGTAGTCCTAAGTGACACAAGCTTTCATGGAGAGCCAGTGCAGAGCCCTAGCAGTAGGCAAATAAATATATTCATAGCCACACATGCTTTACATATTCCTACCATCTAACGTAGTTTAGCTTCAAATACATTTCAAGTCGCAAAGCCTGTTGTCGCCTCCCTTAGTCCACAATGCATGGGGACAATGACTCCACCCCCGATTGTTTTTTTCTGCCATCTGGTTTGGACATTCAAGAGCCAGCTCTGGGACTGATGCATTCTTTGCCAGATTCTTTGGGACCAGTGTTCGATTCTTCAAACTCAGCGACTTTGAAAACTGTGATTGTCTAGCCTACGCTTGGTCGGATGACTATTTATTGGTGCCCAAGCATCTTAAGATGTACTGTGCCCAATGATTTCTCAACTCGTTGTGACCGGATACCCTCTCCAATTAACCACCATTGACTTTGGAGGGTTTTCGCAGAAGGGACACTTTTTCATTTCTGCCCTAGGCACAACACCAAATACCACTGGTCGCACCACACGGCATGTGTAGCCTAGACCTTTCCTGAAATGCAGCAGGAATTCCTGCAATGCCTACTGGCCTTTCTAGTTTAAGAATATCCATTGGCACACAAAGAGAGAGGCATTGGTTGCATATAATGCAACGCCAAGCCTTTTCCCTCTCTCCTAAGACCTGTGACAACTTTAAACCAGTAGATATATTCAGTGTCAGGGAGGAACAAGCAGACCCCTCTAGTGGTCTTGCTACCCAGGGGAATGAGAGTTTAAAGGTGATGTGCTCTTAAGCCACTAATATTGAGCAGGCTAGTCCAAAAGCACTCAAGACGGAAGACCAGATCTCAAGCCTCCAGTCATGCTGCAGATGCATCAAGGTCAGCCTCTTGACATTCATTTATCCCCAGACAGAACCAGGTCACAGCTCCTGGGGAATTTGGCATAGAGCCCATAGCCTATCCTGAAAAAAGCATCTAACTTTGAGTCCTACTCTGTCCTCAGGCATCACTCAATCCAAGAGCCACCTTTAATGGTGGAACCTAACTTCACCTACTGGTGCCAAAGCACACCGCCTGTCAGTGCCCCCTTAACATCTGTAAAATATTTTATTAGTTCGGAATCTGTGATTCGAAATAGTGTTACCGAATGCAAATAACTTTTTTATTTGATGTAGACTTCTAGCCGCAGTTTCCTAACCTTAGAATATTCTCCACACATCAGACTGGATCTGAAAAATATTGAGCAGTACCTCTGTGCGCCGGTGGGTGGTACCGATTGGGTCCGCTTTTTAGGTGCCATCTGCACTCGTTATTGCATGCATTTTGCCTATATAGGCACCACCCTAGTGCTGACATGAGTCCTTTTCGTTCTGCACCATCAGTGTGGATCCAGAAGAGCTACCGGAGTAACTTTTTGGCTGTTTAAAATAAAAAAACAAACTTTTTCAAGCTTTTTTAAGCAATTGTGCTTCCAGTGTGCCTTAGGGATGCCCCCTTATGAACCTGTATCATCTTTTTGCGGCTGCTGGATCGGTCTGTTCAAGTCACCTGTTGTGACATGTTTCTGAAAGGTCTTTAACATACATTCCCACCCCCTCCAAACCTTTTGTTATGCCCCAGTGGGGCCATAATCACATCAGACAGGAGAATTTGTGAGCTGCAGGCCCTTTCTGTCCTCCGTCCATACACCAGCTTCTTACCAGACAAACTGGTTCTCCACACCTATGCCTCCTTTCTGCCGATGGAATTGACACCTTTCCATGTCGGGCAAATCATCATGCTGTCTACTTTCTTTGCTCTACCTCACCCCACCAAGGAGGAGGAGAAAATCCACTGCCTGGCCACAGAAAGAGCATTGATCTACATTATTCACACCAAAGAACACAGAGTGGACTACCAGCTGTTTGTGTTCAATGGAGTGTGTAGGAGAGTAGGGTCTGCAATCCTATGATCACCCAGATTTTTTGCTTTTGTTTCACTGGTTTACGACTTTCTCGGGCTGTGGGCCTGCCAATCAGACCCACAGCCTAGCTGTTCTCTCGCTAAATTGATGTGTGTACCTTAGGTGCATTACCCAATTGGAACTGGGCCACCTTGTCAGACCCTGTAACTCAGGGCATCGGTGTACCCAGGGCCTACCAGGGGCTGAAGCATGTATTATGCCACCCCTGGATGGCCATCTAAATCGGACACAACTAGCTGCGCGACAGCTGGGGCAACGTGGCGTACTCGCCCGTTGCTTTAGGTATAGTATGTCCCTAACTCGGGTGTCCCTAAAATGGACACCCGAGTTCCTATCAGTCACTCCTATGGCAGGCCTTGACAATCCTGAAGGCAGAGTGCGTGGAATCGTGTGAATTGGGCTCTGGCACGAGCCGAGCCCGGTTGCAGCTTGCGGAACCAAGACCCAATGGCTGTTCCATGATAACGCGTACCATATTGGTAACTTCGGTATCGCGTTATCAAGACATGTCGATTAAGGTGTCATACGAATCGGGATACTGACCCCTCACCAATGCTGGCGACGGGGTTAGCATTCCGCCCTTCTAGAGGGACACGACATGTACGTAACTGTGAACCCCGGTTAAAGTTAACTAAAGCCTCAGCTCCACAAAATGGATGCTGCCACCACAGACACGAGTCTGACCTCCTGCTGCTGGGAGTCCTTCCAGCAAGGAGAGCTTGGACAAAGGGTTTCCTGTCCGGGGCGGTGTTCGCACCATCCCAGACAGGGTTTTGTGTATCCTGGGTAGGCAGGGCTTTACAAGAAGGTGACTGCGGAGTGGCACCCCGGTGCTCACTACGCATCTGCCGGCTAGAACCAGTTCCAGGGGCGCTCCAGCCCCTGACCTGGGGAAAGTCCGGCATGGGAGAGGGGTGTAACCACCCCCCTTCCCGGTCCCACCCCTAGGGCTGGACTAGTCACTTACCCACCCCTTTCTTTAGGATAAAGGCAGGAGCGGGGACCCTTCCAATTAGATCATCTTTGAATCAAGAATACTTTCTACGAAAGGAACTCTCGTCTCTTCTCAAGATTTCTCCCTTGTGGCTACGGAGTAGTCACCCTGCATCCGCAGGCACCATCTAAGAACTTTGCGGTTTGCTGCAAGTCCTTCCTCAGGAATCCGACTGCCCAGCTCGACGAGAACCGGCTTCCCTGGCATCTCTGACTTCTACCCACGTCGTCAGCTCAGCTGAGATCTGTGGGTGCGACGAGACCTCGAGGGACCGGCCATCATCAAGACCTGCACGATTTCTTAACCGGCACGACCACCGAGGGATCCTCTGGCGAGTGCTCTGGGGTCCGAGAAGCCCCGAACCTGAGCAGCTCCAGCATCGAAGCGCAGCCTCCCAGCATCTCCACGATCTGCGTGGGGCCCTTCTGCTCTCTGCTGTTCAACACGTTGTCTGATCACTAACCGCTGGCTTGTGACCTTCTTGACGACAACCAACGCTGCTGGTCTGGTTGCTCCAGACTGGCCTTTGCTCCCTTCTGAGAGAGGAGCACCCCGGACCCTCCTGGTCCACTCAAGACGCCATTTTAGGCCCACCACGTGGCCCTGAAATTTGCCAAGGCTTGTTGCCCCAATCCTGGGCCCAGTGACGCCGACGGCATCAACCTTCGTGGGACAGCTCGCACCTCCATCCTGGTCGCCGACAAAGCCTCCTGGTCCGAGAGACTGCAGAGCCTAGCGTCGCCCACTCACCTAGTCGAGGTGACGATCATCCGGTACCCTCTGACTACTGGCTAGTAGTACGAACTTGGTCCCCTCTGCTTTCAGGAGTCATCCATCTCTGATCCAGGCTTGGATCTCTACGAACTATCTACACTGGTCGCCGGCCAGCAACTCCTTCCTTCCGGCTCCTGGCTCGTCAGCGAAGACTCCCGACGTCTGTAAAGACTTGTGCAGCCGCAGCCCTTGGGGCTAGGTAACTTCGGCATTTCGGTGCCTGCATAGCCTCCTTATTTAAGGGTCCCGAGTCCCTATCGCTTCCGACTTGCCTTATCGGGTCCGCCCGAGACCACTAAACTTTCCGTGCCCTCGGGCACCTGTATTGATTGTGCACTTGAAGTATTTTCCTAAGAGTTTCGTTGTGTGCTTAGTACCCTGTCCTCATAAAGAGTACAGGGCTGTTGTGATTCTAATAAATACACTGTTTATTTTCATAACACTTGTGTGGTGTCCTTTCACTTGGTGTTCAAGGGGTATGTGATGGTATAACAGCTGGCTTAACACGCCCTCTAGAGTTTAGCCCGAAGATTGCTCGTATCCACGCTACTAGGATAGCTGGTCTAAGGTTGACTTACAACCAATCACCATAAGGGTCGTTTGGACTGATGCATAGTGATCACTAGAATAGTGAGCACTGCATATCAGGCCAACTTCTCACATTGGTGAGCAGCGGTTGGGATTTGAGCTTGCTGTTGTTTTACCACGCGTATCCTAAGAATATCTTGTGAAAGATCGCATAAGTACTCCAGGTACATATAACTTAGCTTAGAATACTCTGAGTTCTACTGAACCAGCTGTTGTAGCTCCTCAAGGCTTAGCACACCTTGGCTACAACTCTTAGCAAGGGATCAGTAGGTAAACATATAGTGTAGGTAGGTGCATCACTTACACCACACTAGAAGCAGCATGTCAGACAAAGGAGGAAACTCTGAGTCTCCCTTTGTGTCAGTCGACCTTCCACAGGTCACTTCCAGATATGCTGCACTTAGCTTCCAAGAGATGCGACAAATCTGTACATCTCGGAAGCTAAAACAGGGTGCAAACCCTACCATTCCGTTTCTGATTGGTCTCTTGGAGACTTATGATGCTAGGAGGGCGGGTAACACCGACCCTTCTCATCCAGAAGGGAATATGCCCCCCCTCGAGGGAACCGCAGGTGACCCTGACCTTATCCATCTCTCCGCAGAAGGTGAAGAGGAGGATGAGGATCTAGAGACATCTGGGGACGAGGCAGACAAAGGTCCAGTAGTGGTTAGCCAGCTAACTAGGGACAACTTAAGCCGGCACGAGAATGGTAACAGGAGACCCCTGGGGCCCCTCTCAGGCCAGCTTAACATTGGGAATGGACGAGTTAGGTCTCTGTCGAGAGGCTCTAACAGATCCGTTCGAACCAATGGCTCTCGAGGCTCTTCCCGAAGAGGGATGACATCCCCTCAGAGGAGAGTGTACGAAGCTAAAGAGCGGGAAGTCAATCTGCGGATCGAAAGGGAAGAACTTGCCCTGGCCAAAGAAAGACTCGCCTTTCTAGAGAGCAAGAATTGAGTGGGACAAATCCCACTGGTGGCAGCATTCCCCCAAGGGAAAACAGGAGTTTAGACACTAGACACCTGAGTAAGATAGTGCCCCCCTTTAAGCAAGGGGACGACATCCACAAATGGATTACTGCTTTGGAGCGGGCCTGCACTGTACAGTGCGTCCCCCAGAGTCAGTGGGCGGCTATCTTGTGGCTCTCCTTTGAAGGTAAAGGTAGAGATAAGCTCCTCACTACTAGAGTTGAGGATGCTAACAATTACCAGGTCCTGAAGAACACAATGATTGATGGGTTCGGCCTAACCACTGAGCAGTACAGGTTGCTGTTCAGGGATACCCAGAAAACTCAGTCTCAGGACTGGTCTGATTTCGTCGATTGTGCCACTAAGGCTTTGGAGGGCTGGTTGCTGGGCAGTAAGGTTACTGATTACACAGGATTGTATAATTTGATCATGCGAGAACAGATTTTAAACAATTGTCAGAACCAGTTGTTGCATCAGCACCTTGTTGACTCGGATCTGACCTCTCCCCAAGAATTGGGAAAGAAGGCAGACAGATGGGTCAGAACAAGGGTTAAGCAAAACCAGTGCCAGAACCAGGGTGGTCAGAAGAAAGCAGACCAGAAGGGTAAAGATTCGAAAGGGGAACAAAATGACCAGAAGTCTTCGACAGGTCCCCAACAACCCAAAGAGGGGGGGGGGGTCAGGCTTCCCAGAAAAAGAAGAATCAAGAAGGCCAATCGAAAAGGTGGTGCCAATACTGTAAAAGTAAAACTCACTGGTTTAGTGAGTGCACCAAGAAAGGAGGGCAGACTCCTGCTACTGCAGCCCCTAAGGCACCTGTGCCCCCTAGTACAGCCAGCAGTAGTAGTGCGCCTCCCAAGGGACTAGTTGGGTTAACCTTGGGTTCTGAGGGGTGTGACAACCTAGTTGGCACACTCACTCAGGCTGTCCTTGTCTGTACGGGGGATGTGGACACATCCCCTGATGTCAGTCCCAATACTTAGGGCAAATACCGACAGACTCCTTTGATCAATGGAAGAATGGCTCAGGCCTATAGGGACACTTGTGCCAGTGTCACCATGGTGACATTTAACTTTGTGGACCCTGGACAGATCATGCCAGGTACAGATTTCCTGGTGACCAATGCCAGCAACGTCACTACCAGTCATAGTATGGCGATTGTTGCTTTCTCCTGGGGAGGGGAAAATGGCCAGAAAAAGGTTGTTGTTAGTTCAGACCTCCCAGTGGATTGTTTGTTGGGCAATGATTTGGAGTCATCACAATGGTCAGAAGTGGAGCTCCGGACTCACATGGAGATGTTAGGCTTGCCAGCACATGTGCTTGCTGTGACTAGGTCACAGGTCAGACGATGCCCCACTGAACAGGTGCTGGATCCTGAAACAACAGACCAGACACCTCCCAAGAAGAAGAGCAGTCGGGTTAAGGCAGCGCCTTCCCCCTTGCCCCAGGTCGAGGATCAAGTCTCAGAGGAGGCTGACCTCCAGGAATTGCGGGAAACTGAACCTAAAGAACTCGAACTTGATCAAGTTGAGTTTCTGGGCTCAGGGGGACCCTCACGAGAAGACCTGGGGGAGGACCAGTTAGACTGCCCTTCCCTTGAACCCCTCAGACAGCAGGCTGCTGCTGAGGCTGCTGGGAACGCCACAGGTACCCACAAGGTATACTGGGAGGATGGACTCCTGTACACTGAGGCAAGAGACCCCAAGCCTGGCATGACCAGGAGGCTGGTTATCCCCTTGTCTCATCGTGGTTTCCTTCTTACCTTGGCCCACGAGATTCCCTTAGCAGGACACTTAGACCAGACGAAGACGTGGGACAGGCTTGTCTCGCACTTTCACTGGCCTCACATGAACGAAGATACCAAGGAGTTTTGTCGCTCCTGTGTCACTTGCCAAGCCAGTGGTAAGTCAGGTGGCACGACAAAGGCCCACCTTATACCAATGCCTGTGGTGGGGGTGCCCTTTGAACGAGTGGGGATTGACATTGTCGGTCCAATGGAACCCCCAACCGCATCAGGGCACAAGTTTATACTGGTGGTAGTGGATCATGCCACCAGGTATCCTGAAGCTATTCCCCTTAGGACCACTACAGCACCCTTTGTGGCAAGAGCCCTAGTTGGAGTGTTCTCCAGAGTGGGCTTCCCTAAGGAGGTTGTCTCTGACAGAGGTGCAAACTTCATGTCGAGCTACTTGACTGCTATGTGGAAGGAATGTGGTGTCAACTACAAGTTCACTACACCCTATCATCCACAATGCAATGGGCTTGTTGAAAGGTTCAACAGGACCCTAAAAGGGATGATTCATAGACTACCTGAAAAGCTTCGGCGTAGATGGGACGCCCTGATTCCCTGCCTTTTATTCGCTTATAGAGAAGTCCCACAGAAGGGGGTTGGCTACAGCCCTTTTGAACTTTTGTACGGACATCCTGTAAGAGGACCCCTGTGTTTGGTGAAGGAAGGATGGGAGAGACCTCTCAAAAAGCCTGCAACCAGCATAGTGGACTATGTGCTTGGCCTCCGCTCCCGGATGGCTGAGTACATGGAGAAGGCATCCGAAAACCTTAAGGCCAGCCAAGAACTCCAAAAAGCTTGGCATGACCAAAAGGCTGTCCTGACTGTTTATCAGCCTGGACAGAAGGTGTGGGTGCTGGAGCCAGTGGCCCCAGCCGCACTCAAAGACAAATGGTCTGGGCCCTACACCATCCTGGAGAAAAAGGGAGAGGTCACCTACCTGGTGGACCTTGGAACTCCCCGGAGCCCCCACAGGGTGCTCCATGTCAACAGGCTCAAAAAAAAAAATCTGGGTGATCATAGGATTGCAGACCCCACTCTCCTACATGACCCCCCCCCCCCAAACGTTGGGACAATAAACTAACCTTGACCAGGTGAGTCTTCTTGTTCTAAGTGGAAATACCTGGAGAGCCCATCTGCATTGGCATGATCAGTGCCAGGTCTATGCTCCACTGTGAAGTCCATCCCCTGTAGGGAAATGGACCACCTAAGCAGTTTGGGGTTTTCACCCTTCATCTGATTTAGCCATAAGAGGGGCTTATGGTCGGTCTGAATCTTGAAATGAGTGCCAAACAAGTATGGCCTCAGTTTCTTCAGGGCCCAAACCACAGCAAAGGCCTCCCTCTCAATAGCTGACCAATTTTTCTCTCTGGGGGTCAGCCGTCTGCTTATAAAAGCAATAGACTGGTCATTACCATCAAAATTCAGTTGAGATAGAACAGCTCCCACACCCAACTCAGAAGCATCTGTTTGGACAATGAATGGTTTGGAGTAGTCTGGACTCTTGAGGATAGGTGCCGTGCACATGGCCTGTTTTAGGTCATCGAATGCTTTTTGACAGCTCGCTGTCCACTGAACCTTTTTTATCATTTTCTTACTAGTCAGTTCATTAAGCGGAGTCACAATCGATCCGTAATTTCTGACAAACTTTCGGTAGTAACCAGTCAGGCCCAAGAAAGCTCGAACCTGAGTCTGGGTGGTTGGAGGAGCCCAGTCCCTGATTGACTGTATTTTGCTCTCCAGTGGTTGAACTTGGCCTCCACCGACAAGGTGGCCCAAGTATACAACCTGTGTCTGCCCTATCTGGCACTTGGTAGCCTTGATAGTGAGACCTGATGCTTGCAGAGCCTCTAACACTTTCCGCAGGTGGACCAGGTGATCCTCCCAGGTGGAGCTAAAGACAGCAATATCGTCAAGATACGCCGCACATAAGTCATCCAGCCCAGTGAGAACGTGATTCACCAACCGTTGGAAGGTGGCAGGTGCATTTTTCAAACCAAAGGGCATCACCACAAACTGATAATGCCCACCAGGGGTAGACAATGTGGTCTTGGGCTTGGCGTCCTCAGCTAACCTGATTTGCCAACTACTTAAGTACATTTGACCTGACAGCTGGGTATTGGCAAATCATAGCGTGCTCGTATCCACGCTACTAGGAAAGCTGGTCTAAGGTTGACTTACAACCAATCACCATAAGGGTCGTTTGAACTGATGCATAGTGATCACTAGAATAGTGAGCACTGCATATCAGGCCAACTTCCCACAGAGTGAAATAAGAGAAAGCAGTGCAGAAGGATTGTAATCTGCATTAAGATGTGCAGTGCATTGGATAATATATACAGCATCCTGAAGGCCTGCGAGCTCATTCCACCCGAGACAAAGCTGCGACTATAGCGTTGGCTCACAGAGTCCCAGTCATGGACATCTGTCGGGCTGCACTGTGGGCATCCTTGCACAAGTTAACCAATCACTGCTGACTTGACAGTCGGGTCATTCATGATGGGCACTTTGCCCGTTTGGACCTCCAGGATTTTTTGGTCTGAACTAGTTTGCACACCCACCTTTGTTGAGTTATTGCATTGGTATCTGTTCTGTGAGGTGAAGAACTTGCAGCTATCAGATGAACAAGTTACTTACCTTTGGTAATACCTTATCTCTCTATCTGAAAGAGACACGTTAGTGATAGATTCCTTACCTTAGAATATCCCCAGGCGTCAGACTGGATCCGGAAAGTTTTGCGTAGCAGTACCCTTGCGCGTCGGTAGGCGTCGTCTGCGGCTCCGCGTCCGTCGTCGGCGTCGTGGGCGCCGTGATGACGTCGTCTGAGTACTTAGACGCCGCCTCCGCGTGCTGACGTCAGTTCTTCTTTTTTCCACGCCAGCCAGCGCAGATCTGGAAAGAGTAGTTCCCTAGTCACTTTTTGACTAAACTTTTGGTGATCTTTTGATCCAATTCGAAGTCTGTACGACTCCGGTGCCTTTAGGGATGCCCGAATTCAAGCATTGCGACGAGTGCGACCGTACCATGTCGGTCACGGATCCCCACCACCTGTGCCTGATGTGTTTGGGCGTCGACCATGACGACGAGGCCTGCTCCGACTGTCTGGCCCTTTTGAGGAAGGCCAGGCGGGAGCGGTCCCGCAGGCGACTCGAAATCCGACAGTCGGCCCAGCGCCGTGTGAGGTCCCGGTCCCACGGGAGGTCGAGGGACAGGTCGCGGGGACGGAGCAGTCACAGCTCCGGGAGGCGGCGCCACTCCTCCGGGTCCAAGTCGTCAGGTAAGAAGCATAAGAAGTCGAAGAGACATCATCGCTCTTCTGACTCCCCCCCCGACGCTAGCACGATGCGGCCGGGGGTTCGGGTGACACCACCCACGCGGCTCCTCAGGAGTCGCGGGCGCCGCGTTCGGCCCCATACCCCCCGGTCTGAACGCGACGCCGGAGGAGATCGAGCGTTTCCTCAGGGCCATGAGGTCCCTTTCTCCTCCGACTGGTTCCGCGGCGCCTTCGGGCCCAGCCAACCCGTCTGGGGGCCCTAGTGGGTCGGGGGCTTTGACCCCGACGCCGTCGGGTGCTTCGGGCCCGGCGCCGCAAGGCCCCACGATCCCGACACCGCCGGTGCCCTCGGGCCCGGCGCCGCAGGGTACAGCGACCCCGGCGGCGTCGGCGCCTTCCTCGGGCGATGGACCTTCCTCGGGCGATGGATCGTCACCGGTGGACCTTACGACGCCCCCGGCGTTGGTCCGTGTGGTGTCGCCTCCGGCGTCGTCCTCGGGCGGCGCCGTCC
Organism: Lissotriton vulgaris; assembly: GCF_964263255.1. Lineage (NCBI taxonomy): Eukaryota > Metazoa > Chordata > Amphibia > Caudata > Salamandridae > Lissotriton > Lissotriton vulgaris. The sequence goes on from NC_141693.1 coordinate 1,796,673,273, forward strand.
CCGATGCCTCCTTTCAATCGGTTCCGACGTCGGGACGACGCCTATCGGCGCCGATCTCGACGCCGTTTGGAGATTTTAGTTTCTATGAACCGACCTCATTCAATTACGACCCTGAATCTCAGGAGATGAGGAGGATTGGGAGGGGTCTGAGGACCCTCTGGCCAGAGTGTGCCAGTCTAACATGGACTGGACAGGAGACCTTGGGGAGGCCAGTGGCATGGACACCTCTCCAGACACTGGATTTGTCTCTCCTCCTACCGTGACTTCGGAGGAGGGAGCTACCTATGGTGTGGTGTTAATGAGGGCTGCCAAGGCCTTGGGCCTTGAGCTCCCTGTCGCGGCCGTGAGGACTAACCTCCTCACTGAGGTCCTTAAGCCGCAATCATGCTCCATGGAGCCTCTGCTGCTGATTAATGAGGCCTTGATGGACGTTCTTTTGGGCACTTGGTTCAGGCCCGCTACAGGTTCGCCTGTAGATAGGAATGTGGCCAGACGCCACCGCCCGGCCCCGGGCGACCCATGTTTCCTGTCCTCCCACCCCACCCCCGAGAGTCTGGTCATCCAGGCCTCTAACTCCCAGACCGCCTTCCCGACAGCCCCGCCGGACAGGTAGACCAAGAGGTACGAGAACTAATGTAAGAAGATCAGGTGTGGACTGGATACTACTGACTCGCTGGGCAGAGCGATGGCTACGACAGTGGCGGTGCGACGCCACGCCTGGCTGAGATCCGCCAATTTTTCGGCAGACGTCCAAAACACCCTCATGGACATGCTGTTTGATGGCCGTCGCCTCTTTGGCGACAAGGCAGACCACGCGCTTGAGCGCTTTAAGGACTCCAGGGCTATGGCCAAGTCCTTGGGCCTCTCGGCACCGCGCCAGAAAATGGGTGCCTTTCGCTCCTTTCGTGGCCAAGGAAGGGTCCCCACACGTGCCGCCAGCCACTCTCCGCAAACTGTCGTCCAACGCGGTGGCGGCAGTGGAAACCGCCGTGGAGGCGGTCGGGGGAACAAGCGGAATCAGTCCACACCTGCCCCGCGTCATCCACCTCTAAACCCTCCTAGGCTTTTCGGCCCATGTGACGCCAGTGGGAGGCAGGGTTCGCCATCACCACTCTCACTGGCGCACTGTCACTTCGGACAGGTGGGTGCTGCAGATCGTCCGAAGGGGCTACTCCCTCCCCTTCAAGACGACCCCTCAAGCCATGCCACCGCAACACCACCGCGTATCGGGGGATCACTTGCGGCTCCTGCAGGAGGAAGTTTCGGCCCTCTTGGCCAAGGGGGCCATCGAGCGCCTTCCTGGGCCAGAAGTAGGACATGGTTGCTACTCCCACTACTTCCTGGTACCCAAGAAGGGCAAAGGGGGCCTACGCCCTATCTTGGATCTGAGGAACGTCAACGGCTTCCTCCGGAAGGAGAAGTTCAAAATGCTGACACTGGCTCAGGTCTTGGCTGCCCTAGACCCAGGAGACTGGATGGTAGCGTTGGACTTGCAGGACGAATATTTCCACATTCCCGTCCTGCCGGCCCACCGGCGTTACCTGCGGTTCACGGTAGGCCTCGAGCACTTTCAGTTTACCGTGCTCCCCTTCGGCCTTACCAGCGCCCCACGGGTGTTCACGAAAGTGATGGCGGTGGTCGCAGCTCATCTGCGCAGGTTAGAGGTCTCAGTCTTCCCCTACCTAGACGACTGGTTGTTGAAGGCGGGCTCGCCCCAGACAGTCGTCAGCCACTTCCAGACTACGGCGGATCTCCTGCACCTGCTGGGATTTTCCATCAATGTGCCGAAGTCACACCTGTGCCCCTCTCAGAAGCTCCTTTTCATCGGAGCGGTTCTCGACTCGGTGCAGTTGCGGGTTTACCCGCCCGAACAGCGGGTTCGGGATATACAGGCTCTGATTTCGATCTTCGGGCCGTTATCCCGGGTTTCGGTCAGGTTGACGCTGCGGCTTCTGGGGCTGATGGCCTCCTGCATCCTTCTGGTGCATCACGCACAGTGGCGGATGCGGGCTCTGCAGTGGGACTTGAAGTTTCAGTGGGCCCAGCACCGGGGCAACCTGTCCGACCATGTCCTGATCTCGGAGGGCACTGCGAGACAGCTGCAGTGGTGGCTCACGGACCGCGATTGGGTCAACGGCAGATCCCTCTCCCTTCCCCAACCGGAGCACGTAGTTGTGACGGACGCGTCCCTCCAGGGCTGGGGAGGCCACTTGGGAGAGGCGGAGATCAGAGGACTCTGGTCTCCGGCGGAGTCCCGGCTCCATATCAATCTGTTGGAGCTGCGGGCGATTCGTCTGGCACTGAAAGCATTCCTCCCGTCCGAGGGAGCGCAGTGCAGGCGTTCACGGACAACACCACTGCCAGGTGGTACTGCAACAAACAGGGCAGAGTGGGGTCGTGGACCCTTTGCCAGGAGGCTCTGCGTCTCTGGCAATGGCTGGAACATCAGGGCGTGACTCTGGTGGTTCAACACCTGGCAGGTTCTCTGAACGCCAGGGCTGACGAACTCAGCCGTCAGTGCTCGATGGATCACGAATGGCGTCTGCACTCGGACGTGGCGCAAGGCCTCTTTCTGCGATGGGGAGAGCCTTGGTTAGATCTATTCGCCACCGAAGAGAACGCGCAATGTCATCAGTTCTGCGCGTTGGAATTTCCAAGGCGGCACTCGCTTGGAGACGCTATTCGTCGCGAGTGGAGTTGCGGTCTGTTGTACGCCTTTCCGCCTATACCACTTCTGCCCAGAGTGCTGAAGAAGATCAAGCGCGACCGGGCCCAAGTCATCCTTGTGGCTCCGGACTGGGCACGAAGGTACTGGTATCCCGAGCTACTCAGTTTGTCAGTCGATCCCCCGGTTCGTCTGCCTCTTCAGGAGGACCTTCTGTCGCAGCAGCAGGGGACGGTCCTCCACCCGAACCTGTCCGGTCTCCACCTCCATGCTTGGAGATTGAGCGGCGACAGTTGAGGCCATTTGACTTGCCTGCTGAAGTTTGCAACATCATTCTGGCAGCCTGGCGTCCCTCCACAAAGTCTGTATACGCCTGCAGGTGGAACAGATTTGTGGCATGGTGCACAGCAAAGGCTGTGGCTCCCCTCAATGCCCCTCTTTCTGAGGTTCTCCTCTTTCTTCTCTCTCTTGCCCAGCAGGGCTCTGCTCTGGGCACTGTCAAGGGCTATCTTTCAGCTCTTTCAGCCTTTCTAAGGCTGCCTGACCAACCTTCTTTGTTCAAGTCCCCTATCGTTAATCGATTCCTGAAGGGCATCACTCATACCTTTCCTCCTGTTCCCTTCGTGATGCCTCAGTGGGACTTGAACCTGGTTCTAACGTTTCTGATGTGCGCTCCCTTTGAGCCACTTCACAACTGTCCTCTTCTCCTTCTTTCTCTGAAGACTGCCTTCCTGGAAGCCATCACCTCTGCCAGGAGAGTGAGTGAGCTCCAGGCTCTCTCTTGTAAGCCTCCTTTCCTTTCAGTCCATCCGGACAAGGTTGTTTTAAGGACTAGGCCCTCCTTCTTGCCTAAGGTGGTCACGGCCTTTCACATTGCCCACCTTCTTTCCGCCTCCGCACCCCTCGAGAGAGGAGAGGCTCCACCGTCTGGACCCAAAACGTGCGCTCTCATTTTATCTGAATCGCACACAACAGTTCCGGGTGGATGATCAACTCTTTGTTGGGTACGCGGGCGCTAAGAAAGGGAAAGCGGTGCACAAACGGACCATCTCTCCGTGGATTATCTTGTGCATCCAGGCGTGTTACTCCTTGGCTAAGAAGGAACCCCCTCTTGGGCTGAGGGCTCATTCCACTCGAGCCACGGCCACTACTACAGCCTTGGGCCGAGGTGTGCCCTTGCAGGACATTTGCCAGGCAGCTACGTAGGCCTCGCTGCACACGTTTGCAAGGCACTACTGCCTGGACAGTCAAGTCCGGAGGGACGGCTACTTTGGCCGTTCCGTCCTGCAGGAATTTTTGGTGTGATTGTTGGTTCGCAGACCCACCACCACCGGGATGGTATTGCTGGGGTATCTATTCTAAGGTAAGGAATCTATCACTAACGTGTCTCTTTCAGATGCACAAGTTACTACTTGGGTAACGATATATCTGTAAGAGACATTAGTTAGTGATAGATTCCTTACCGACCCACCCATCCTCCCCGTTCTGCGAACCGATATCTAGGGTTAAGGTCATCCCCTTTCAGGGCCCTAGTTTCTTGGTACCAGTGTTGGTTTTTGTCATGGCTCTGCGTTTCTGGCGCGGAAAAGCTGTGGCTAAGAACTGACGTCAGCACGCGGAGGCGGCGTCTAAGTACTCCGACGACGTCATTGGAATTGGAATTGGAAGCGGTATTTATAAAGCGCGACTGTCGCTTCGGAAGAAGCATCCTGGCGCTGACTGGAAGGTGTGCAGAGGGGAGAGAATTAGGCAGGATTAGATGGTATCCCGCACATACTCGTCTGATAAATTAAAGATCCATGTTTTCAGTTGTTTACTGAATTGGTATTCCTTTGTCAGGGATCTCAGATGCTGGGGCATGGCATTCCATGCTTTGGAGGATAGGTGGGTAAGAGTTTTACCCCCTTTAGTTTTTAGGTTGAACTTGACTAGTGTTAGAAGGTTGTTGTTGGAGGATCTCAGGGACCTGTGTGGGTTATAGTGGGGATAGCGTTTGACTAGGTACTTGGGACCGATATGGTTGAAAGCCCGGAAAGCCACGGTTAGGATCTTGTAAAGGATCCTTTTGTGCAAGGGTAACCAGTGGAGGGTTCTCAGGGCGGAGGAGGCGGAAGATCTTCTGGGGAGTTTGAGCACCAGCCTCGCCGCCGAGTGCTGGACACTCTGGAGTTTTTTGAGTGTGGTTTTCTTCACACCTGCCAGGAGGCCGTTGCAGTAATCTATACGCGAAAGGATTAGTGCCACTGTGACCGTCTTTCTTGCTTCAATTGGAAGGAAATCAAAAACATTTTTGAGGGATTTGATGATTCAGAAGCAGCTTCCTGCGACTGTCCTGACATGCTGGTCAAAGGACAGGTCTGTGTCGAAGGTAACTCCAAGGTTTCTTGCAGTGGTGACGGTCTGTGGGGGGGCTGTGGAGTCCTTTGGCCACCAGAGATGGGGACAGAAGTTGACGTTTTTCCCTATGGGGAGGATTTCTGTCTTCCCTGTGTTACATTTAAGGTGGTTGGTTTCCATCCACAGGAAGACATCTTTCAGGCAGTTTGTTAAATTTTGTTCGGCAGTCGTGGTGTTCTCTTCTAGCGGGACTATGAGTTGGGTATCGTCGGCGTAGGATGTAACAGTGATACCATATGATTCGATCAGGGAGATGAGGGGTATGAGGTAGACGTTAAAAAGCAGAGGGCTTAAGATAGAGCCCTGTGGGACTCCTGATCGAATCTTTTTCTCATCACGGCGCCCACGACGCCGACGACTGACGCGGAGCAGCAAACGACGCCTACCGACGCGCAAGGGTACTGCTACGCAAAACTTTCCGGATCCAGTCTGACGCCTGGGGATATTCTAATGTAAGGAAACTATCACTAACTAATGTCTCTTACAGATATATCGTAACACAAGTAGTAACTTGTGCATCAAGCTGCAGACTCCTTTCTGAGCCTCCCTGTTTCTGTGAACTGGTCTTTCAACCTGAAAAGGTTCCTATGGGCCCTTAGTTTCTGCACACTGGTCAATTAACCTTCAGACATGGCTCAATGCTTCTACTATGGAAAGAGTCACCTAAAGAAAATCATGTAAGCGTTCTGGGGTAGGCACTTATAGGCACTGTACACATCACATTCGATGTGGACGATGCAAAAGCGGAGCCGATCAGCACCACCTACTTGTGCGCAGAGGTGCTGCTCAAGATTTTCTGGATCCAATTTGACATGTGGGGAATTTTCTAAGGTAAGGAACTTGCAGTTGGTCTGTACCGGAAAAGAAATTACCGAAGGTATGTAACTTGTTCTTCAGGGACAAACTGGGTCTACACCATTTCCCCCATTGGAGAGAATTTCCTACATTAAATGCGTGCCCTCTGTAGTACAGCACACCTACTGTCCAGAGTTCCAGACCACATCCCAGACATTTCACCTTGATAGTTTCTCCTCAGCTGAGGCCATCTTTGGCTGGTCAAGGAGATGGTGCAGGTGCTCCTGGCCAAACGTGTCATAGGTCTGGTGCTTCTACACCAGTGCAGCAAATTAATATACTCTCTCCACTTAATTCCCAGTTCTTCACTCTGTCACCGGGAAAGACCGTGTGAGGATCGGCCAAACAAATACACAAAAGATGTTGAGGAATGCTTGAAATAAGTCAAACCAGTGGCAATCACTTAGGGTGGCATTTCGACCGATTGTTCTTTTGCCCACCATGCCATCTTAGTTTGGACCCAGCCATATGCAAATCAGTGTTGATCCTGCTCCAAAAGTATCAGTCATTCCGAAATGCCAGGCCAGGTTCTTCCTGAACCAGAACACAAACAACCCAAGACCATTCATGAGCCTCAATCATGGTGAAACTAGAGTGTAGCTTGGTACCACATCTAGACATACAAACTGTTGAAATTTAAAGCATTACATCAAATACACACAAGGTTATAGGTGGTATGCTTGCAATAATTCTAACACAATCCCTCGGGGTAGCAATCCAACCCATTGTGCTGTTTCGGTTTTGACCCAGCTATATGCAAATCAGTCCTGACCCTGCTCCTATGGAAACATTCCTGCCAGGTTCTCCTTGAACTGGAAAACAAGCAACCAAAGTCTGGTTTAGCCCTGATTGGGGGTGGGGGGTTGTCAGTCAGATGTAGATTGTGCAGCATAGGCTCCTATGTTATGGCCATAACAACTTGTTGCTCGGCAGGCCTGTCCTCAACCCTGTTCCTCAGGTGACCATTACTGAGGACACCTCACTCAGATAGGAGAGCTTACCACCACCAGATCGCTGTACAAAGCATCTAGACCTCACAATTCCATAGGTATCAGATTAGGTACCTGGAGCTTTCAGCCATCCTTCTAGCCCTAACAGCATTCTTCAAGGACATCAGGACCGAGCCCGTCCTCTTAAAGACAGAGAACATGAACGCCTTGCACTACATTGAGAAAAATTTGCATCTGCTCACATGAGCGGTCTCTTCTCACTTGGAAGATTTGCCATTGGGCTACTCTCAACAGCGTTCATCTGTTATCAGAGCATTTGCTGCAGGCGGACAACAACTTTGTGGACAGTCAAAGGAGGACACATCTACAAGTCCACGAATGGGAAGTGAACCCAGCAGTCCTCCACTCTGAGCCACTCTGACCATCTGCCTTTTTCCTACCATAGAAAATGCTAAAACGTCACCTCTAGGCTGATCGAGTCTGAACCAGCCTGTGACGTCACACACTGGAGCAGCAGCAACTTGCTGTTGCTTCTTCTCCCGTGTGTGACGTCACAGGCCGGTTCAGGGCGCAGTTCAGGGTGCAAGCGTATCAGGTGTCCAGAGCCCGGGGAAAAATACCCCTGGTGTAGGTTCCATCAACCCCCATCCACCCTGTTAAAATCTCCGAGATTCATCGCTCTACCAACCCGTGACATAGACACAGACCATCGGTGAGGGTTATGCAGAGCCGACCCCAGGGACTGCTACTACGGATACCAGCTGCAGAGTGAAACACTACTGAGGACTCCAGAAGCTCTCACCTCCACCCCCTGCCTACACTGCCTACGAGGGAGCTGAGTGGCAACTGAGCATCGAAGACGGTTGAAGGTAGGGAGGTGAGCAAGGGCACGATAGAGTACCCAAGCGCAGCAGCCTTTGTAGTCTGCTACTGAGTGTGAGCCCAGGACCCTATGGAAGCTGCCCAGCTAGGTTTGGGCACAGCTTGTAGGGGTTCTGGTGAGCTCCCGCTTGGTCACTGCTTTACACCCTGGCCACACTGCTCTACATCTCACCCCCTCACAGAGCTTGGACCCTGGTTTCAGAGGAAGACCTGTGGCAGCAGGAGGGCAGGGGGTGGGGCGGTGCATTAGCAGCCTTGGTCTACCTGGTAGGGCTTGCAGGCTTATTGGCCGGCCCACAGCCAGGCCTTGGACGCCGAGCAAGTTGAGATTGGGCTGCTGCAGCAGCTGGTCTATAGAATACATTGTGCCCGTCTTCCACCGATCTACCGGAGAGGGAGTTGGGAAACACCGAGAAATGAGTTGCGGACCACGTGGCGCCGGGTGCCAGGTGTCACGAGGTCCAAAACCTGCTGCATCTCCTTGTTGTGAACCCACCCCAACATTGCCAAAGAAATCCTAGCTGAGGGCACGGCAGCACATCTGCGCCAGCTTACCAAACTGTGCTACTTCAGAGAGATGGGGCCTAAAATGGAGGATACCCGCCGCCTAACCATGGCTCCAGTTAAAAAGGTCAGTCCACAACTGCCCACAAACAGGTTTACAAGGAGTACCACCCTACCTCCGAGCTCAAATAAAACTCTTCAGGCTATACCACAAAAGGGCTCAATCATGCGTTTTGTTTTAAGAGGCAATTCCAGCACCACCCAAGGTGACCAAAGGGACTGAGCTCAAGACTAAGCCTTCTCCAGATCAGACACGTCCATCTCACAGGCAACTAAGCAACACAGTGCAGGTGGAAAAGTCCTCCCAGCGCTTACAAATTCCCAAAAGAAGATCACTGTCAAGCTCAGCAAGCTGGAGAGAGCAGGAAGTCGAAACTCCACATGGTATCCCTGGGGCGCACATTGACAATATCACTTCTAGCTCAAAAGAAATGGTGTCTGATCCCTCAATCAATTGGAACAATGAGGCAGCATTGCCAGCTGCAAAATAAATAGTTGATGGACAGAATGCAGAACAATGTCATACATTCACCACAGTACAGAGATCTGGGCCTAAATCCATCGTTTTTTTGCACTCCACACCACCCCAGTTCAGACATGGCCATATGCAAATCAGTCTTGACCCTGTGCCACATGGGAACAGTCCAGCCCGAACTGCCAAGCCATGTCTTTACTGGACCGGAATCAAGCATCCTAGGACCGGTTTCTGGCTATCAGCCGTCTTCAGCCAGGATAGCTTGACTCCAGTGGTGTGGAGAGCATGGGACTCACGTCTGAGCATACCCATCCCACTCGGGGTGACAAATGCAAAATAAACAGTTGATGGACAGAATGCAGGATACGCCCTAGATTCTGGCACAAATCCACTGGACTGGTAGTCATGGCCATGCCGACCAGATAATTGAGTCTCCATCACCTGCTCCAAGACCCCGCTCACCTATAGGCGACTCTACCTCCGTTCCTGAAATGGCTGGCCTAAGCACCTCCTTTATCCAAAAATTGGGGCAAAAGATTGAAAGAACTTTGGAGCTAACCCCAAAACTGCAGGGGCTATCGGATGTTCCACTGGACACCCAGATGGACTGGCATTAATTGAATGACCATCTCAATGACCTTAATGAAGACTCAAAATCGATGCAAATGTATTGTACAATTCGGTAAGCAGAGCACTACTGTGGCAATCGCCCAAGATGGAGGTCCAAATAGACCTCCTGCAATCGATAGAGCTCATCCTAGTCAACCTGAGCAGCAGGGTAGAGGACTTGGAAGATAAGATTGCCAGGAAGTTTGATGCCAAACCCAGCACATGTTCTTGCGCAACACTTGTGGATAAGTGTGCTTCTTTCTCTGGAGGTCTTGGGAGGTATTGTAGAGATAGAGGAAGAAGCGACATGCCGACACCCAGTAGATAGTCGGGCATCCCAAAGCAACCATCCTCCTGATCCAAGCAAGGCCTGAAGTCAACGGCCAGAAATTAATATGGTCCAGCACAAATGTTTGGATGTTCACCAAAAGGGCTTGAGGCCACCTCTGGCATACAGAGGGCAAATAATATCGAAAGCAATGTGCCAACAACAATCAGCCAAGATGTAGGTGCCCCGAGCCCTACGGTCAAGGCAGTTGCTCCTCTATCAAGGAGAGCAAATAAGTGATTAAGGAAAAAACTTTGAAAGTCCAAAATAAAAAGGAGTCTATTACAGCCTATGGTCACAGATCAACCCCCCTCATAATTGGACTCCAAAAATAATCAGCTGAATGCAATATTCTTAGCCATACTAGTTGCTACGTCGAACCTGACACATGGTCATAATCAAGAACAGGAAATTCCTTCTAGTCACACCAACACAAAAGCCCCTCTGCCCCTCTGTCAGATCAAGCTCAGAACATGAAACAACGGAGGGATCATGTCCTATAAAGGCAGACAAAACCACCCAGTGGAGACCAATACCTCACTTTTGGATATGGTCGTCCCATTGCAATCTCAGCAAAGTATGAAGAAGAAGAATATGAGAGCACTGAGCACTCAAGGGGGCGAAATTGCCAACCAACTAGGAAATGCTCCTAATCACCCAGCGAACATAAGCTCTGTGCCAAGTCTGGAAGCCCAGGCTCCAGAAATAAAAGCACCAGCTGCTGAGCCAAAAACAAACGTATATGAGGTGGTACTCACCTCAAGATATAAAACCACGCCACAACATGACCTCTTGAATTCCTCGTCATTTCAAACATCTGGCCTCCCTGGAACACATTCAATCAGTAGACCTGAAATGGGTCAGATTCATGAGACTATGCTTAGATACTTATGGCGACTCAACTCTGGTGGGTCTGAGGCAAACGAACCTTTAACAAGCTGTACTGCGTGGGACCAACAGCTTTGGAGCCCATAGCAGCAGCTGGATCAGCCCCAAGGCCTCTACTGAGATCATGTTCACATGCCGCAACAACAACTGGATCGTACACTCCAGCCTCTTAGACTTCGTTTGAACAGGAGTATCAAGATTGCAGAAGCATTACTCCTAACACATAGGGCAGTAGGCCGTGCCAGGCGGACATAAGGGATGCAAACCCGCCCCAGAAGCAACTGACCCTAATCTCTTGGAACATAGCAGGGATAAGAAAGATTGCAAAAGGAGAAACCACAAAAGAGTTTCTAGAGAAGGGCGATATACTATGTTTCCAGGAGACATGGGGTCTATATAGTACCTTTATAAAGCATCCCTGCAGATTAGGGACTACAGAAATCCAAAAAAACCTCCAGAAACAAGTCCTATTGATCAGAGACTTGAATCTAAATTCCCAACCACTCCGCTTTCTGCTAATAAATTGGTATATCAACCCAGCACAGACCAACATGATATACTCTGACGTACTGACACAAACTTTAGACACAAATTTAATCAGATAAACATAGCGAGGAACTTCAATCTGGGGGACCTAGACAAAACGACCATCTTTCCCCAGAGTAGGGACTGGGCAGAACCCATTTATCATCTTTTTAAAAATCACAAGCTTTGCTCAACTCGCACACTAATGAGTACACTCTGGATCTGGGCACCCAAAACCAACATTCCGGATTGTCTCGACAATAGATTACATGTTACTCAGCGAAATAATCGCGAACTGTCGACCGATTTCGAAGTGAGGACCGGGCTGAAAGCGAACACAAGCCCCTGAACGCAGTGATCCAGCTCGAGGTTCCAACAGCAACCACCTTTCAACCAATAGGAGAGACCAGGGGGGAGAAAACTACAAGGTTCTTCGGAGGATAAAATGGTCTGAAAACATTAGAGAGAAGATGCGAGCATGGCTGGAATTGAAGCAGAAACGCCCCCCTCTAAGCCAGGTAGCATCAATAATGGATTGGGAGAACATTGCAGTGGATCTCCAACTAAAGCTGGGGAATGTAAGCAGAAAGCCAATGCACACAACAATTGAATGTGATATGGGTTATCACCAACAGATGTTGAAGAAAAAGTACCACGGATGTGTTCTTTTTGTGTCGTTTTTTTATTTTTGATATATATATATTTTAGAACATGAAACCAGCCGACACGCGTTTCGTCAAGCAGGGAGTTAACCTGTGACTCTTCAGGGCTGTAAAACGAACGTGAGGAGCAGGGTCGGTGGAACGGTGATACTTCCGATCCGGTCCTAATCGGGTGTTACCGCAGGGCGCACTTGAGTATGCAGTTACGTCTGGGTAAGCGTGGGTAGTCTAAAATAAATGGCGGGTAAAGCCGTGGAGTACAGAAGCTCGTCGTGGGTCACATCTGGGGTTCGGTGTCTGTATAGATCTGACTTGGAGGCGGGTCTCACCTCCTATGCTGTTGCCCTAAACTTAAGAACGAACATCAGCATCTTCTCCGCTCGATATGTATTAACAACATTACAAAGTCCTGCAGAGAGGCTTCGGCCAAATGCTTCACCAAATCAAAAACAGTGGATCCAGCCAGACTGGGGAAATGTACGCATCTGATCAGGATCGCCTTAAGTGAGGCGCCAGAATGTAATCTCGCCCTGGCAACTGATTCCCTCACCAAACAGCATGCTGAAGGATGCAGTGAGGCCCCCGATATGCACCGAAAGGCATCCTCCAACCAGAACTTTTGATGCACTACACTTAAAAGCTCTTTTTTTTCAATTGTTTTATTCAAATATGGGGAAAAAGCAACACAGAGGAACCGCACAATCTACTAAAAGGACAATGGGCACAGTCAATAACATTTATTCATTCATTCACCTCTAGGTACCCATGTGTAGTGCACTTTGGATGAACTGGTTTGAGATACGTGCTTGCACTTTTCCCCCCTCTCACTCTATAAATGGTGGAGAAAATGAGGCTGGGATCCCTGATCCTTATCCTGTAGGTGTCAACCAGGGCCAGTTACACCCTGGTCCACATTGCTCCTGGAAATGTCGATCAGCCCAAACATGAAACTGATTTTGAGGCCAGACATTCTCACTCATTCTCACTCAACCTCAGTCTTCTCAGATATCCAGACAACCGCACAGGTCAACATCGCAGTTTTGCACCTCAGATCCTAGAGTTTGGATAAATCAGGTGTCCAATGGAGTGCATGCTCTTTCTGGGCATGCACATTAAGCGTGTGTGGTATGTAGCGAAGTGGAAAAGGTATGTCCGCTACTACATCACTAAACACATATACCTCTTCAAAGTCTCTGTGCAAAACATCGCCTGTTACGTCTCAAAGATGGAAGGTTGGCATACAGTTCCATCCTCCTATATCCGTTTGCAGTCGCAGCATACATACATCCATGCAGGAAATGGGACAGAAGTCCCTTATTAAAATCTCTTTTAAAAAGTTCTCATGCTGCTCATGGGTCACACTTCAAACCACTCCACTCCTGTGATTTACAGTTCTTGTTAAAGAAGGTCGCTTTTTTAGATAGCAGTTAACTCCATCAGATGCCTCCGTGTGTTGCAGGCTTCAATCAAAGATAAACCTTTCATTCAGGTCCAATGGGATATGGTGATCCTTGGAGGCATGCCATATTCCTGGCAAGTCTAGTCTTGCGTTTTCATATATATCAAACCATTAAGCTGGCCATTTTCTTTCCGTGCACACTCTGTAGCAGAAAGGGCTTTAATCAACACTATCTATGAAAATGGCACTTCTGTACAACATTGACAGGACTAAGTCCTTTCATAAGATAAAACAACTTTTTTCTTTTACTTTTGTAGCCTGTTATAAACCTCATATAAGCATACATATCTCCTAGTCCGGCATAGTGAGAAGGATTCATAAATGCATACAAACCCGTTATTCCAGTACCTAGCATGCACTGTTTGTGCCTCCTGGCTATAAATTCCACGCACAAGAGGAGAGCCGCTATGACTTTTAGGTTTCATCCCTTTAGCAGACCTCTGTAAAGCTGCCACCTGGACAACGCTACATAAGTTAAAAAAACACTACTATGTGGACATTAATGCAAGTCAACATGCTTTAGTTGCCCTGACTGTGTTAAATCTTTGTTCCTAAACCTAACCTCTGCATCATCTGCCTACAGTCTATGCAGAGTATGTGTATATAAAGCCACACGTGCTACAAACTGAAAATGCTGCTGCCCTGTAACCATCTGTTTGTAGCATGTAGTGCTGTAGAGTGACATGCTCAAACCCTCTTCCCAAAAGCCAGAAATGATCAGCTGTTTTGCTCTTTCTTTTTAATTTACAGTTCCCAAAGCACAATACCATTGTCTTCGACAGTACAGTTCACTCTACTCACTTGCTGAACAGGAAACCAGTGGAGTCTGTGTCCTTGTTTTTTTGTGGACTATGGGAGGAGATACCACAGTTCCTGTGACTCAAAACTTCTTAACCGAAAATTAGGTTGGAAATGTCCGGGCCCAACACTGGATGTCAGGTGTATGGAAAACATCTGTATCTACAGCACTGACTACTGCAAATGGTTACAGGATAAGTATAGGTCTGTGGCATGTGTAGTTGAAGATTCTCATGCCACTTAGTGTTGTGCTTGAACTTGTACAACCTGTTTTTGTTCGAAGACTTTTCGAGTCCTGAGATATTGTGGCTCCACCTATCTTTGGTAATGCGCATCGGATGCATTGTTAGATTATTTTTATCCACCATCTGGTTCTGAAGTGTCTTTGTGAGCTCCGGTTTGACGCCTCGTAGTGTTCTTGCTGGGCCCTCAGATACTTTCCTCAAATCAATTTCTTACTGGTTAAAACAGTCCTGCATACTCGTTGGTACCGACCGCTGCATACTCCTTCAACTCCGTCTTGCAGTAGACGACTTATACAATTTAGGGCCCTGCCCCTTGAACCACCATCACTTGGAACAACAAAAATATTCATGTGATGGAAAGGACTCGGTTTCATTTCTGTCTCACACACCACACAAAATATTATAACGTTTGTTTGTCCCCTGATCATCGCGCATACTCTTGTGCGGTGTGCCTTGCATTTCACACTAAAAAGATGTCGGAATCGACGGGTGTGGTGCATTACTTCAGCTTTGATGGTGCATCATCAGGAGGAGGAGGATACTCCAGAACTTACTGTTGAACGAGACAAATTGCATCTGCCCGGTATTTCTGTTGCAGAGATGAAGACGGTATTCCTGTCGGAAAGCAGTGATTCAGGGGCTGACACCGAAGCAGAAGGCCCCCACCAGGTAAGGACCTGCTCCCAAATGTTTCCACGATGAGTACCATTCTACTGCATAGCTCTCATTCTAGACAGACACCAGCTCGAGCTCCCATGCCTTATCAGAGCCCTCTGTTCCACCACCGCATCCTGGACATCATCAGCACGAAACGTCTGAGCCGGACCTTATGCCCTCCTCCCATTCGGTGTCAAAATCCTCCTAGAAGCCTTGTGTGTTAATGTCGACTGATATCTTGGTACTGGCACAGAAGATGCTCTCTCTCCCATCGTCAGGGCCCAGGCACTCCTCAGAGCCAAGTTGCACTGAGCCAAAGTGTTCAGATTCAAAACACTTGGATCCCAAGCCTTTGGAGCAAAGATCTCCCGAGCTGCAGCACTCGAAGTGGAGTTCCATTGACCTTAAGCACTCTTGGACACCTGTCCTTGGTGCCTTCCAGACTGCCGTTGGCAACCACATCTTCCGCTGATCTCTGAGGATCTTGAACGGCCAATCCTCCGATGACTACAAGCACATATAGCCTGGAACTGGTCTGATCCTGAACAAGCATCCAAAGACTTTGTTCCTCACAAGAGGAAATTGACTGTCGCAAAGGCACTGTGACAGTACAGGGGGAGACAACAGCCTAGAATCACCTAATGATCCCTATGACCCGCCATATAATCCAGTCTCCAGACCCCTGGGATGAATATGATGCAGAGACCCCAGGTGACACTGTCCCGGATTTATTCCCTGTATAGCCCTCACCCCCAGATGATACCATCTCGTTCCACAAGGTCTTACGTAAGGCGGCCTCGTTCTGTAAGGTGGAAATGCATGTTGGCCTGAGGAAGACTGCTTCCTTATGGAAATCCTCTCCTCCACACAGCTCTCCCTAAAATATCTCCTAGTGCTCAAGAACATGCTTAAATCTGCTGGGGACAGCTTTAAGGAACCCATGAAGGCACAAATTGTCACACCTCCCATAGACAAAAAGTACAATGCCTCTCCCACTGTCCCAGCCTATGTCAGGGGCCATCTACCCCCTAATTTCCTAGTGATACATTCAGCGAGGAAGCGTGAACACTCCCAGGGTACAGGAGATGCGCCACCACCCCCACACTTCCTCAGGACTAGGAGAGTTAAAAAAATCGATGCTGGTGGCAAATGTGATGCAGCACAGTCTTCTACCCATTGGCATATTTCCAGTTTCATAGGCCTTCTCTCCCAGTATAACTGAACCCACTGGGATCGGATTGGGAGAACTCCTCCAACCTTTACCTGACAAATATAGAAAACAGGGGCAGGAATTGGTGGCATAGAGAAATATTTGAGACACTAACATCTACTGTGCTCTAAACGCTGTGGACAATGCTTCCCGGGGCCTGAACACTTTCCTTGTCAACACGCTTGACTGCGCATCTCTGGTTTTACACCAGAGGTATAACAGTACCTGCTTAACGTACCCTTCAATGAGGAGCATCTCTTCAGCCTTCAGGTTGATGAGATGCTAGGGAAACTCTGAAAGAACACAATACAGCTAAAGTCATGGGCGCCCTTCAAATTCCAATTGGCTGCTTCTCCTTTTGCTGTTCCTGTATATCCAAAACTTCCACCCCTGAGACTTCCACAACCTTATCTAAGCAACGGCAGCAGACACTGTTCCCAGTACTACAGAGGAGGCTAGAGAGGGAAAATGGCAGGGGTAGGTGAAAGGGCACCTCCCCTAATGCAGCTGCCCCTGCAAGCCAGAACCTTTCTTCTCCTTCCCCAACAACCCCAGCCATATAATACCAATCAGGGGAAAGTTGCAGTGGGTTCCTGCTACATTGGGCAGAAGTCACTTTCAACCGGTAGGTTCTGAACATTATTATGGGAAGGGTATTGCTTAGAACTCTATACCACCAAACATTCCCCACACAGACACTCTCAGAACACCAGTGTCTGCCCCAAAAGGAGATGAACTCATTACTCTCCAAGTGGGTCATTGAACCAGTACAGCTACAACACAGCAGCAATGAGGTGTACTTTGTATGGTTTTTAATTCCCAGAAAGACTGCTCCCTCAGACCCATCCTCGACCTCCGGCCCTTCAACAAGTACATCCTGCCAGAAAACTTTCACATGGTAACTTTCCAGGATATCATCCCTCTTCTACAGCAAGGGGACTTCATGCCCACCCTCTATTTTAAGGATACCTGCTTCCCTCCACCCTGCGCATTGAAGATACCTAAGGTTTCTGGTCAACATTATCAGTTTAAAGTACTGCCCTTCGGGGTCAACCCAGATCCAAGGGTTTTTACCAAGTGTCTGGCTGTGGCAGCAGCTCCCCTCAGAAGGACTAGCATAACGTTACCATACCTAGACGATTAGCTGATCAAGAGCATGACACGCCAGCATGCCTAGAGTACACAGACCACCATGCATCTCCTTCACAGCCTAGGCGTTACTATCATTGCAACAAAATCCCATCTTCAGCTCCTCCAGGTACTGCCCTTCCTCTGGGCCATTCTCATAGGGAAAGCTTATTACACCAAGAATGTCAGTACAGTTATGCGCTTCCTTGGCATGATGGCATACTGCATCGTCATAGTTCCTCATGCCAGGTTACACATGCATCCATTACAGCAGTGCTTAGCAGCGGTCTCAGGTGTAGGCTCATTTGGAGGATCTAGTGTTGTATGGGGCAGTACTCCTCACCCGCTGCAGTAGCGGAATGCAAACAACTTGTCGCAGGGACGGCCTTTTCTCGACCCAGTTCTACAGAAAACAGTCACTATGGGCACCTTGCTCATTGGCTAAGTAACTCCCCTATGGCACCACACCATCCAATGGGTGTGGACACCTGCCCAGCCAGGTCTCCACATCAATCACCTAGAGTGGTTGCTATACAAATGTTGCACAGGGTGTTCTTTTCCCTTATCCAGCAGAAGGTAGTCCTAGTACGGATTGACAACACTACTGCCATATTGTACGTACCACAGCAGGGGGGCATTCGCTCACCTGAATTGTCTGCTTTGGCCCAATGTTTTTGGTGCTAAAAGATACATCACAAGGATTATCCGCTCATTCAGTACATTCCCAGAGTGGAAAACGATTTGGCAGACCTGCTCAACAAGAAACATCAACAAGATCACCAACGGAAACTCTACCCACCAAGCGCAACTCCTGTACTTACATCATTGGAGGTTTCTGTAGATAGAACTATTTGTCACTGCCAAAATTGCAAATTGCCTAAGTTTCACCTCCAAGCTCTCAGACCCACAGTCCATGCCAGTGCACTGTGGATGAATTGGCCAGGGAAATTTGCTTACACTTTTGGGACCCTCCCACTTGTGGTATGAAAGCGAAGGCAGACATCCCTCACTCTCATCCTAATTGCTCCAATCTGTGCATTCCAGCCCTGGTTTACCACTCTGCTCAAACTCTCCCTAGTCCCTCACGAGAAATTCCCCAACTGGCCGACCTTTTTTTTTTCAAAGCCACAGTACTCTCAGGCATTCCAACCCGCATCAGCTCAGTCCTCCTGTTTGGCCCCTAAGGTCTTAATAAAGTGACTATGAATCTACAGATAGTAATATGGGCTTATTTTGCCTTTTCAGAGGTACAGGTGCACACACAGCTGTAGAGGGTTGGGTTAACTAACTTTTTTTGCACTTGAGTAAATATTGATGTGCATTAAAGGTCACTAGTAACGCTTATAAAGTATGTGCAGAGTGGCTCCGACATCTGATAGACTTGTTTGATGTGTTGTGGTCCTCCATTGCTGATATTTAGGCATTTTGATAAACCATTCAGATCCCAAGGAGTGGACGTACTTCATTGAGATGCCCAGAGTCAGAGATTCATTGTGTGATGCTTGCATTGCTGATGTTATTTGAGGATCAATTTTAGAGTGCAGTCTAGTTGCTGCTATCTTGTACATCTGAACAGCAAACTTAACATCTTGATAAGCAACTGAATTGCCTTATGAGTCGGTTTCCTCCCTTTTTTGCCCCTGGCTGCATCACCAGAGTGGAGTTACTTGGAGAGCAGCTTTCCGAACCCAAAGTTGTTTAGGTTTTATTGTTTTTTCTGTTGTCTTTGGAATCATTCAACCTAAGTCTGTTGCAGTCTTTTACACAGAATGAAGCCTGCCTCTCAAACAAGAGAATAGCATTGTTTAGTGCCCGCCACCAGTTGCAGTAAGCTATTGGTATAGAATATGGTCTGGTGTGTGTACAGGGTCCATATGTGTTATATATGAAATATCTTGCTGATTCCGGAGAAACACTTGTTTCTTCTGTGTTGAATTTCCACCCTTGCTTGCGTCCCAGCCCATTGCACTCATCTGCTGTGTTGTGTTGTAGAATTGGATGTTACAGCAGTTTCTAGTGTAGAGATTGGTGATCTATTTGTTTTTTGCTGCAGATCTCACTTTAATTATAGATTTTTGCAGTGCAGTCTTAATCTTCTCAAATGAAGCAAAGCACTCTTCAGAATCTCAAAGTGGTGATTTGTATGCCATGTGTTTAGTTTAATTGCTAATGCACACTATCTGTGTGACTCCTGACTGAATCAGAACCATTCCTATTACCAGGTTCTGTAGTAGGGGATCTCTGTGTATAGTCATAATCTAGTGAATAGTCCTGCTCATGTGCGGGGACCCGGGAGCAATCAAAAATAGTCTCTTAAGCTGTCTTTCGTGCAGTCCTGCATAGACACTTAAGAGAGAATTTAAAGACAAATAATGCAGCCTATACCTGCCAGGCTACACTGTCCAGTACTTCAACTAGATATTCCACCAATACCATATTCAGCACAGCCTGCCAAGTTCCCTTCATAGAGAAACTTTCCCTTTTACCAAGAAAACCTCTGGAATGATAGAGAGGAAGGGGTGAACAGACAAGCCCCATAGGCTGCCATTATGTGGCTTAAAAAGGGTTACTGTGCCTTTAAGGAAACCTTCTAGAACTCTCAGTATCCCAGAATGCACAGGTGGTCCCCTCCACTTTCAGTTCTTTTTTCCAGCTCCTGCTAGCAGGACCCTGGGGCATTGAGCTCTCTCTTTTTAGGGTTTATTTCAATTTTTTTGCACTTTTAAAGTGTTAGTGTGTTCACTCAACGTGTTTTTGTGCCTTCTTTAATTACTGGTGTTTTTCTGGTAATTCTGAGCCCTCATTTATCAAATATGACTGCCTTATTTGATAAATGCCCTGAGTGCTCTAGGAAGAAGGCCAAGTCCGATCCACACGAGGTGTGTATCCTGTGTCTACCTTCTGCACATGTTCCTGAGGAGTGTGCGATCTGCCAGACTTTCTCCTCCAGGACCCTGAAGGACAGACAGAAGATCAGGCTCCAAGGACTGGAGCAAAGAAAACAGCAAGGTCAAGGTGGATCTGGGCATGCTGGAACTGCTTCATCTGCCCGTGCTGAGGCCTCTGGGGGGCTCCCCAGTGAGAAGAACGCCAGAAAACGCCACCGGTCTACGTTGACGTCGATAGCCTCGGCGTCGCGAGGAATGACCACGGTCTGTTCCCCGTCTCCCCAGGGCTGTGGGTCGAAGCGGCTTCAACGTCGAGGGAACTGACGTTGAGACCTCCGTTGAGTACAGATTCATTGTCGTCGTCGAGTCATCGACGTCGAAAGGTTGCAACGGCGCTCGCCGTCGAGGCGACACCGCCGGTCGACGTCGACTTGGCTTTCGACGTCAAAGAAGAGATCGTCGATATCGAGAAGATCATCGATGTCGAGACAAAAAGCTTCGAAGTCGAGGCGATCCTCGATGTCGAGAAGGAGAACTCAGACGTCGAGACATAGATCATCGACGTCGAGTCGCCACTCGTCAGTGTCGAGAAGGCGTTAATCGACGCCGAAGAGGCGCTCGGAGCCTAAGAGGAAGGCATCGTCCTCCAGGAGACGTTCTGACACCAGAAGCCCCTCCAGATCATCGGGGGCACGGCGGCAACGCCGTTCACAAGGGTCCCGGCCTCTCGGTCTCCCCAGTCAGGTCCGGCGAGGAAGAAGAGGAGAGCGGCGCAGTCTCCGGGCTCTGTGTACTCTGTGGTATACTCGCCCCCTAAATCAAGGTCGCCTTCACCACCGCCTCCGTTGCCAAAGGATCCGCCCCCTCAGATTCCGACGCCACCTCCTCCACCACCACCACCTCCTCCTCATCATCCTCCTCCGCCGCCGCCTCATGGGCTGCCACCGACTCCACCTCTGCCACCTCATGGGCAGCTGCCTGTTCCACCGAGGTCGGCCTCGTTGCCACACTTTCCGACTCCGCCTACAGGGCCACTTCCTCCGAGGCTCCCGGTCAGGCCGCCGCACATTCCGCGACCAAGGCCGAGGAGGTCTAGATCACGCTCCGGTTGGAAAGGGAGATCCAGAAGTCGCCGTCGTTCGTCTACTAGATCTAGGCGACGCCACAGCACAGAAGGGACAGGTCTAGGTCTCGTACGGATTCGTCCATCGCCAGGGACTACTCGCCTACCCTGTCCGAATCCCCTCGAACGGGGTGTTGCCTGTGGACGACATTATCTCCTTCCAGGATGTGCTGCTGAGAGAGGTGAGCAAGCTGGGCATCACGCTTACTGTGCCCACGCCGATGACCTCAGTCATTTTTTAGACCCTTCATAAGAAGCTATTGTCTTGACCTCTGTTGCCGTTAGTACCGGGATTGGTGGAGCCCGCCATGGAGTTATTCCTCACTCCTGCTACTACGAAATCAGCCCCTCCAGGCTACAAAAGAAGTACAGGGCTCCTGACTCAGTCCCAGCATTTCTCAGGGTGGACCCAGCACCGGATTCGGTGATAGTGACAGCGGCTCGGAAACAACATGCCACCACCCTGTCATCTACAGTGCCTCCAGACAAGGAAAGCCGCAGGATGGATTCGGCAGGCAGGAAGGTCTGCGGGACGGCCGCCACCTCCATGAAGGCCGCGAGTTCCTCGGCGTTGTTGGGACGGTACGATCGGGCTCTGTGGGAGTCCTTCCAACAGTTTGCTGACCTCCTTCCCAAGGAGAATAGGGAGGATTTCATGGAGACCCAGAACGAAGGGCTGCTGGTCTCTAATCAACTGATCAGCGCAGCTGCGGATTCATCGCTCCTGGCAGCCCACGGGTACTGCCATGGAGTCAGCCAGAGACGTCATGCCTGGCTGCGGCTTACGTCGTTGAAACCTGAGGCCCAACAGAGGGTGGCCAACTTACCCTTTTCGGGCGAGACCCTCTTTGGAAAGCACGCTGACGATGAAATGGCCCGGATGAAGGCAGAGGCTGAAACCCTGACGGCTATCTGGTATGAGAAGCCCAAGGAACAAAAGAAGACCTACCACCTGTTTCAGAGACGGTACTGGGAGCAGGGCAGAGGGCGAGGCCAGCAAACTGGACAGCAACAACAGCAGTTCCAGAGGAGGCCCTCCAAAAACGTCAGAGGGGCCGGGGTGGGCAGCAATCTGCCACCGTGACCAAAGACCCGGCCAGGTCTAGGCCCTTAGCTGTTATTCCCCGTCATCCGTTACCCACTCCGGTGGGGGGTGGGGGGGGGGGGGGGAGGGGAGTGTCCAATCCTACCTGGCAGAGTGGAGAAAAATTACTCTGGACAAGTGGGTGCTGAATATTGTTTGCAATGGGTACAGTCTTCGGTTCATCAGCCCGCCTCCAGCAATTCCACCGGTTTGTTCGCAGTTTCAGCTGCGTGAGCTCCAGGCGGAGGCCGATACCCTGTGAAGACAAGCATTTACAATGCAATGGTTTCGCCTTTGGAAAAGTTAGAGCTAATGGCATTGTAAATGACAAAATTTGTATTTATGTGTTGGTTTTGAAAACGGATGAATACATGGCATTGGCATTTACATTGCTATTGGCTTAATCTCTCGCAAATGTGAGACCTATTGTACCATACGGATGAGCTCAGCAGACAGCAATTACTCACACACACACACACACACACACACATACACGTGTTACCATCCTTGTGAGGACTATGTGTGGACACCTGCATTGTGGGGACTAACCCTTCCCAATGTTTTAAAAATATACCAATAACAGAAAAATGTTAAGAAAAAAATTCATAATACAGGATCCTGCTTCAATTTTACAAATATGTTGTTATTTAATCGTGCGCACAGCACCATCCTTGTGGGGACTTGAACATGTGCTACCATCCTTGTGGGGACCTACTCAATAATTCTCATTTGTGATTGAATACATTCGTAATCTAATACATAAGTGCTATTTTTCAGTGCCATACATAAACAACATGATACTTTAGTCAAATTTGAATAGTTCATTATGTCCTAGGTGCACCTAGAAAATGGATTTGTCTAATAATGCATTTTTATTTATATATATATATATATATATATATATATATATATATAACACATTTTTTTACACATGAACAAGGCTGTTTTGCTGAAAAGCGTTGTGTGAATAAACCTGCTATCTCTTATCTTGGTCTTTGCATTTGCTTCCTGAGAGCGCATTGGACACTTAAACTTGTGTTGTGATATATATATATATATATATCTATAATACTATTATAAAGAGAGAACTTGCACCTTTTGGCAAGGTAAACTCGGGAACCACAGCGCCAATCTACACACCCGATACATCTATGAAAATGTCAGGGTGTGTAGATGGACATAGGCGACATTAAATAAAAAAAAAACGTAAATTAAAAATTTTAAATTTGTAAACAAAGTAGTCCCCTAAAACAAGCGCCGGCCGCGAGGTAGCGCTGATCGCGACCTACACGTAACGTAATGACGATATGCGGGGAGGAGCGGTGACTTGCGGCGAGGAGTGGCGGCTCAGGTATGACGATATGCGGGGAGGAGCGGTGACTTGCGGCGAGGAGTGGCGGCTCAGGTAAGGAAAAGGCAGGTGAGAGGCGGGAGGCGGGCAGGAGGCACAAGGCGGGAGGCGGTAGGTGGTATGGCCAATGTCGCGGAGGGCGGGAGGCTCAAGGCTCAAGGCGGGAGGCGGGATGGCCAATGTCGCCAATGTCGGGGCGGGAGGCTGGAGGGATGCGGTCTGGGCAATGTCGGGGGGGGGGGGGTGCACAGAGGCTAAAAATGCTGCCCCCAGCCCCCTTCTGCCCCGGGCAAAGCCGGGGCGGGCTGCTAATATATATATATATGGCTGCAGAAGACGGATTGCAGGCACGTGATTTACCAGGCCTGGAAGCCCTTGAATCACTCAGAACGGAGCAGTCATCCTCACAAGTTACTTCTGGAGGTGAGCCTAGTGGGGTGGGGGGTTTAACGTCCTTTAAACCGCGCTCAACGTTCACACCTGTTATGATATATGACAATCTTGACATTTTTCATGATGCAGTGGTTAAAGACATAAAGTCATTACATTCCAAAGTGCTCAACTCCAAACGAAAGAGATATTCACAAAATGATCAATACATGCGCCTTATCCAAAAAATCCAAGCCAACGAAAATGTCATTGTCAGACAGGCTGACAAGGGAGGGAATATAGTTTTGTGGCCGCGAAAATTATATCTTGAAGAAGCTCTCTCCCAATTGAATGATCCTAACTGCTATAGACATAGTGACATTTCATTGGTCAAAAAGGCCCAGGAGGACTTCCATTCCTTACTCATGGGGTGGAGATCTTTTGGCCTTTTGAGTATGGATGAGTTGAAATATCTTAAAAATAATCATCCTGTCATGCCAGTCCTTTACCTAATCCCGAAAATCCACAAAAATCCTAACAAGCCCCCGGGAAGACCAATAATTGCAGCATGTGGGGGTTTGTTAGAGAAGACTACTATTTATGTGGACTCTTTCTTACAGGACTTTGTGCAGGAGCTACCATCGTATGTACAAGATTCCAATGATTTTGTAAGAAAGATACAGGGAGTAGAGTGGGGTAGGGACATGTGGCTCATAACTCTAGACGTTACGTCTTTATATACCAGCATCAATCACCAAGACGGACTCAGAGCCATAGATTTCTACCTAGGACAGAGGTCTATCATTATGGCTGACCACAACCGCATGTTATTATCTATGATTTCATTTTGTTTACACCACAACTTTTTCTTGTTTAACAATAGATATTACCAACAGGTCAGGGGCGTAGCCATGGGGGCCTGCTTCTCTCCCAGTTATGCCTGTCTTCACATGGGCTACTGGGAGAGGCAGGTTCTCCATGGCACGCACGCTGACATTTCCAGACAATCTATTGTTAGGTGGTATCGTTATATTGACGACGTGTTCCTTGTCTGGAAGGGCACTCGTCAGGAGGCGGAACACTTTGTTGAGATTTTAAATGACAATGACTATAATCTGCATTTCACCTCTAACATCAGCAGGGATCAGGTGCACTTTTTGGACATGACGGTAACACCAGGAGCAACTAGTCTTGAAACTAGGCTATACCGTAAGGAGACGGCAGGAAACACGATCCTCCATGCTAGCAGTCATCATCCGGCTCATCTTATACGAAGCATACCATATGGAGAAATGCTTCGTATAAGGCGATTAAGTAGCACAGAAGTCCAGTGCCAACGGGCACAGCAAGCTAGCAGGTCCAGATTCCTGGCAAGGGGATATCAGGCAGCAATGGTGGACAAAGCCATAGCTAGAGCAAATTCTATCCCACGTTGCCAGGCCCTGCAGCCTAAAGTCCATACTAAACAAACCACCGCCAACGACCAGCCAGTTAGATTGATTTGGGCCTTCAATAGGCAACAGGCCGCGCTGGGGAAGATTATTTCCAAACACTGGAGCCTAGTAAAATGTGACCCAGTGATAGGGGACAAAATACCCAGTACCCCTTCCATCACATATAGGCGAGCGTACTCTATGCAGAATGCCCTGGTCAAGTCAAGCCCTGAAATTTTAACCAGTAAAAATTGGCTTGGCAAAAGTAGGGGTTTCAGGAAATGCTCATCCTGCAAGGCTTGCCAGCACGGGGTGAACAAAACAGAGTACACTATTCCATTCACTCCTGAGGCACGCAAGATTAAACAACAACTTACGTGTAAGAGCGAATATGTGGTGTATGTGCTGGAGTGTCCGTGTGCCCTGCGTTATGTTGGTAGTACCAAACTGCAGGTGCACAAGAGGATACTCCAGCACATTAGGGCGATTAATACCAGTGACCCGGCGTATCCGGTGGCCCGTCATTTCAAGGAACATCATAATAATGACAGTTCCCTGTTGCGCTACTATGCGATCGACTGTGTAGGTCCCAATAGGAGAGGTGGTGACAGGGACGGTGCCCTTAGAAAACTGGAAACCAGGTACATCCTGGATATGGACTGTCGAGCTCCGGGGGGTCTGAACTCTACAGAAGATTTTTACACATGTTTATGACAATTCCACACTGTCATATACTCCTTCTGTTTCTCCTGTTGAGCAGTAATTGCTTCTGCATTTGCTTCTGTGCTGTGGTTTACTTGTCTGTCCTCCAAGTGAGATCAGTGTCGTTAATACTGTATAAATTAGAGGGTTGGATGGTTCCAAATAGTGGGGTGCAGCCTAGGCTTAGGTTGCACTAAGATGTACCAAGAACTTTGCTCACTTGTTTAAGAACTTTTCAACTCAGTCTATATGAATAAGAGAAAAACAATATCACAAAGTCACTAAAAAACCAGTTGAAAAAAACTTCACATAAAAACAGTGCACTTGGTTATCTTTTTGGTATTCACTATTCACTGTGGTACATCCTATTCTGAGCTGTGGTTGGTCTAGGTAATTAAAGAGCACAGTGGATGGGAGCAGGGCAGAGGCTGCGATGGTTTTCCCCTCTCTCTCCCGGGAGGGGACAGCTTCTCCTCTGCCCGTCCTCTATCCAGCTCGTGGCACGTGTAGACATTGTTGTGCATTTATTTTATAGGATGCTGCGATCTGAGTATTAAAACACCTGGTTGTTTAATTAATCTTGCACACTATAGATCTCATCCTAATGAAACGATGTTGTGCTCATTTGCATATTTATTATATTGGCATTATAAGGTCATGGTTTTAACATATTTATATATATTTATATATTTATGGTATATTTTGGTCTTTATTAACTTATTGAGATACTGTTCATGACCTTGTGTACAGCATGTATATTGTATATAGTATACTACTGTGAAGTCGTATCTTCATGTAGCACATTGCACTTTTTACATCGTTTACATCGTTTGCCATTTGCACAATTGGATTTATCCAGTTATCTTTGTATACATTATGTGTAGCACATTGCACTTTTTACACCGTTTACATTGTTTGCAATTTGCACAAATTGGATTTATCCAGTTATCTTTGTTTACATTACATGTATTTATATGAATTACCTTATGCACTTTACTGATACATTTGTCACCGGAGCAACAGGTGATCAGCCAGGGATTATCCCGAGATGTGGTTGTAAATATAAAGTCTGTTGTCAGTATCCATTGTTAGGTGCAACATGTGACCACAGACTTACCAATTGGAATGTATCCCCACTCAACACTAGCACTTTAAATATTGCCTTTTCCCAGCGTGCGTCATGTGATCAAGGCCTCTGTGTAGGCCGAAACGTCATGCTGTGTGCCGCTTCTTCGAGGGTACAATAAAGGTGAAAACTGCTCACTGCACCTGAGGTCTCCGTCTTCTTTCCTGCGCAGCGGTTTCCTGCATTGGGCTCCGGGCGAGAGGTTGCTGAGGATTGTTCGATATATATATATATATATATATATATATATATATATATATATATATATATATATATATATATATACCCTAAAATTGCCCTAGCCACCCTTTACAACCATCCACCCGATAACCCTAAATGTACTATTGCCATCCTTACGCATAAACCCTAAACTCACCCTTCCCATCCTTTACTTCTATACATATATATCATGCTTGCCAAAGGCTGGCACGGTAAAGTCGCACAAAAGTACTTGCTTGGTAAAGGCATACGTTGTAAAGGCTTCATGGTAAAAACAATGTTGTAAACGGTGTTCCCCATCTAGCCATCATCTAAAAGAGCATGAGCCCCATGCATCAAACTAAAAACTGGTCGCAAACGTGCAGATTCTTAGAATCTGCCCCTTTGCGGCCAGTATTTTTGCATTTAGGATGCATCATCTCAAATGCAGAAATCGCATATTGCGATTGCATTAGAGGAAACGCAAATTGCGATTCCTTAAATGTAATGCTAGAAGCAATTTAAATCAGTGATTTCACTATTAGAGGGTCGCAAATTACCGAAAAAAAGAACTGGTCAGTGATTTGCAAAAACCTTGAAAAATGCACTAAAGTGCATTTTTCAAAGTTACATGTTACACACACATGCCCTTGGGGCTTGTGTGTGCGCAACATGGGTGCACATTACAAATGTCAGGGGTGCACCAAGGTGTCCTTTTGGCACCCTTGAAATTACATGCACAATTGGCGGGAACCTATTTGGTTCTCGCAAATGGCGTATGCAATTCCCATTCATCCCTTTCAATCCTATTGGCATGTAGGCCCATAGGAATGAATGGGAAGCCATTCCTTAATTGAGAATTGCAATTTGCGAGTCGCAATTAAGGAATGTTTAGGAATCGCTATTTTTTTAGCTATTCCTACATGCATAGGCTTTTGCGATTCCTTCATTGCGATTCCTTAATAATCGCAATTAAGGAATCGCAAAAGTCTACCTTGATGCATGTGCCAGCAAATTCCATATTTCATATTAATATTTAAACAAAGGCAAAGGAACATAGGGGCATATTACCAAGCAATAGCGATAATTATCGCTATTGCTTGGTTAGAGACAAAAATTTACTGCTGAGCTGCGGCGATTTTTATCGCAGATAAACCTTGGTATTACCAAGGTTTATCGCAAATGCGATAAAACACGGCCGCAATGCATGAATATCGCTGAAAAGTCAGCGATATTCATGCATTACCGAGCTAATGCTCTTAGCCATGTTATCCACCTCCCATTGGATAACATGGCTAAGAACTGCTCAAAGCAGGTGTTAGTTTTTGAAGATATTCGCGCTTAGCGCGAATATCTCCAAAAGTTGGTAATAGGAGATAGCGATGTTAGCGACTGTTTCCAGTCGCTAACATCTTTGCACCCCCACTTTGCATGTCATTAGTGATAAATATCACTGACATGCAAAGTGGGGCCCAAGATGGTCACTATCTCCTACTAGCTGTCGCTAACTGGTGTTAGCGACAGCTAGGTAATAGGGAGATAATTTTATCTCCGCTTTCTTGGCTTTTAAAGCCAAAAAAGCGGAGATAAACCCCTTGATAATATGCCCCTTAGAGACTTAGAATTTCTGGCACAAGTCTTAAAATGTAACAATAAGTATTAATCCCTTTAAGTTATTTCCCAAAATTATTAAACCAATTTACATTGTATTGCAGTGTAGTGCATCATCATTCTTTTATTGCAATTACGAAATAAACATCAATAAAAAAGTAATCTGGGATTTGAAACTGTTCCAAGTTGCTTTGAGCAATATTTATAAAATCGCTTACAAAAAGTTTAAATGTAGTACTTTATGCAAATAAAATTGTATTTTAATAAATAGAGAAAGGGTTAATTTGTATGAAAAACATTTGGATAAACACAGGGTTGTGCATCGTTTCCTTAGAAAAGTCTGCTCTTTCAGCTACTAATGTGTTTCTGATAAGCAAAGTGTGTTTAAGACTGCAGTACCACCTCCTGTCTACGGGGGCAGAGCGAGCAAAAATATAAACACACTTGATGAAACACAGGTCCCCACAAGGCAATTTTTTTAAAAGTTGTAAAATTTGACACAGATGTTCCTGAAGTCATTTTTTAATATTTAGAAGACATTGCCTTGTGGGGACCTGGGTTCAGGTCCCCACAGTACAATCAAGTCCCCACAGCGTGAGTGTGTTATCACACCCAAGTCCCCACAAGCATAGTAACACAAACACACACACACACACACACACACACCCACGCGCACACACACACACACACCCACGGACGCACACACACACACAGAGCCAGCCACACACACACACAGCCAGCCACCCCCCCCCCCCACACACACACACACACCCCCAGAGCCAGCCACACACACACACCCACACACCCAGAGCCACACACACCCCGAGTCACACACACACACACCCAGAGTCCCACACACACACACCCAGAGACACACACACACTTAAATCTGCGAGCTGCATGATACACTTTGTGCTTTGCAGTGGGAACATTAACACTATTTTATCACGAGTCAGATCTGTGAGTAGACAAATCACTGATTTCTCCATCAAGTTCATTAATCACCAGAGTTATCACTCCTTTGTTATTATCCCCTGATGAGTGTACACAAAGATCCTGCAGGCTGCTCCTATCTCGCATCAGCCTGTCATGCAACTTGTGCCCCCTCGGAACCAGTCGCACCACCCTAAAGCTGGCACTAATGGGCCTCATTTAGGCAGAGCACCCTCTCCATACTCCTGTGTCTCCCGACCGGAAGTTAACAGTGGCCTTTTTAACAAGCTCCGCCCAGACTAACACTGTGGCTGGAGACGGGCATGGGTTGCGAGGTATGCCCAGCAACTGCCCCGTCTCTGCGGCGCCACGGGACGAGCAGATACTTCTCCCTTAGCGTGTTTTTTGCCCTTCCAGGCCCTTGCTCACCCCTCCAAAACTGCCCCTGACCCACAAATCAAAGCAGCTGGTAAATGTCAGCAGAAATGACCGGTTATGATAATGTGGCTCAGAAATGACGGCCGACTCATTTCGAAGCCCTATATCTGCAGATATAACATGTGGCAAAGCAGATGAGCAGGAGAATACTTTCATGGCCGTTAATGTGTTGGGTAAGGCTGTTGTCCTCTTTCAATTGCTGTTGACTGGTCCTAGTTTCGTTATCTCTATGATAGTTTTAAAGGGAGGGAAGTCCAAAGTCTCTTTTTGGATAAAGCCTCCAAAAAGATTAATAATAATTCTTCCTATTTAGCCATTAACCATGTTCGGTACAGATCCATGAGGAGAGCGAAACTGTCACACCGCTGAGTAGTGTGACAATTAGTTTAATACCCAGAAAGCGAGCAATGTGGTAGGGCAATAGGCAGGAATTAATCCCGTTAAGAGAGCTTCTTGTCCGAGTTTATCCAGCTTCTTAAGAGCAGGAAACAAACAGAGCACTCTCTTACTTGTGAGTTCAGGCTTTGATATTAATGTGGAGAGATGATGAATGGGCCCAAATCTTTTGCAGGCCCATTTCTTGTAACTGGGTTTGTGCTTCGGTAATTAGGCAGCAAACCCGTAACGGGCAGGTAGGAGGGGGCGCCATAAGTTCATGGTAAGATCGGGAGAGGTCCGGCATCTCGATATCACCATGCAGCCTGATAAAGGGGGTGGGGGTAGGAGTGCCAAGGACCCAGAGGTTTGCAGGGCTGGGCTCGTAGGTCGCCACCACCACTCCCCTGCAAGGCTCCGATGGACAACCCCTGAAGCAATCAGGCAAATGTATTACAAAGCGACCGGAGGGCAGGAGCGCAGCAGGGGACTCTGCTCAGTGTGCGTGTTCGCATATGAAGCATAGCTCCCAGTGAAGGCGAATGCTGGCTCAGTGCGCTGCCTGGGCATAAACATGTGACGCTCGTTGACTGTCGACCTCGGGTCCTGGAGAAACTCCACTCATTTCTCATCCTAGATGGGACAAGGGGCTTATGGCAGCATCGTTCGCACCACTCACAGCCGTCGATGGAAGTCGTTCAGACCGGTCAGCAGGACGAAGGAGCCCAGTTAACGTTCGTGCCCCTGAGCTGACATCCCGTTCAATGGGGGGTGGAGAGGGGGGGGGCGTATCCTCTAGCTGGAAGCTCTCAGTAACATTAAATCAGTGCCCAGTTGACTACATGAGGGCCACAAGATCCCAACAGCTGCAGACTTCCAGCCAAATTCAAACTGGTAAACAAGATGGTAGATCCTGGTCCATCTCACAGTGACCCTAGTAATCGGCGTGGCGGAGACTTCGCTCCCCTCAACCCGTCCGGTGCACAGGATGGAAAGTCTGGGCCGTTTTGTCAAGGACTTAAGCTCTGCGTCCAAGTTGCAGGCGTATGCATCCAGCGCTCAGTCATCTGATAGATATAACATGTTATATCTGCAGATATAACATGTGGCAAAGCGGGAGAATACTTTCATGGTCGCATTATCCCTCTCACCAAACAGGGCTTTTAAGAATGTGGAATGGAACATTAAAAAAGCAATGGAGGGGGGGTGGGAACGGAGACACGGACAGCGGGATGGGGGGGCGGGTGAAGGCAGGACAGCAAGCACGAACAGTGGGGGTGGGGGGAGGCAGGACAGCAGCAAGCACTCACCAGAGGACGACTTCTTCCAGCGGCGGTCGGGGCAAATGACAAAATAAACGGCTGCAAAAAAAAAAGTAAACGCCCACTGCCGCATGACGTTTTGAAAGGGGCGGGATGAGAAAAAATCGGCGGAACGCCCACGAATCGCCTTGGACAATGACGGACAGATCTCTCTTGAAATGGCTAGCCTCCATTTATGGAGCTAGCCAATGGAAGAGAGAGGCCGGGCAAAGCCAACAACTGTTCTAACCTAAGATTTCGCCTGCGCGAACGCTGCTGCGCAGTGGACGCCAGGCAAAACCTAAAAAAAGGGCGATAGAAGACGCCCCTCTGTCTCAAAGGGGAAGAGGTCTGTACTCATGGTTCTTTCTGGTACGCAAGAAAGACAAGAACGAGTTCAGGCCCATTCTGGATTTGCGACAAGCAAGCAAATGGATTTGCAGGAAAAAGTTTTGCATGCTGTCTTCGCACCAGATTTACCCTCAACTGCAAAGGGGAGACTGGCTGTGCGCGATAGACCTACAGGATGCATACCTCCATGTGCCCATTGCACGGAAACATCGGAAGTTCCTGCGATTCCAAGTCGGCGCCAATCACTATCAATACACAGTACTACAGTTCGGGCTTAAGTCTGCGCCCAGGACCTTTTCAAAATGCATGGCAAAGCAACAATATAAGTAACGAGTTGCCATTAAGACAAGAAGGTAATTTTGTTGCTCACCTGGACGACGTTCATCACTGCCTCGATTGGGACCGCTCTGCATCGCCGTTACTCTCCTGATTTGGGCGACTGATGACGCAGGCCCACAGCTTCTTCCTGGAGACTTTTCCACCTCGCCGCTCGCCTCCGGGGCTGGATGCCCCTCCCTGCTACTAACCTCTCGACTCAGAGATCAGGACTGCAGAGGGTTCCGGCCTGGATGGCCACTGCGTTTTTCACATCTGGTTCGCGCTCATACTGCTGACCGGGAGTTCTTGACGCCTCTTCACTGCCGAGGATGCAGCCTTGCGACGCAGTTGTCTGCCTAGCTCCACGCCGCGTCTCTGCCAGATGCGCCGCTCACCTGTCCTCCTCATGCTGACGGTGAGTTCTTGGCGCCTCTTCACTGGGGGGATGTAGCCTTGCGACACAGAAGACACAGTGGTCTGCACAGCTCCACGCTGCTTCTCTGCCCGATGCGCCGCTCATCTCTTCTCATGGGGGGCCTGATTATGGTCTTCAACCTCAGCATCCTCAACCCACTGCTGGTATGCGATCATCCTCTGAAATAATTTTGTTGCAGCCCCTTCGCCGTCGCCACCTCTCCAAGACGAGGGCCTCGAAACCACAGCAACGTCTCACTGCTGCCTCTTACGTCAGAGCACCTTGAATCTTCTTCGTCGCAGGACTTAGCGCCTCGAGACATCAAAGTGCCTCGGAACCTTCAGTACGTCCGCTCACTCGGACTTGCCATTTGCTTACTTTATGACTGGGACCAGACTGTCGAGGTTCCCAGCAGGGAATTCAGTTCATTGTTGTGAACCCCCCACCAGCACCGATCGGGGTCTGCTTTCGCCAAAGCTGCCTTCTGCGCTCGCCCAGCATCGCCTCATTTGCTGTTTTGATGCGAGTGGAGACACGTAAAGGAGCGCTACTTTATTAGTGGCTTTGGGGTAGGGAGACCTACTGGGCTAAGGTGAATTAATGGGACTAGAGGAGTATAGACAGCGCTAAAAGATGAGGTAGATGCATGGTTACGACATAACTGTGTAATCTCTTGATTGTCTTGGTTACTTTAGGCGCTAACTATGTCCCCCCTTTAAAAAGTCCAACAAAATGGCGTCTAGCCGGGGTCTGAAGCCTTCTAGGCTCCTCAAGATGGACGAGTAGCCCACAGAGAGAAACAATAAACAGTGACCCCCTCCTTTTACAGCAACACCCCTGATTTCTCCTCTCTGTTAACTTATACTAAGCCAGTACTCGACCCAGTCCTTCTGACCATTCCTTAGCCTGGAGCTCCCCCTAAAGGCCTTACCCTTAATTTCGCCCCTCATTGTTTTTCCTATTTGACCAATTCCGGAGTTCGTACTGGAGTGACAGTATCCTGCTATGTTGAGCTAATGATTTTTGCCTGTCCTTGCTACCCCTGATACTCAAAGCGGCAGCCTCGAAAGACCCTGAACCCCTCATTGACCTATGCCTCACCTGTATAATTACTGTTTACCAGCATCTGCCCCCTAATCAGCCCTGATTTACTGAAGTGTATTGTTTGATATGTGATTTATGATGTGCGTAATGGAGTGTATTGTTTGATGTGTGATTTATGATGTGCCTAATTCTCGATGCCACGTTTCGCAAGATGTAGGTGTTTTTAATGTCCTAATTGTACTGCTCCACTGCTGCGAGTGTCCCGAGTGTCCAGCTCCTTTGTACCTAAGTTCCCCTAATATGGCTCCATTGATTCCAAATGAGGTTGTATGCCCCCTTGCCCCCTTTTCCTCTCTGTGATAAGCCCCCCTACTTGGCCCTAACGGGGCTTCTCACTGGCAAGGCTGTTGCATCCGAGCTTGTGGATTTTTTCTCCCTACCTTCCCTTACGCTGGTGCTTACCCTGACTGCCGTGTTTTTTAGCCGTGGAAACTCTGGCTGCTGCCTCTCAATCTGCGGAGACTCCCTCACCATAGCCCCCCCCCCCCCCTTACCAGCCTGATTCCTTTGTCCTTTCTTACTTATTGCCCTAGCCTCCTCATACCCTCCTCTCTCACTCTCGTCCTCCACTCCTCCCTTCCCTTTTCCCCTCCTCCTACTACTGCCTGCTTCACCCCCCTTTACCTCCCTCTCCTTCCTCAGCCTGCCACACCCCCTTTTACCTCCCTCTCTTCCCTCTTAGTGCTTCCTCCTCACAACCCTACAATGCCTCCCCTGCATCTATCCAAACACGGCCCAAACTCTTGGTCCATTCTCTACCCCCCTAATCTCTCTAAATACGCAAAAAAAAATTCAAGCACAACCTTCTCATCCTTAACCCTGAAACACTCATCATTGACAACTACTACAGCCTCACCGCCCTTATTACTACCAACTAAATTTTTTATTCCAAACGCCCCTCTAAATGGGAAAGCACTTTCCTACAATCTCTCCCAGTCACAAAGTGCCTCAAAATCCCCCATGGCCACAAACTATCCACGACTCCCTCTCCTACCTTTCCTGGGGAAATCGACACCTCCATTTTTAAAACCGGTAACATCCTCATCCAAGCTGCCGTTCCCCACCTCAACACCTTTGAATTTCACTTCAGATCACCGACAATCCAACTTCACAAGTCCGCCAATAACCTTTCCACTCTCATACGTTGCCCTCCTCTTTATCCTCTCTCGCTCATCCTATACTCCCCTCAGCAGGTATGCCCACGTCCACCAATGCCTTACAATTGTTGACCATCCAACTTCACAATTCCACCAATAACCTGCCCGCTCTCATCCTTTGCCCTCCTCTTTAACCCCTCCCTCTCATCCTATCCTCCCTTCAGCAGATATGCCCACGTCCAACAATGCCATTCAAGTGCTGACCATGTACACGTCCAACAATACCATACAATTGTTGACCCCCACCCCCCTCTCAGCCCTCTGGCCCTTCCCACTCCCACAGTCACTCCTCTTTCCCCAGGACCTCCCTACTCCCCGCAGCTCCCAATCCCCGCACACGCGTCCTGCCCTCCCTCACACCTCACTCCCCATGCCACGTGTGCTAACCCCCACCACCTTACGAACTCTTGGTGCCCTTCCCCTCCTCCTCTGACCCCACCCGTTTCCTCCTCTTCTAAACCCATCCTCCCCCCCCAAAACTCATTGCACCCACCACCCCGAACCGTCTCGCATTCTATTCCAGAATAGCCCCTACACCTCCTCCTCTAGACCCATCCTCTCTCCCTTTGAAACTCACATCTCCCACCATCCCGACCCGCCCTTCTCCCTACTTCCGAACAATCCTGCCCCTCCTTCACCTCCTTCACCCTCTACGGCCATATACCCACCTTCCCCCTCCATGCCTCTCCTCTTGCCCTACTATAAACACCCCGTGCCGCTCCCTCCACCTTCTCCAATTTCCCACCTTAGTCTTATATCTAACTCTCTTGGCAACATTGAACGCATTCTCGCCACTCTCTCTAGAGATCTCACTCATCTTAGATCTGATTTCTATTCCCGCAAAAACTGAGCCCTTCCACTCCGGATAAACACCACTCACACCAGACATATTAATCCCACTACCCCAAACCATTTTGCACAACTCCTCTTCACCGGCGCGCACACAGACCTCTCCGCACCGCCCATCCGAAAAGGCGGTGGTGTTGCCATCATCTTCAAAGAGGAATTACAACTTTCCCTTGTCAATAACACTAATTACTCCGCCCTTGAATACCTCGAAGCTGAACTCAAAATTCACGGCTCCCAACCCATTCGCCTTCACAACATATATAACCCTCCCGGCAATACTCATCCCTTCGTTGATGAGCTATCAGACCTTCTTACACAATTGTCACTTTCCAACTCCCAAAACATTTTTCTGGGAGACCTCAACCTCCATTGGAATGAGACCAATAACCCCTCTATCACCCTCCTATCCAACCTTCTTGAGATCAATAACCTCGAGCAACTTTGTAAATCTTCGACCCATTCCAAAGGAGCAATCCTAGATGCCATCATTACAAGCAAAGATCTAGCCCTCCTATCCCACATCGTTCCCTTCGACTGGTCCGACCATCATCTCATTCTGTTCTCTATAGCGATCTCTGCCATCCCTCCTCCCACGAAAATCATTAAACCCATGAAAATGTCCAGAAATCTTAATAATATCCCCCCTGATTTACTGGAATCCAAACTCCATGCCCAACTTCTCGCCATGCCTCCGTCACTGAACGCGAATGAGCTTACAGAACACTACAACAAAGCAGTCGTCGATACCCTGGACCTCCTGGCCCCGCTGAAGCTTAAAAACCAAAGAACCATTCCTTCCAAATCATGGTTCAATTCTGAGCTTAATAATGAAAGATGCTCACTTAGACGGAAGGAAAGAACGTGGAGACAACACTTTACCCCTTTGCACCTAGCTCGCCTCAGACTTGCAAGATCATCTTATAAAAAACACATCTTTAAACAAAAAGCATCCTTTTTCCGAGCACAACTGAACCGAGCCAAAAATAGACCCAGAGAACTGTTTAACATTGTTCGCAATCTAACCTCATCCACTCCTCCTATACTTCTGGCCTCGACCACTAGATGCGAAGAAATAGCCCTCTTTTTCTCTGAAAAAATTGCTAGAATCGAACAATCCTTCCTCCAGACTCCGACCCCTACCTCCATTTTGGACATCTCCCCTAACTCACCTGCTTCCCTCCCACCACCCCCTGCTCCCTCCATGATCCTACATAACATTGATCTCCCGATTCCCTCCTCCCTCCACGATTCCAATCCCCCTAACACACTCCTTAAAAATAACGCCGCCTGGCATAATTTCCAGCCAGTTTCTGAAAGAGATGTCTTTGACATCATTGCAAAACTTAAACCCTCACCCCACACCAAAGACCCCCTCCCCTCTAAACTTGTCCAAAAATCTCACACATCATTACCCCTTCCTGGACCTCGATCATTAACACTTCCCTAGCCACCGGCTGTGTCCCTTCCTCCCTACAACTGGGCCAAATCACCCCCATTCTCAAAAACCCTACTGCCGACCCTAATGACCTCAACAACCTCCGTCCTATTTCCAATCTGCCCCTCGAAAGCCCTGGAAAAATGTGTCCTTCAGGTTGACAGACACATTGAACTTTTTAACTTACTTGACCCCCTCCAATCAGGCTTCAGGAAAGGTTGCAGCACTGAAACCGCCATGCTTAACATTGTTGATGACATTCACCACTCCCTCGACAATGACAAATCTAGCCTATTGATTCTCCTCGATCTCTCCGCAGCGTTCGATACCGTTAACCATTCTGTTCTACTCAAAGTCCTTAGAGAACGATTCGGCTTTAATGGTATGACTCATAATTGTTTTGTCTCATACCTACAACACCGTGCTCAACAAATTAAAATCCAAAACTGCTTATCGAACCCCTCCACCATTTCTCTAGGAGTTCCACAAGGATCCATACTCTCGCCCTCTCTCTTTAACCTCTTTATGGAACCACTCACCCTCATTCTCAAACAAGCCGGGATCAACTACCATCTTTACGCTGACGATACTCAACTCTACCATAAGACAAAAACCCATGCTGACATCCTCCACCTCAACAACACCCTCATCAAAATTCAAGCCTGGTTCCACTCGAACCACCTCAAACTTAACCCTAAAAAAACTGAAATTATTCTTTTCTCCCCAAAAAACAACCAGCTCCCCATTCAAAATTGGATCACAGACCTTAATGCCCTCAACTGCCCCTTGTCCCTAGCCACCTCAGTCAAATCCTTGGGCATCTCCCTTGACAACCGCCTATCTCTCAACGTACACATCAAAAACTCTGCCAAAGGAGCCCTCCTTACCCTCCGTAATCTTAAGAGAATTAAGCCCTTCATCCCAATTGATGATTTTAAACTAGCAGTTTAATCTCTTGTTCTATCACGCATTGATTAAGGCAATGCCATCCTCACCGGAATTCCCAAAACATACCTGGCACCTCTAAAATCAGTGCTCAACCTCGCGGCCAGGCTTATCACAGACTGCAAACGATTTGACCACATCTCTCCTGCCCTCAAAACCCTCAAATGCTCCCAATTGAAGGCAGATCCACTTATAAAACGGCCTGCATTACGCACAAAATCCTCCACCAAAACACTCCGGCTTACCTTGCTATCAAATTGACCAAAGGAGGCTGCACGCGATCCCTGAGAAGCTCGTACACCCTCCTATTTATCCCCCCCTTCAGAAAAAGAATTCCACTCAGTCACGCTCCTTTTCAGGCAATGCCCCTCTTATTTGGAATGCCCTCACACCAGACCTCCGTTGTAACCCGTCCTACCCCAGCTTCAAAAAAGAACTCAAACTTCTTCTCCTTAATAAATACTGGGGCTTCTAACTACCTCCCGAGTGGCCTCGCCTTCCTCAGCATCCCCCCACCCAGCTGCTCCGCCTACGGCTAGTGCCCCCCCTCTCCTTCCCTTCCCTTCCCCTTCAATCTTATCACCCCCCCCCCCCCATCCCCCCTCCTTGCCTCTCCTTTACCTCCCGTTTCTTACTACACCTTATGACCTTCAGTTTCTTTTGCACATTTTTTGTCCTTCTTGTCCTAGGTATATTTTATCGAACCTTCCCACCATACTGTGACCTCTATATTGTATTTATTATTGTGTTTAGCAATTGTTTTTTCATTTTCATCTAGTGTAACCTTTATCCTATGTGGACTGCTTATTTTTGAATCAACTTTCTGTACTTATACACACTGTACCTGTATTTAAACACCTTTCTGTTACAATTGTAAAGCACTCTGATACCTCTGGGTCGAGCCAGCGCTATATAAAACCTCTAAAATAAATAAATAAAAATAAATCAAGGCATCCTCCTTCTCGGAAGCTCAAGCACACTTCCAGAAGACGTCCGTCCTCTTGAACAAGCTGGGGTTGCACATCAACATGTCCAAGTCTGTCCCGACTCCGGTCCAGTGCCTACAGTACTTGGGAGCCTCCATCAATACGCGGTCAGCAAGCGTGTCTCCTTTGGAGGAGAGACGGTTATCACTCCTTCGGAAGGCTCAGGCTCTTATGACTGTTCCATCTACAACAGTGAGGACGATGTCTTCTCTACTGGGTTTGATGGCCTCTTGTATCTTCCTCACGCCACACGCACGGCTACACATGAGACTGCTGCAGGAGTGTCTAGAGGATCAGTGGGACCAGAGGCGAGGGAACTGGGACGACAAGATACGGCTGCCTCTGCATGCTCTACAGTCTCTGAAATGGTGGTGTTCAGCGGAGAACCTCCTCAAAGGGGTTCCCTTCCACAAGGACATTCCTACTCAGACCATCGTGACGGATGCTTCTCTCCAGGGCTTGGGGAGCGCATTCCGGAGAGTTACAGATATAAGGACAGTTGTCCCCGACGGAGTCCACGTATCATATCAATTTCCTGGAACTCAGAGCTGTTCACTTGGCACTGAAGGCCTTTCATCTGTCTTTTCAGACCAACTCTCTGCTTGTACAGATGGACAATACGACCACGATGTATTACCTCAACAAGCAGGGGGGTTTGAGATCGCGCACACTGTCGCAGGAGGCGCAGGCGATCTGGCACTGGCTACTAGCCAGAGGACTGACGATAACGGCTACACATCTGCCAGGTGTGCAGAATGTTCAGGTGGACGCACTGAGCAGACTGATTCAGGAAAACCACGAATGGGTCATAAACGACTAAGTACTCTGAGACGCCAGGTAGGGCACTCCAGACGTGGATCTGTTCGCCACCGCCGAAAAGAGCAAATGCTGAGACTTCGCATCCAGGTATTACCAGCAGGAGACGCTGGGGAATACGCTATGGATCAACTGGTCGAACAGCTTTCTGTACGCTTTTCCACCCATTGAAGAACCGGGTTTTAGAACCCAGCGGCGCCAGGGATAACGCCCGATGTCTTCGGATACCCCTGCCTCGGCAAACAGAGACACGGGACACTTATTGATGACGTCAAAGACCAAATTTATTGGCTGCAATCAGGAACAGAGGTCTACGAAGCACAACACGGGTGGTTCGCTAGAGACTGCACAAATTCATGGAGCGGAGCATCGTCTTTTATGCTAAAAATCACATTCCTGGCTAGCATCAATTGCATACAAACTGACCAATAGAGGGGTGACATTTCAAACATATCGCATGACGACAATCCTACTTTCCGTTGTCCAGCCCACCAGAAATGACCAAGCAAAATCCAACATTCCTGTTCGAACGGGCCTGACGAACCCATCATAAAGACCTCAACCCAAATCAATAATTAAGCCATAAAGGAAGGAACAGAAGCAGATGAGAAGCAAGATAGAAGGGTGTGTGCATGTACCATAAACTCAGCAATGTCCTGCTCTTTGATCTCTATCTGACCAGCTGCTTAACAAGGAACTGGCTCAACGAGGTCAGCCTCTGGCAAGGGAGTCAGCTCGGCCAGGTCACACAGAAGTCAGCTAAAAGGTGTACGTGTCCCAAAGACTCGTTCGGCCATAGTCATCGGCCCATATGAGGGCAACCACACAAAATGGCTGCCACACACAAAATGGAACCCGAGGGTTCAAACGAAATCCCTGAATACGTAGTGTTCTCATTGATCGGTTATGACGAAAACACTCGTACATACCGCACTCGTCATTTGCGGTCCGCTGACACCAAAATCGTCTATATCCGACGACCTTTATTGAACAGGTTCAAAATCTCGGAACCACAGGACCACAGAACCACAAACCCTCCTTTTGCCCTTACATAGGCAATAAACCCAAACCCATGTCAGTCTGAATCCAGGTCTATATTCATCAGATCATCAAGATGTTGCTGTAGCATCATCCTAGTACTTAGCAACCCTCTCTGGACAGGGCTCCTCGCACAAGAAGTAGCACAGAGGCCACATATAGCAGGAGCACACTGTACACAGAGACAGAACAGGAAAAGGATAGCTACGACCATCCCAATG
This sequence comes from Lissotriton vulgaris, assembly GCF_964263255.1. Lineage (NCBI taxonomy): Eukaryota > Metazoa > Chordata > Amphibia > Caudata > Salamandridae > Lissotriton > Lissotriton vulgaris. The sequence continues at coordinate 1,796,715,137 of NC_141693.1, forward strand.
ACCATCAGAATCTTCCATCCCCACGTGGATATCAATCCCCAAAACCATCCCATCCACGACCAATCTCCCTCGTCTATATGTACAGGCTCTGAGATCTTATGTAGCTTGGAAATGGCCTGGAAGACTGTCGGAGCGTTGTCTGGAATGAAAACGCAGCAGCTCGATTGAATCAGTTTACACACCCCACCTCTATCTAGTCATAAGTCGATCCGACTGGAGCTCAGCAGTCAAGTTACTAAGGGCATCGGCAGTTTTGACTATTGTGGACTCAACCACTCTCGTCAACTGTCGAATGTTCCTGCTGTTAGCCATAGGTCCCCAGAACGGCAGAAAACCCTTAAAGAAATCTCCCAATTCTTGCCCTGCTGTATCTTCCTTACTGAAGACACCTCTAGCAACTCTCGTCTTATAGTAATCTGCTGCAGCTGTAAAAGTGGGAGGCAATAGGAACGAAACAAAACATGTGCCCGAGAAGTCAGGGGGCAACCATGTGTACGCTTTATCATAACAGATGAAATAGGTACCCTTAGCTGCTAGGAACGCCGGGGAAGTCTGAGACGCAAATACATATGTCTCAGTACAGACACTCTTCCCTAACTGAGCTCTCGGATTCTTGCCATTACCTTGCAGACAATAATGACCCTGATGGGGCACTATCCAAATCGGTGGAGAACTTTTCGCTCGCTGGTTGACACTCAGACTAACTCCATATCCAGTAACGTTCCAACCAATGTATGCTTGTGTCTCATCTCTCGGGATGGTCTCATAGGAACTAATTCCTCTAATCATGTTGACTATACCCTTGACCAGAGCACTAGTCTTCGGACTATCTTTCACGGAACGTTGGGGATAGACTCCATGAGCATAAATGAACATCGTTCTATATGCCCAAATAGAACCATTGTAGCTGAAAGGCAAAACCAGGTAAGGAATACTTTTATCGGTCGTATGGGGCATAAGGCCACAAACCCAACAATTTGTCGTGTTCATTACTAACGGGTGTTGGTGCAGGAGTTGAACAAAGGAATTATTAGCAAATTCCAGTCTTCTAACGATTTCATGTTCGGGCAAAAGGTGAAAAGAATGAGAAGAAACAGTAGGAGGAGGCATAGGTTGCATAGTGGGCATGAACGTCACTTGAAAAGAGAATGTCACATATCCAATTAAAAAAATCATTAAGCTAAGCAACATAAGCAAGCACAATATTAGAAAACGTTTTCGGCTCATCAATTTACAAATTTTGCTCTTAAAGCTTATTCTTTCAACAGGTTTCTCCATCTCGAAAAACTCCATCCTGTCTAATTGCTGCTCGCGGCGGTAGGGTGTTCTGTGCTAAGGAATGCTTCTGTCAGTCCAGGTCAACTCCCTTAGACCAACCAGAACCGTCGACCTAACGTCTTCGGTTTGCACTCCAAAGACTTGACACCGCGACCCCACAGCTGAACCCCGATGGCGGTTCGAAAAACAAAAATCAAAGTAGTTCCTCGGAGGAGAGCTAACTTTCAAAAAATCAGTAAAAGAAAGAATCTCAGTGCTTTATTAGTCCAGCGACTCTCGGTCGCAAATTATAACGCTCTTTGCCAGGCAATGTCTGTTCACTGAATAGTAAGTCAGGTTCAACAGTGTTCAAGCGGTTCAATGGAGGCACAGCTTCTTGGAGATCATCACTTTTTTGCTCAGTGTTCGTCCCAATTAAACGGGCATCGCTGAAAGGCAGAAAACGAGGCACGGTCTCAGTTTCAAAATCAGGAAGTCCTTTCTGGACCCACCGGTCGTACGGCAGAGGCAAAGGGGCCCTCTTACAATGTACACCGTGGATCCAGTTCTTTTTACCGTGCACTCGCAGTGCAGAACGGGTAGATAGCAACACCAGATATGGTCCAGTCCAGCGGGGCTGCTCGTTCTTGGTCCGCTGAAAGTTCTTGACGAGCACCCACGTGCCAGGTTCAATGGCATGTCCTGGATCTTCAGAAGCTTGTGGCAGTGTATCGTGAACCTGGTGATGCAAAAAACGCAATTTAGCCGTCAATTCGTACAGGTAGTCCAGCAACAAAGGATGTTCTATTTCGCTAAACTTTGTCAGCCGCGGCACTCCCCAAACATTTGCCGGGCGACCAAAAACTACCTCGTATGGACTCCAACCCATTTGTGAATGCACAGTCATTCTAGTGGACAAAAGGGCTGGAGGCAAGGCATTTGGCCATTGTAAAGCAGAGCTCGCTTGAATTTTGGCTAATTTCAGTTTAAGAGTGCCATTGTAGCACTCAACTAGACCAGCTGATTGGGGGTGGTTTGCAGCGAGGAACTTCTGCTTAATTCCTAATCCATCACATACTCTCTTCATCACTTGACCCACAAATTCACTCCCATTGCCACTCCAGATAATTCTCGGCAAACCATACCTAGGGAAGAATTCTTTAATAAGGGCTTTAGCTGTGGACAAGGCAGTGTTATCTTTCGAAGGGTAGGCTTCCACCCTTCTAGAAAAAGAGCAAACAACCACTAACACATACTTTAGGTTGTTGCACCTCTCCATGTGGATGAAATCTAGCTGCAAAGCCTCAAACGGATACGTTGGAGGGGCAAAATGACCAGCTGGAGTTGGAATTCCCTTACCAGGATTGTACATCAAACACACCATACAATTCTTAACCAGATTCTCTGCACACTTAGGAATTCCAGCATTCTGCCAAACCGGAGCCAACAACTTGCAAATCCCTTTCACGCTGATATGAGCCAATCCAGGAGCCATTGTAACTACCGGAAGTACATACGCATCAGGTAACAACCATCTCTGATGCTCTGACAAATCAATCCAACAACCATTCGATTCCAATTTACCCTTGCTCTCTCTCCATTCATTCAACTCTTTCTCTGTAGCTTCAGCTTGGATGGATTTCACACTCTCAATCGTATCTTCACACATACTTCCATCTGGAACCCATCTCGCCGGACCTGCAACATACATTCGACTCATCACATCTCTCGCAGTTTCTTTCGCGACTTCATCTGCAAACGCATTACCACGACCAACATCATCCATAACTTTCTTATGCGCACTGCATTTCCCAATCGCTACTTGCAACGGCAGAGTAAGAGATTCAAGAAGTTCATTCACCAACTGACCATGCTGGATCTTGGTTCCGTGCGAAGTCAGAAACCCACGCTCTCTCCACAAACGTCAAACTATGAGCCACACCAAACGCATACTGGCTATCGGTATACACAGTCACTCGTTTTCCTTTCGCCAGCACACACGTTGTCAATGCAATCAACTCTGCTGCTTGCGCTGAATTATGTGGGATACGTGCAGCTTCAACAATCGTATGCAAAGTCAATGCAATCAACTCTGCTGCTTGCGCTGAATTATGTGGGATACGTGCAGCTTCAACAATCGTATGCAAAGTCGTAACAGCATATGCCGCAGTCGTATCACCATTCGGAAGCTTGAAGCACGAACCATCAACCCATAGAGTACCATCACACTCTGAAAGAGGAGTATCCCTAAGATCTATGCTCCCTTTCGTTTCTTCCTCTGTCCTAAGGAAACAATCATGCTGTTCAGTAACGTCTATCTCAGTTGAAATCGGCAACAACGTAGCTGGATTCAACGTGTTGCATCTCTTTATATGCACATGATTCGCTAACAAGGTCAATTCGTAACCCGACAACCGAGCACTAGTTAATTGCTGTGTCTTGGTACGATTCAACAAGGTATCCACTGCATGTGGAACCATCACAATCAGTGTATTGTCCATCACCAAGCCAGCAGACTGTCGGATCGAGACAGCCGCTGCCGCTGTAGCTCTCAGACAACTCGGCAATGCTCTAGCTACCGGATACAAAGTCGACGAAAAATAAGCACATGGACGCTGCTTATCGCCAAATTGTTGAGTCAAAACTGACAATGCACATCCCTCTCTCTCATGGACATACAATGTGAAAGGCTTACTGTAGTTGGGGGTACCCAACACAGGAGCCGAACACAACGCATCACGCAATTCTGAAAAGCTCTTCTGACATTCGTCAGTCCAAGGAATAGGATTTGGAGTATCCTTAACAGTAAGAGCTATCAAAGGCTTCGCAAGCAACAAAAAATTAGGGATCCACTGTCCACAGTACAATGTAATACCTAAGAAAGCACGTACTTCTCTCTGTGTCGTAGGCACACTCATTTTCGCAATCGCTTGAATTCTTTCTGGGGTCAGTTTCCTTCCCTCCTTCGATAAGAGGTGACCTAAATAGGTAACTTCTTGTCGACAATACTGCAGCTTCGAAAGAGAAACCTTATGATGGAAATCAGACAAGAGACGTAAGAACGACAAAGTAGCCTCTCTACAAATCTCTTCATTGTCAGCAGCAACTAACAAATCGTCAACATACTGAATAAGAGCAGCACCATCAGGTAAAACAAGCAAGTCAAGTTGTGTCTTCAAAGCCTATAATCGATGGATTCTCACAATAGCCTTGAGGAGCGCGCTTAAAGCGGAAACTTCGTCCTCCTAAAGAGAAGCCAAAGATCTCTCTACTTTCCACGGCAATCGGGATGCTGAAGAAGGCGTTCTTCAAGTCAATCACCGAAAACCATGTGGCTGTAGCCGGGATCAAAGTCAGTAAAGCGGTGATATCAGGTACAACAGGAAATTGCGGAACTACAATCTTATTCACCTCGCGAAGATCGATTACGAACCTATATACAGGAGGTTGTGAAGAATCAGTTCTTTTCGGAACAGGCAGAACAGGACTATTGCACACATTACCTCTTGTTTCCTCAATCACACCTTTCTCAATCAGATCATAGATGGCCAAAAGTGCCCTTTCACCATCACTGGAAATGCGATATTGCGGAATGCGTGGCAATCTAGCATTCGCTTTCAACGTCACAACATATGGCGGAATCTCTAAAAGGCCTACATCATTAGGACCAGTAGCCCACAAAGAATCCGGGAGAGAAGACAATTCAGGTGGAAGTCTATCTTTAGACCAGTACATCGGAGAGATCACTCTCTTACCCAATGTAAGATGTACTCCTGACGGAGAACAATATAGCGTCGCATACAATCTCTTTAACAAGTCCAATCCCAACAAGTTCTCACCACAACCAGTCGTCAGAATGAGGGGTGCTTCGAATTCACAAGGTCCAACAGAAATAGACAACGGACTAGAAATCAGATTCGTAACCGGGGCGCCAGAAAAACCTACTGAAACATTCTTTAAGCCAGACAAAGGTGCGCCAGGGAGTTTAGAGTGCCTAATAGAACTCTTTGCAGCACCAGTATCCAACAGAAAAGGCTCTGACACACCTGATGCAATCACTTCAACATAGGGTCCACTCTGATCTACTGGAACTGAAACAACTCCCTCTCTTTGTCTATGGCTGTCCTAGCAATCATTACCATTCACATTCTCACCTTCAACATAGTAATCGTCCGCATAGTACTGTGCCGTCCTACCGGACGCACCATTCTGCTGATCAAAGCTATTCATAGAATTCTGTGGAGGCAAAGAACGCGCATTCTGACCACGACCTCTACCTCTAGGAGCTTGTTGAACGCCTCGACCTCTCACACCAGAAGCACCATTCGTGTGTTACAGAACCGGACAACTACTCTTGAAATGACCCTCTTCTTTGCAATACGCACATTGATTAGGGCCTACGGGAAAACGCTGTTGAGAAGACTCGAACCTCTGTGAGTTTCTCGGATATTGCTGAGGTTGCTGATAATCGCGCTGATTATTACGAGGCGGATAAGCTTGCTGTAGAAGAACTTTAGTCTTCAATTCCTTAGTCTTCCTATCCGCTTTCTCTATCTCATCCTTATTCCTATTCTCATAGTACTGGGCAGTAGTCAAAATCTGCGCTGACGTAGAAACAGCCCAAGCACTCTCAGAATCCTTCAACCTATTGCATAATTCTGGAAGCACATTATGCACAAATTTGTCAACGAACAATCGTTGACCACCTTCTGTACTCACGTCCTGACCACTGTGGTCTACAAATGTCTCTTCAAATCTAGTGAAAAAGTCGGACACAGTCTCGTCTTTCTTCTGCTTGCACGCAGACAATTTGTCCCAATTAACACGCAAAGCAGGCATTAAAGTCTTCAAATAATCAATAATCCTACCAGGGAGTTAATACTCTTCAGGCTTAGCACCACCTGCTTGTGTACCATCTGCAGCTCTAAGATTATTCTATGTATCACCTAATTCATGCACATGATCCGTGTGACGAATCTTTCCCCAAATAGGCTGTGGAACAACATTCCCAAACAATATATCTATATCAGCCAGATTCATAATACATGAATCCGCAGTTTGAGATAGCTCCTTATAAAACCCTGCTGGATTTTTACGCGGATCAGGCAAAGTCTGCTTAAGAGCTAAAACTTCAGCACGCTTCCATGGAACATGTACCCAGACTCGCTGAAAGTGTGGCTGAACAGGTAGAACAGCTTGTGCATCACCAGGTCTCCAAACTGGAGGAACCTCACGCATCTGATATTGACGCGCCTTCCTCCTAACCGACAGATCAGGCTCAAACAGTCGCTGAGAAGGAGATTCACTCCTAAACAACGACAACGTCGCAACTGCTCTCTCAACCCCAGGACCCACACCGGTCCCTTTCGCAAACTCAGAACGTATACGGTACAACTCAGGCGGAGTTTGTCCTACCTCACCATCTTCCATTGTTCACGAAGGAAAGAACACATCCTATCGAAACATATCTTTGTTTCGGTGCTTCCCATTGATGGAAAACATTCATAACACCCTCAAGGTCATAGTGCGAAGGATACGTAACCCATTTACGCGCTAAGTGATCTAACACTGTCCGTTCATCAGGACCAGGCAATTGGCTATGCAATTGCTTACGCTCTACAAACGGAGATATACCCAATGAACCCAACAGAGGAGAAAAGAGACCAGCAACAGCATCAGTCATTCTCTGTCGAACAGAAGGAGAAGTTGACAAAAGAACAGGAGACGAAGCAGAATGAGAAGAAACCAAAGTCTGAACAGTAACAGAAGGAGTAGACAAGACAGGCGTAGGAGTAGCCTACGCAGGAGGTAGCAGTCAGCGGCCCTTGAGAAGGCTGCACCAGAGGAATAGGAGCCAACGGAAGAAGAGCTGGCTGTTGAAGAATCACAGGAGGCAAAGCAAACGGAGGTTGCGCAACTATAGGTGGCGGAGGTGCTGTAGCACTCTGCACATAAGGGGGTGGCGAACTCAATAGATGCGACATTAAAGGTTTTTTCACAAGATCTTTCTTCTCTTGTTGTTGAGGTGGCAAAGCTGGATAGCACTTGTCTACCGCTAGTTTACGTTGCCTAAGCATCTGTTCGCTTTCTTGTTCTTCTTCATTTTCCCTAAACTGTATAGCAGCTTGCACCATTGACATACCTTGTTCTCGTTTATTTTTCTTCGCTAACTTAATTTCTTTCTGTTTGGCTTCCTTGCGCCATAAGCGGAAAGAGTCAAACATCGCCGGCCAGGCTTTCTTTTTGAACAGTTTAACTTCGAGATTGTCTAAATTCTCAGTTTCAAAGCTACCATAACGGGGCCACTGTAGGACACAGTCTGTCCTGGTATATTTAACCCATATTTCATTATACGCGATGGGGCCCACTCCATGTTTTACGTAGACCTCATAAGTCGGAGTTCCAATCGGAGGAACCGGACACGAATCCTCCAATCGGGAATACCTAGTACAACCACAACCAAATATCTTTCCAGGTCTGCTAAGACCAAGCATCTTCGCTCACTAGTCTAGCTTCAAACTTCAAGGGAAATCTCAAAACGATAGTCTCGTGAATACACGAGTCTCTCGGCTTTGGGGCCTGCAGTTACCAAATCAAAGCGATCCCGAAGGGATACCAAACAAAACTAAGGACGGGGAGACGCTCCACTCATACTTAACTGAAATGTCGATGGCGTCACCAGAAGACCTGTCTATTGTCTCGCTCTACAAATAGTCTAATGGTTCCAAGACAGGGCGACAGTCAGGGCAGCAGTCCTTCGTAGCCGTCGGAAAGCGGGGAACCTCGCAGCAAAGACTTTCGGACCACGACATACAGGGGTCGAAGTGGCAGGCCTTCCTCCAGAATTTCCACACGAAGCTCCTCACGATCCTCTGGCTTGGACCAGTACCTCTGAAGTCGCCCTACGTTGGGCGCCAACTGAAGAACCGGGTTTTAGAACCCAGCGGCGCCAGGGATAACGCCCGATGTCTTCGGATTCCCCTGCCTCGGCAAACAGGGACACAGGACATTCCTTGATGACGTCAAAGACCACATTTATTGGCTGACACCAGGAACAGAGGTCTACGAAGCACAACACTGGTGGTTCGCTAGAGACTGCACAAATTCATGGAGCGGAGCATCGTCTTTTATGCTAAAAATCACATTCCTGGCTAGCATCAATTACATACAAACTGACCAATAGAAGGGTGACATTTCAAACATATCGCATGACGACAATCCCACTTTCCGTTGTCCAGCCCACCAGAAATGACCAAGCAAAATCCAACATTCCTGTTCGAACGGGCCGGACGAACCCATCATAAACAACTCAACCCAAATCAATAATTAAGCCATAAAGGAAGGAAAAAGAAGCAGATGAGAAGCAAGATAGAAGGGTGTGTGCATGTACCATAAACTCAGCAATGTCCTGCTCTTTGATCTCTATCTGACCAGCTGTTTAACAAGGAACTGGCTCAACGAGGTCCGCCTCGGGCAAGGGAGTCAGCTCGGCCAGGTCACACAGAAGTCAGCTAAATGTGTACGTGTCCCAAAAACTCGTTCGGCCATAGTCATCGGCCTATGTGAGGGCAACCATACAAAATGGCTGCCGCACACAAAATGGAACCCGAGGGTTCAAACGAAATCCCTGAATACGTAGTGTTCTCATTGATCGGTTATGACAAACACTCGTACATACCGCACTCGTCATTTGCGGTCCGCTGACACCAAAATAGTCTATATCCGACTACCTTTATTGAACAGGTTCAGAATCTCGGAACCACAGGACCACAGAACCACGCCATTTCCCTGAGTCCGGCGGTGGTCATCAAGCTGTCCCAGTCCAGGGCGCGGATGATCCTAATTGCCCCGGAATGGCCCAGACAGTGGTGGTTCACGGACCTGCTGCACCGGTCTCTTCTCGGGCACATACGGCTGCTGTGCCGGCCGGACCTTTTCACGAAGTTCGGGGTGCAGATGGTACACCCCAAACGCTCGTCTTTGAGTTTGGCGGCATGGCTCCTGAGATAGTGCAATATGGCCATTTGAATCTACCCGCAGATTGTATGGACATACTGAAGGAGGCTAAGAGACCTTCCACTAGGACTTATGCTTACAAGTGGAAGAGATTCTGCATCTGGTGCAAGTCCAAGAACTATGATCCGACGACATGTAAGGAAGATGTCATCCTTCCATACCTTTTGCATTTGGCGCAGTCGGGCCGTAATTTACAATCCATTAAGGTCCATCTAGCTGCTCTGACTGCCTACAGGAAATGCCCTTCACAGACTTCCTTTTTCCAGATTCCAGTGATAAAGGATTTTTTGGAAGGCTTGAAGAAAGTGTTTCTTCTTGTTCTTCTTCCATTGCCTTCATGGGAATTGAATGTGGTGCTGTCCAAACTGATGGAAGGAACCTTTTGAACCTATTCATAAGGCTTCGCTACAGCACCTGTCCTGGAAGGCGGCGTTCCTCGTGGCCTTTACATCGGCCCGCAGGGTGAGTGAAATTCAGGCCAGGAACCTTATACTGTATTTCATGCTGCTACGGTTGTGATGCGTACTCACCCTAAACTTCTTCCTAAGGTTATATCTGATTTCCATGTTAACCAGACTATAACTTTGCCTACGTTTTTTCAGAATCCTTCCACTCCAGCGGAAAGAGCTCTTCATTCCCTGGATGTCCGAAGGGTGTTGAAATTCTATTTGGATAAAACCAAGGATATTCGTAGGTCAGACCAATTGTTTATCAACTATGGGTCAGTCAGGACTGGTCTTGCTACCTCTAAACAGTCCATCTCTAGGTGGATTGTGTCCTGTATCCAATGATGTTACCAAAAGGCTAACAAAACCTTAAAAGGTAAGCCTAAGGCTCATTCCACCAGGGGCAAAGCAGCTACGACAGCTTTGCTCCGTAATGTTCCCATTGCAGAGATCTGCAGGGCTGCCACTTGGAAGTCGTCCATACCTTTGCTAAGCATTACGGTCTGTACTCTGATGCCAGGGCAGATGCTCAGGTTGGGCAGGCTTCGCTGCGAAATTTGTTCGCACAGTAGTAGTTTTGTTTTTCTTTTTCTCCACCGCCGCTTTGGCATTGGGCTTGCCATTCTATTCACTAGATTATGACTATACACAGAGATCCTCTACTACAGAAGCAGTAGTTTCTTGCCTGTAACTCCAGTTCTGTAGTAGGGGTATCTCTGTTATAGTCATAAGCGCCCGCCCTCCTCCCCGGTGGAGAAAGATGTTCATGTACTGAATGCTACAGGTCTAGCTTTATACGCCTCCAAAAAGTTCTGAAGGTGGAGGGGATCTGCTGTGCATTCTGGGATACTGAGAGTTCTACAAAGTTTCCTTAAAGGCACGGTATCCCTTTTTGAGCCACATAATGGCACCCCTTTCTCTATATCATTCCAGAGGCTTTCTTGGTAAAAGGGGAAGTTTCCCTATGAAGGAAACTTGGCAGACTGTGCTGAATATAGTATTGGTGGAATATCTAGTTGAAGTACTGGACAGTGTAGCCTGGCAGGTATAACCTGCATTATTTGTCTTTAAATTCTCTCCTAAGTGTCTATGCGGGACTGCACAAAAGACAGCTTAAGATATTATTTTTGATTGCTCTGGGTCCCCGCACATGAGCAGGACTATTCACTAGATTATGACTATAACAGAGATACTCCTACTACAGAATTGGGGTTACAGGCAAGAACCTACTCCTCGTGTTTGCTGTCGCGAGTTTGTAAGTATACACTCTCAGTATGCAAGTGTGATTATCCATCCTGTCCTACCCTGTGATGTAGAAATGAATACTTGATAGTGTTTTATCCTTTTGACACAGTGTGGTAAATAGGTGCAACCAAAGTGTAAAACCCCCATAACGGCTTGTAATTTACGAAGTTTATTAGGGAGCTTGAGTAATACACTTTTCTAGGAATTCAGTAGCTAGCCCTTTACCTAGACAATTTACATCTTAGTTTAAAAAAAAAGACAATCTGACTTTTCTGATGGGTATCTTGTGATCTGCTGTTGTGGGTGTTGTGACTAGTTTCTTTGTGTTGCTGATTTTCAAGTGGTTACCAGCTAAGTATTAGAATCAACATGACACTGCACTTCTGTATTCTTGGAATACTTCAGTGGTGCATGCTGAAAATGCCCAAAGGCTATTCTTATACCCCTGTGGCAAACAGACGAGCATGGTCTGTTGTCTTAAATGTGAATATTGTCAAGTATTGAGCGGCAAATATTCTTTTGTATACAAAATCCATTGTTTGAGTCTGTTTGCGTGTAGTCTGTCATAAGATCTTGTCTTGCTTCACCCTCAAAATACCACTCCCACACGATGGCCCAAACATGATGAAGCAGGAGACCTATAATACTACACCTAGAAAGGGGGCTCACTTTACAAAATGCAAAGACTCTCTTTTTAGAATAAGGCTTGGGGTTTTAATTATGCAATGCTCTCTAACAGAAAGACTTTCCCAGATGCAACATTCAAGTGTGTGTGTGTGTGTATATATATATATATATATATATATATATATATATATATATATATATATATATATATATATATATATATATACAATAACTCATTTGGTAAATGTAACAGTTAAATTCATGACTGGTAATCATGAATAAACAAGCAGCAAATAGTACTGGACGTCCTGCAAGAAATCAGAAAGATAAATACACTAAATACATCAAGTGATTACTTTGGATGTGCACTCTGACTCACTAACACATCACAAAGGAAACACCTCAAATGACCACAGTCACTGGCCACACATCACAATGGCACTGGTCAGAAACAAATCACTTCACCTGGCGCAAACACTGCATTTTAACCCACTCCGGACTGGGGGACTCACAGCCGGGGATAAGAGTCTAGGCAGCCAGAGGCCTGCACTGAAGATCCATCCATCGTTCAGGCTCAAACATTCCCGGTTTCTAAGTCAACAACCCTCAGCTTTATAGTCTTAAAACACACTAGAAGGTCTGAGAGTCCTTTGCTGTGCTCCAAGGAAACTTACTGGAATTGGCCACCTTTCATGCAAGCATACCAGGGCAAAAGGAGTTCTCACGTTCCCTCTACATTCTCACATGTTCCAGCCTTTATCTTAACAAAGCTTACGAAATCCTTCCAGGGTACATTCAACAATATCTTCTCCAAAAACAAAAGAAGCTTAAACTTTATTAACCCAAACAACTTACAAAGTTGTTTGGGTTAATCACGTTTAAGGATAATGTTGAATGTACCCTGGAAGGCTTTCGTAAGGCCCACATAAAGCTCAAGCAAGGCAGTCCGAATTTAGGAAGACATGAGGAAATGTCAAAGCCAATGATAAGAACTTCATAATACTTTCCAATGTACAACACAATGCACATTTGTGTACCACTGCCTATAGCATCACATACTTCATCTCAATGTACAACACAATACACATTTGTGCACCATTGCTCATAACACTGCACTTTGAGACCAAAAATTACATTCCACACCTCTTTCCCTCTCATGCTTTCAAATGTACATCCCACACATTCGATGCTTGGCAAGGCTGTTCTACTCTCTGACGGCTCCCATATGAAGACTGCAAGATTAAATCTTCAAGGGAAAAAAGGCATATGCAGGCTGTCGTACTTTCATGCTATGGTAAAGTAAAACACCAAAGTCAATTAAAATGATGGTAGTCAGAGGTCATCACGTGGTGTCAAACCACAAGGGTGCCTCTAGCACTACAGATCTGCAATGTGAAAAGCTTGAGTTGCCTTCTTAACAATATAGGATGAAATGTGTGTAATCCAAAACTCAACTCAAGAGTCCTCCAGCATAGAAACCAGAAAAATAGGGGTGTACAGGGTAGATTGGCATTGGGAGATTATGCCCTGTTTTAGTAGATAATCTAAAACCTATGTGTTTTAAGTCTCTCAGCATAAGACTTCTTGAGTACCTGGTGCTGAATTTGCAGTTTGTCATACAAACGAATAACGCAGAATTGTTTCCTTATCCAAGCCAGATTAATTTTTCCTTAGTGCAATAGTTCTGATGCCTACTTTGGAGGTATCAACCTGCTTGGGCTATGTTAGAGGTAAAGGCACCCTCTGATTTCCTCTCCAGTGGGTACATCTGGCACAACCTGTAGTAAACTGGCATCACCATATAAGATGGTATCCATCTTGTTTACCGGATATCCAGCCGCTAAAGCTTCAGAGGGTGTAAGGCCTTTGCAAATTTGACCATCAATTTGAACTTCGTAGGTCTCTTCATTTGCTTCCTGTTCCACAAAGGAATCATTTCAAGGCACTTTGCACACAGGCCCAACCATCAGACTGATTCGCGATTTCTATCAGTCATAATCAGTCCCTAGATTACTTTCAGAACCTTGTGGTCAGTATATTTTTGCTGCTATTCTGCCTTTCAAGAGCCCTTGTTGTGTTGCCAGATCTTTCAGAGTGCCTACAATCTTCTTCTGGAGCTCAGACCTAGGTCATCCATACTGTACAAAGTGCAAGAAGTGTTCTTCAGAGAACTGAAATCTTTCAGGGGCTGAAAAGATATTTTTATGCTTCAATTCTTAATTTCCCTGATCATCTTCTTTGCAATATGAATTATGATTGTTACTTTTGATTCATCCATCCAGGGATTTGCAATTATCGCTTTGGTATTTCTGATGATCCTTCTTTTTCTCTGTTTTTCTCATTCTCACTTATGCCGTTAGACTGAGGCTTGAGGAGGTTTGTTTTCCAATGTGCCCTATGCCATAGAAGCCTAAATGTGGGTAAATAATCTCTGGTACCTCTGCTTCTTTCAGTTCCGGCAGAATAACTGTGTGCCCTGGTGGTTGTCAAAACACGGTTTCTAACCACAGATTTTTCACCTTGTGAATATACCTGGGCTCCAGCTGGGTCTAGAGCAATTCCCTTGTATGCAGTAGAGTGCGTAGAGTACCTACGCATCGGTTCTATACCTCCCCAGACATGATATTGGGACCACAAATAACCTCCACAGGTCTATGTCAGTTTGTTTCTTCCTGTGCCTTCCGATGCAGGTAAGTAGCACTGTGCCTTCTTTCAGTCATTTGACAGAAACTTTGATTTACAAAAATTGCTAAAGGTAGATGTCTCTGGTGTCTGAGCTTCTTGCATGACTCCAAATTGTGCATCTGCACTGGAATACACCCAAATGCCATCCAAGACCACAGAGCAAAATTCTTCATCGTCGAACACTGCAGGAAAACATCTAAGGCACATCTTCAGTCGAAGTAGAGGACACATCCACGTTTTTGCTCCCGAGGTCGTTCTTGCGAAAGTTTGTTCAACCCACTCCAAGTGCTCTGGTAAGTCAAATTCTAAAAGAAATGTAGTAAGTAGAGTGCAACTTCCCATCAAGAAAATTCACCCTGGCATTATGGTATCCTGCGGTCTCTGACCCTATTTCCTGCCTCAGAACTGATTTCCCAGCTAGCCCTAATTCTGTCAGATTTCCTTGTGCCGTCTGCGCCACTCCTATCCCAAGACCCCCATGGCCCATGAGCTACACTAGGAGCACAAATGACATGATGAGTCTCAACTCTCTGATTAAAACTCAATATTGAAACTCCAAGAGACCAGTGGCCTGGACACATTCTTTGAGAATGGCCACAGCTCTCCACCAGGTCCATCTAGGGAGAAATCTGCGTCTTAGCTCGACCTCCAGCTTCGTTCTGTTCGAGGTATTCGGGTAAAACCTTAGTCTTGCACCCCTGTCACCAGACAGATTCTTAAGAGACCTAGATCAGTTTAAATTTAGGCTTTTGGTACAAGCCTCCACTGTAACCCCAATTCCTTCTCAACTACCCCTCCAGACAGAGTCCAGTAAACTGAGACCTTTGGGAAAAGAATGTTCTTCCCTGCTAGCCTCACACTGAGATCCATGTGCTAAAGTTGCCTTTTTATGTTAATAGGAGCTTGTAGAGCTTGCGTACACCCATAGGTTTCATGGCGCTGAAGACCAAGTGCTGCAGTAATGAGGTTACTAGGAGTAGGCTTACTCGAACAACCATGTTTTTAAAGCCTTCCTGATGCTTAGGAGGTTGTTGCAGCTTCTAAGTGTCAAAGAAAGAGCGTTCCAGAGTCTGGGGGCCAAGTGAGAGAAACGTCAACTTCCCAGTCGCTTCTGTTTAAAGGAAGAAGTGGTTAGCAGGCTGAGGGGGGCTGAGCGGAGGTTGTGCAGGGAGGTGTGCTTGGTGATCATGCTGCTAATAAATATGGGGCTTGTTGGGCTATCGGAAGCCAGTAGAGTTTTCTCAGACCTGATCTGGCAGACACCCATTTGGGTTGTTTTCCAATCAGTCTTGCTGCCTGGTTCTGCACCATTTAAAGTCTTTTTGTGTAGACCGATTGGCAGTCCAAGATAAATGGAGTTAGAAAAGTCGAGCCTTGAGAGTATGAGGGCTAGCACCACCTGTATTAGAGCAGAGTAGGTCAGCAGGTGAGCAATTTTCATGACTTTCCGGAGTTGGTGGACGCTGGAGGAGATCACAGCTCCCACCTGTCCGCGGAGCGAGAGTTCGGCGTTGATAATGACCCGCAAGCTTTTCACCGAGGAAGCAGGGATAGGGGGAGGCCCCAGTTACGCCGGCCAAAAGTTCGTGCTCCAGCTGTTCTCGCTTTTCCACGGCAAAACCAGCTCTGTTTTGCCCGGGTTGAGTTTGAGGTGGTTCATGTCCATCCAGCGCTGGATGTGGAGCATGGTTGACTGGAACTGTGCTACGGCGTTAGGGGGCAGAGTGGGAAAATTAATTGGAGGTCATCAGCGTAGAGGGTGATATTTCTGTTTTTTAATGAATGGATCAGTGGTCTTAAATATAAGTTAAACAGCAATGGGGACAGGGAAAAACCCTGTGGGACCCCGCAAGTGGAAGTGAGCTTTGGGGCGGTGAAGTTCCCCAGCCTTACTGCTTGAGTGCGGTCAGCAAGGAAGGATTCAATCCAGCCCAGTGCCGGGCCCCGTAGGCCCGCCTGCTCGACACGGTTCAACAGGATGGTATGGTCGACCGTGTCGAACGCGGCTGACAAATCCAGGAGCACAAGTGCTTGATGGTCACCCCTATCTGCGTTTGCTCTAAGCTTTTCCAGGATTGCAAGGATCACAGCTTCCGTAGAGTGTGCCGGGCGGAAGCCAGCCTGTTTAGGCTCTAAATAATTTGAGCGTTCTATAAAGCTGGACACACACCCGGCTACATGGGCTTCTAATAATTTTGACGGGAAGGGGAGAAATGGGGCGGTAGTTAGCTTGGTTGCTGGAGTCGGCCCCTGTATTTTTTTATGAGGGGGACAACCGTAGCATGCTTAAAGGCACTGCGAACCTTGCCCTGGGCGAGAGATTCATTAAGAAGTGGCAGCACACTATGGGGTAGAGAAGTGAGGATGTCCTTCAGGACATGCGGAGGGCAGCTGTCCTGTGGCGAACCTAATTTGACACGAGTCGTGAGTTCTAATAATGTTGTAGGACCTATGGGTTGAAAAGTATCTAGCAGACACTGGTTGCTAAGAATATTGTCCAGAGGTTCTCAGTTGGTGGTGCAGGGGAGACTGGCTTTGATGGAAGAGACCTTGTCCAGGAAGTAGTCGTTCAAGGTGTTCCAAAGATTCTGTGTGGGAGTCAGGGTAGGCAAGGATCTGGTATCATTGCATAAGTCATTCACTATGTGGAAAATTTCTTTAGATTTACTGTGGGCGTTGAGTCATTTTGTGGGGTGGTACTCATACAAGTTGTGGGACTCGGTGAGCGGCATCTTGCAGCTCTCCATGATGACTTCTGAGCTAGCCTGCAGCAGATTATACAAGACGTTCTGAAGTACATCATTAGGGCATGCATGAACACTACCAACTGTTTGGGTAGGACAGTAAGTACCAGTGTGGTGTTTGGCGTCACGCATGGATCAGATCAGTGGTTTCTCCAATGATGTCAAAACATTATTTATGAATATGTCATTCAGTGGCACCCGTCTCTTCACATACTAGACGGACTTGGCCCTGGATCGCTTTAACTAGATGAAGGCTACAGCACCAAAAATATGCAGTGCTTGTACTTCTGTGTGCTACCTCAGAGATGCCTGTCTGATGGAATGGACCTCCGTACTCCTGTTTACCTTTGCGCCTCCACCTCTCCTACCCAAAGTTCTGAAGATCAGGAATGTCCGGCATCAAGTTAACTTAGGAGCTTTAAATTGGGCCAGGAGAATGTGGCACCCAGAGCTTCTGACCACAAGCATCTGTTCTTTGATTCGGCTGCCACTTCTGGAAGTACTTCTGTTCCAGCAGCAGGACTGGGTCCTGTACCCGAGCCTGCGCAACTTACACCTTGCTTGGAGATCGAGTGGCAACAGTTGACTGTCTCTGGCATTTCTCCTGAGGTAGTGAATGTAAATTTAGCAGCCTGGTGTATTTCCATCAAAACCACTATGCAGAACAGTGGGGGAGGTTTCTTGTTTGGTGGTGGTCTTGGCTTATCCAGCATTTACACCCCTAGTTGCCTGATGTCCCTTTTTTGCTCCCAGCCCTTTCTCCAGCGAGACATTGCTTACTGTCAAGGGTTATTTGTCAGCCCATTCAGCCTTTTTACAATTGCATGATCAGCAATCTCTCTTTAAATCACCTGTTGTGATGCGTTTCCTAGGGCTGACCCACATATTCCTGGCGAACGAAACCCTTTGCCACTATGGGACCTAAATTTGGTTCTTGCATCTCTGACGTGCAGCCCATTTGAGCCAGTGCGCAGGTGCCTTTAATGAAAAAATGAGATGGTTTTTAGAAGTCAGAGAATGGGCGCACAGCCAGTATTGAAGCACTGAAAGATATAATAAGTGAGTGGAAAACCATATAACCACTCAATGGAGAAGTCAGCAAGCTGTCCTAATCCAACAGTAAGTAAAAAGACATACCCTATGCACACACTAGGTAAGTACAAAAGGTCATTGCGTTAATGGTCACACAATGACCTTTTGTACTTACCTAGTGTGTGCATAGGGTATGTCTTTTTACGCAGGTGCCTTTAAAGTTATTAAACCTGAAGACAGTGTTCCTCATTGCGATCACGTCAGCTTGTCATGAGTGTCCTGCAAGTGTATTCCACCTTTTTCTCTGGCCAAAGGTTATGATGCTTTTTACTATTCTGTGATTTGCTTCGTTCATTGACCCGCCTCATCCACCCAAAGAGGAAAAAGACTCCATCACTTAGACCCAAAGAGTGCCTTTAGTTTCTATAGCGATCGCACGTAGAGCTATTCGGTGGATGAGTAACTCTTTGTGGGGTTCCGTTAGACAAAGAATGGAAGTGTTTCAAAAACAGACCATCTGTAGATGGGTTGTGCTTTGCCTAAAGCTCCCCCCTCACACACTCCTCCACCCCCCTCAAGTCTGCACTTTTAAGGGTTAAATACTATGCACATTGGAAGACACAGTGCATTATTCTATGCATGATTGTCTGAGGGTACATCGCCTCAAGCTACTATGCTTGACAAGTTATTTAAAACTCAATTTCATTCCATTTGAATGCATAACTCCCCACTTTTCACGTTGATAGAAGGACTTTGTGCTACTTCCCTACTGTTGTAATTCATTCGGACTACAAAAGAAGGAATTCTTGAATGAATCTCAGCCACTGGTGATTGCTTGAGACTTCATAATAGGATCTTAGGATGGTTTTTAAACTCCTATGATATCTCAGATAGGCTATTGGTGTGTGATTAAGTTTAGGGGTACCTGTCCCTTCGGAACTCTCAGGCACAGGGGTCTCACAACGAAAACCAGCCCTGACAACTCGGACCGGTGTGGAGGGTGCTTGTGAGAAACACTGCTGCTGCTTTTGTTACTGGGCCGATATTGTAGCACTGCTGCAAAACCGGCCCCTACCACTCCTAGACCTGCTCCCACCCTTCTGGCCGACTGGGAACGCCTGGTGCCTGCTTTGGCCAGTCCGGCCCTGCTCGGACTGTTTTCTGTAAACATTTCTTGTTCTAGTTTGTTTCTTCCCACAGAGTATTGCCCAATAATTTGTATCTTTACACTTCTGAGTATCTTTACACTTCCGAGCTCCAATGCAGCATTTCCCTTAATCCGCCAGCGCCGGCTTCATCGCCGTAATGCTTCATGTTTAAACATGGCGGCTGCACTCCTTTATTTTATCAGCATGGCGCCCACTTCTCGGTTGCCGCGATTCATGTTTTATGAAGCTCAGAGGGCATGAAGCAGGTGCGATGTTAATAAAAGAAAGGGGCTGCGCCTCTTCTCGGCTGCCGTCCATCTTTCAGCATGGTGACCGCACACCTTTCTTGTATCAGTACGGCACTCGCTTGTTATCCTTATCTTAAATCATTTACTCTGTTTCTATTCTTTACTCATTTCCCTTTGTATGGCTTATTCTCTGCTTTCGCTCTGCTCCAAAATTGCTGCCTATTACTCTATAGTGGAGTATTTTGTTCCGGGAGACCCCAGCACTTCCTTAGTCTTTACTTTATTTTAAATCTCCCCAGGGAGGCTGTAGTTCAACTACTATTCCTATGTGCCGGTTGGCCCACACAAAGCACCTTGTTTGGCATCTCAGTCAGATTGTGGTCCTTTGATAAATCGTCACACTGATCCCAGCAGCATACTATTGGGCTTTCTCTTTTCTGCATCACCAATACCGTTTGAGGCCATACTGCATTTTCAGTTAATGGTGCTTGCAGCACTAATTGCCACAGGTTGATTGTAGCCTCCAAGAACCCCACTGGTTGAAACCGTCCTTTGCCATCCTCTGCGCCTCATACTACAATACAACACGGTCTTTTCGTTTTAACAACTCCTATTCCCCCTGAGTCAGTTTCTTTATTCACTGGTTACGTTTTTGAATTCACTAGTATTTTTGCTGTACTGCTGTATTTGATTATGTTTATTATACTTAGGCCAGCCCAGGCTCTCCTTATATGATGCAGTCAACCCTTCTGGAATCTTGGCATCTCCTTTAGGCAGGCGATCTCCTGGATTTACCTTAACTTGACCATCCCCCCTCGTTCACAGTACTAATAGTTAGAATCTATTCGCTCTTCCTTCTTTCAGTGCACCTGTCTTCATTAATTTCTTACTCTGAAATTACATGTCACATTCTTTAATTCACCATGCATTCCTTGTATTACTTTCTCCCTTATAATATCACTATTCCTTTCTTGATTCAGTTTATTCTCCGGCTTGATATGTTGTTTTGAGTCCTGATGATGATCCCACCATTCATAATGGGATCAAAATGTAGTTGACCATTGAACATGGACCCTAGTTAGTTGCACTACTATTTTTTCAACAGTGCATTTTGCACGTTTTAAAGCCACAAAGTACTGGATAAATGTAGCATTAACACAATAGTCCTTGCCTTGGGTCTGTTCCCTTAAGGAGGAAGTCTTATCTAGTCAGTGTCTCTTTGCTATCGACAACCCTACCACCATAGAAAGTCTTGTGCTACTGAGACCTCTCCCTTCATCTAGCAAGCCCATGAACATTATTCGAGGATCTACTTTGTGTGTCCTCCCTACTATTCGGGGAAAAAGTATGTAGTCGAGACAAGTATTTTTGTATGAAAAGACAATCCCACATCACATGGTAGAAAGTTTCCAGACCCTCCCTGCACCTGAGACAGTGATGCTCTATTTCTTCCCTCCTACTGTGTCTGGTGGGGCTTTGGTAGACACTATTCAGGTATTTCATTGGAATGAGTTTGAGCCACATGGATAAAGCTAGGATCAGAAGGGTCATCTTTGTTCCAGCCCAATCTGTCTTATCTAGGAAACCTACGCCCTCTACCCACTTTTTACATTGCTCCATGAGTGGTGAGTGGATCTGGGATTGTATTCACTAAAGTCCGATACAGTCTGGAGATGCCCTCTTCCCTATGTGCTGAAGACTTGATGGTCTTTAGTGTAGTGTCCCTTTGGGGACGCACATCTCCCAGCAATTCATTCCCCAACCTTCTAAATCTTTTCTCTCTCCCCTTCACTTATAAAAGGGAGGTTATATACTCTCTACGCCATTTTAGTTTTAGAGACCTGGTGGGGGACTCCTTATTTCAAACCCTGTACAGAGTAAATAATGATTAGGAACAATTGCTGCCCTCATTGCTTTCATCAGAAGTATTAGAATGTCTTGCATTTGAAGCCACTAGTGCAAAAACTGGAGACCTAAAGAGATAGTCAAGCAAACTGTCCTGCTAGTTGCAATTAGAGTGTAGAACTGTACAGTTTTTCTTCCAAGCTGCTGTCCATAACAGTGTTACATCAGAAGACATGGGGAAAGTTGCACACAAAATGCAATAGATTATGTTGCAATATTCTGCCAAAGCAGAGCAACCAAATCATCAAACCATTCTTAAGGTTTATTTTACGGTATATTAACACCAGAACACACAGAGCAAAACTCAAAGGTCTGTATAACACACCACAGTCTCCTAATCCTCCACCTAATCATACTCACATTTTCTGATGACTATGTCCAACTACAATTTCCTTGTGAATACTCCCAGGCGCCAGACTGGATCTGAGACTTTTTTCAGCAATGCCCTCATTCGCTGGTAGGTGGTATTGTAGCGTCGGATCCGCCCTACCCTGGAAGTGACGTCGGGCCTATATTGGTTCCTTTCTTTCCGCATCTGGATGAATCCTGGACATTAGGCCAAGATGCGATCTTATTGCTGAGTCCGTTCCAGAGAGAGGTTGTTGTCCAAGTCCTTAAGTAAGTTGAATAAAAAGAAGCACAAGATGTCCAAACATATCTTCCCTTCTTTTTTTGCCATTCTCAGCAGGAGACGTCATGCGGACACCAGGGTTTCTCAGAGTCTTGGTAGACCTACCTCCGAGCTGATACTGGCCTCCTCCCGATCCAGCTTGAATTCCCAGGTCTGCCGGCAAGGCAACAGCAGATCCAGGCCTCAAGGCCGAATGCCTCTCCGCGGCATTCGACACGGTCTGCCACCGCACCCTAATACGGCGCCTCAGCAACATCGGAATCCAGGACAAGGCGCTGGAATGGATCATCTCCTTCCTCGACGGAAGAACACAGCGAGTCCGCCTACCACCGTACAAGTCAGAGGCCTCCGAAGTCATCTGCGGCGTCCCCCAAGGATCATCCCTGAGCCCCACCCTCTTCAACATCTACATGAGCCCCCTCGCGGCCATCGTACGCAAACACCACCTCAGCATCATCTCCTACGCCGACGACACCCAGCTGATCCTCTCCCTGACCAACGACCCCGCCGCCGCCAGAGCCAACCTGCACGAAGGGATGAAAGAGGTAGCCGAGTGGATGACGACCAGCCGCCTGAAACTGAACTCGGACAAGACGGAGGTCCTCATCCTGGGCTCCTCACCCTCCGCCTGGGACGACTCCTGGTGGCCTCCCGCCCTGGGCACCGCACCCAAACCGACAGACCATGCACGAAACCTGGGCTTCATCCTGGACTCCTCCCTCTCCATGACCAGGCAAGTCAACAGCGTCTCCTCGGCGTGCTTCAACATCCTACGCATGCTACGGAAGATCTTCTGGTGGATCCCCACAGAGACCAGGAAGACCGTCACCCAGGCCCTCGTCACCAGCCGACTGGACTACGGCAACGCCCTCTACGCCGGGACCACCGCCAAGCTCCAGAAGAGACTCCAGCGGATCCAAAACGCCTCAGCCAGACTCATCCTCGACATCCCACGATCCAGCCACATCTCCGGACATCTGAGAGACCTTCACTGGCTCCCCATCAACAAGAGAATCACCTTCCGCCTCCTCACCCACGCACACAAAGCCCTACACGACCAAGGCCCGAGCTACCTCAACAGCCGAGTCAACTTCTACGCTCCCAAACGCCACCTCCGATCAGCCAACCACGCCCTCGCCGCCGTCCCCCGCATCCGAAGAGCGACTACAGGAGGAAGGTCCTTCTCCTACCTGGCCGCCAAGACCTGGAACTCTCTCCCGTCCGACCTGCGCCTGACCCAAGACCACCTCTCCTTCAGGAAGAAGCTGAAGACCTGGCTGTTCGAGCAGTAGCGGCACCCCCCCCCCAGCTCCTTGAGACCCTACGGGTATGTAGCGCGCTTTATAAGTGTCACTGATTGAAGGAGGCTGTGCTATGAATCTTTGACCTGCACTTGAGCCCAGTTCACCAATGCCAGTGTTAGAGCCCAGAATCCTTTTGGACCTGAAAGGTAAAAGGAGACCTCTGCGAAAGTAAAAAAATATATATATATTCTTTATTGCATTTCAACAATACAAATACGACATTCAATGACAGTGGAAGTTACACGGTTTCACCAACATATCGGCATGTAAACAGATCCATGGCAAGTATATCTAAATCGATAATGGGGGTGAACAGTATCATTATCGTCCCCAGCGTACTTTTGGTGCACATTAATAGAACAAGAACATTTAAAGATTCTCTACATTTCAAGCTTGGTAACACTATATCAATGCAAGTGAAGGTTTTAGAACAGATACACGATGTCTCACCTGTAGTATAGTGTTGGGAGCGTGTATGTTTTTATTGTGATTATGTGCTGGGGAATAGTCGGACTATAATGTACTTGTGCACGGACATATAAAGAAGGGAGAACACTGGGGGGTGCCTACCTAAGAGGCGGTTTCCAAGCCTAGGGTTTTGCGTGCCCGTTGGAGGTTGTGTAGTGGCCCTAAGAAGTTCATGGTCTGATGTTGGTGCGGGCAATTTTAATTTGATGGCCGCAAGGTATTACTTCCAATCTGGGGAATGGGAGGGGGTGGAGTAGCCTGTTGTAGTATTGTGGGTTAACTCATGCTCTGCCACTAGTGCTTTGTGGAGATCGGTAAGCCACTTTTGTATGTGAGGGGCTAAGGTAGACTTCCAAGCCTTTGCCAATCTCAGTTTGGCTAAGCATAGTGCTATGTTTGTTGAGAGGTTGTGTGGTGTGCTTTGTCACCCCCAGTAAGAAATGTGGACTAAATACCTGTATTTAAATGCCTGTGGCCTTAGTGAGCGTGGCGGCCACTGTATCTCAATGTTCGAGGCATGTGGGCTGCTGAATTCATATCTGTGCATAGATCGCCGCCTAGTGTTGGGTCCGGATGATTGCACATTGTTGTCCTGGAAGAGTCTTCGAAGTATCACGAGATAGGTGGCTCCTCCCCTGGACTACAGTGCGCATGGGCATCGCCTCCATCCCCAGATTGTTTTTTTCCGCCATTGGGTTCGGATGTGTTTCGGTTCCCTCTGTCGGAATCGATAGTTGATTAACTTTTCTAACTCGAGACCAAAAGGTCTTTAGGCTTGGCGTCGGTATCGTTTTCGTTCGGGTTTTGTCCGTTTCTCAGCTCCGAACTCTTGCTACCCATCCGCGTGCACTCGGCGCGGACGGGCCTACTCGACGCTCCAGACATGGAACGAACTCCGTTCAAAAGGTGCCCGGTGTGCACCTCCAAGTATTCACACCTCGATGTGCACCCTGTGTGCAACAAATGTTTGTCACCGGACCATGATGAGGCCAGGTGTATGGTCTGCTCGAAGTTCCGGTGTAAGAAAACTCTCAAGATTCGTCGGGCCGCTAGACTCCAGGCCCAGTTATCGGCACCCCCGGCGCCCCCGCCGGACAACATTTTCGAGGAATTTGTTGAAGACGACGATGTCCTACAGGTTTCGGACTCTAGCCCTTCGTCCGAGGGGGATGCCTACGACGCGGGAGACGAGGAGTTTGACGAAGCCGGCGACTAGGTAGGGGACGACGATGGGGCCATTGCCACCGTGGGGGATAGCTCGGAGGAAGAGCATCCCCAAACTGACTCAGGGGTCAACCCCCTTCATGCGGCCCAGGTCGAGGGATCGCCTTCGGGCCTTACCCAAGACCTTGTTACTAGTCCAGCAGCCCCGCCTCCGGGCCCGGCCACGGACATTTCTGATGCGCCACTCCCGTTAACGAAAACGAAAGTGAAGCCATCGGGTTCCAACCGAAAGTGAAAGCTGCACTGGTGGGACAGAAGGCTCTGGAGGCGTCGATGTCTAAAAAATTCTAAATGGCTGACTTGAAGAGCCGCGCCAAGATGGCCGACCCGAGGACCTCGGGGTCGACGCCGAAGTCGACCGACGCGTCGGCGCCGAAGATGGTAGAGGTCGATGACCCGAAGAAAGCTTCGAAGAAGCGTCAAGGCGATTCCAGAGCTCTGGCTACGTCGGCTCCGGCCGTCGGGGCCAAGGATGGTGATGTGTCGGCTCCGAAGACGGTGCCTCTCGCCGACCCGACTCCCGAAACGGGGAAATCGCTCGAGCCGGTCAAGCCCTCTCCAGCCTTAACGGAGAAGGTCGCGGAATCCCTGCAACGGATTCGGAAGGACTCTGTGGTTCCCGAACCAGAGGATGTGGTGTCGAAGCCCACACTGAAGCCGACAAAGGCGCAAACGCCTATCCGCTTCACCCTGCTGCCGAAGTCGACGCCAAAGGCTTTCGCTCTGAGGCATGGGGCAGGCGTGCCCTCGAAGGAGGTGTCGACGCCCAAAGCGTCGTTGGTGGTGTCGAAGCCTCGGCTCCAGCCACTTGCAGAGGAAGAGCGTCGAGAGGTCATCATCGACGCCAATACCGGGAAACTGTCCCTCCTCAAAAGGAAAATCACCACGGAGCCGGTGCTGGAACATTTTCGTATTCCTCTCAAAAACAAGAAGGACTCTGCGGGTACTTCGGCCCCTATAGCGCCGGCATCTCCAAAAGACCTAGAACGTTCACCAACGCGCTCCAACGCGGGGGATGGTGACGAAGAGGAGGTAGAGTACAACTATCCGGCGTACTCGGATCCGGAGGAGGAACATGAACCTTGGTCTGCCGGAGGCGACCCAGAGGACCCGCAGTCGGGTCAGGAACCGCAGCTCTTTGCGGCAAAAACCTCACCGACGGAGGACTCTGCAGCCTTCAACGCTTTGATCGAGAGAGCTGCAGCTAACCATGATGTCGAGCTACATTCAGACCCTGTGATGTGGATTTTTTGTTTGACACTTTCTCAGTGGCTGAAAAGTCAGTCAAGACATTGCCAATGCTCAAGGGAGTGCTAAAGCACGCGTAGGAGGTCTTCAAGGAGCCCACTCGGGCACGTGTCATCAATCCACGCATTGACAAGAAATATAAGGCAGCACCCTCGGATCCAACATACATCAAGGGACACTTGCCACTGGACTCTTTGGTTGTATCCAACGCACGCAAGAGGGCGAATTCACAGACCACTGGTGACGCTCCTCCCCCAGACAAAGAGTCAAAAATATTTGAGGCCTCAGGGAAACGGATTGCTGCACAGGCAGCTAATATTTGGCGCATCTCAAACACGCAGGCCCTACTTGCACGCTACGATAGGGCTCATTACGACACCCTAGAGACACTGCTGCAGCACTTGCCTGACCAGTACAAGGAGGCAGGGGAAATGTTAATTCAGGAGGGAAAGCTCATCACAAACGCTTCCATCAAATGTGCGCTGGATGTGGCTGATACAGCCTCCAGGGCGATCAACACTAGTGTGTTGCTAAGAAGACATGCATGGCTTAGGATATCAGGTTTTAAACCGGATATACAGACAACCATCCTGAACCAAACAGTTAATCCTGACCACTTGTTTGGCCCCGAGGTGGATGCGACGCTTGAAAAAATGAAAAAAGACAGACACTGCTAAGTCTATGGGGGCCCTCCAGTCTCAGCAGTTTCGGGGTGGTTCCTTTCGCCGCTCCAATACCAGAGGCACCTCAAGGGGTCAGGCATCGCAATCCACACAGTACTATAAGAGCAATACCCAAACCTCATACACCAACAAGGGTAGAGGTGGCTACAGAGGCAACAACATCAAGGGCAGGGGACGTGGAAACAACAGCTCCAGGTCCACCACCGCCAACAAGCAGTGACGTCTTGTCACTGCCCCCCGACCACACAACACCGGTCGGGGGGAGACTACAGCAGTTCCTGCCCGTGTGGAAATCCATCACCACGGACAGGTGGGTCAAATCTCTTATCCACTACGGTTACTGTCTGGAACTTACTTCCACTCCACCAAACATACCTCCAAGAAACCGTCCTATGTCCGGCGAGCACTTGCACTTGTTGCAGCAGGAAGTTCAAGTCATGCTGCAAAAAGGGGCAATAGAGCTCGTTCCACTACAAGAAAGGGGAACAGGAGTTTACTCTCTGTACTTTCTGATCCCCAAGAAGGACGGATCCCTCAGGCCCATCCTGGACCTCAGGCCCCTCAACTGGTATATTCTCTTGGAGCACTTCCATATGCTCACGTTGCAGCAGGTGCTCCCTCTGCTTCAACAGGGGGACTTCCTGGCTACGTTGGATCTAAAGGATGCATACTTTCATATCCCCCTGCATCCTTCCCACAGGAAGTATCTCAGATTCACGATTCAAGACCAGCACTACCAGTTCAGGGTTCTGCCGTTCGGGGTCACCACAGCGCCAAGAGTCTTTACAAAGTGCCTGGCGACTGTGGCGGCGCATCTACGACGCCAGAACGTCCACGTCTATCCCTATCTGGACGACTGGCTCATTCAGGCAAAAACAGAACAGCAGTGCGCCGACCACGTGTCCCGCACCATTCATCTCCTGCACGATCTGGGATTCTCTCTGAATTACCCGAAATCCCATCTCCAACCCGCCCATATACGGCAGTATCTGGGCGCGACAATAGACACTCTGGCAGCCACTGCGCAGCCAAATTCAGTGAGAATCGCCAGTATCCAGACGCTGATCCAACGATTCAGACCTCAACACTCGCTTCCTGCGAAGGTGTTCATGCAGTTGATAGGCATGATGGCTTCCTGCATCTCCATCGTCCCGCACGCGAGACTACATATGCGTCCGCTTCAGGAGTGCCTAGCACGTCAGTGGACTCAGGCTCATGGGCAACTGACAGACCTAGTGTTGGTGAGCGGTCGGGCATACAGCTCTCTGCATTGGTGGAATCCACAAAACCTTTGCAAGGGCCGACCGTTCCAGGAGCCTGTGCCACAGATCATCCTGACGACGGACGCTTCTCTCCAGGGATGGGGAGCGCATGTACTCCACTACACAGTGCAGGGACTATGGACACTACGTCAAAGGAAGATGCACATCAATGTTTTGGAATTGATGGCAATCTTCATGGCCTTGAAGGCATTCAAAGTACATCTGTGCAACAAGGTCGTGTTGATCCGGACGGACAACATGACGGCCATGTACTACATTCAGAAACAGGGGGGCACACACTCTCCGCAGCTGTCTCATCTGGCTCAGAGCATGTGGAAGTGGGCCATTCAGAGGAACATCTTCCTCATGGCGGAGCATCTCCCGGGCAAGGACAACCAGATGGCGGACCTGCTCAGCAGGCACAGCCATCAAATGCACGAGTGGGAGATACATCCATCAGTACTCCACCCGTACTTCCAAAGGTGGGGTCATCCAGAGATAGACCTGTTCGCCACAAAGGAGAACGCAAAATGCCGAAGCTTCGCCGCCAGGTTCCCACACCCGCAATCGCAGGGCAATGCGTTGTGGATGAACTGGTCAGGCAGATTTGCGTACGCTTTTCCCCCAGCACCTCTGATACCGCTGGTGGCGCGCAAACTCAGGCAGCACTCGATGACTCTCATCCTGGTTGCTCCAACGTGGGCTCACCAACCATGGTAAACCACGTTTCTGGAACTCTCCGTGGTACCGCATCAAAGGCTTCATCTCACTCCCAGCCTTCTGACGCAGAGCCATGGCGACATTCAGCACCCAGATCCGCAACAGCTCAACCTGGCGATCTGGCTCCTGAAGTCCTAGAGTTTGGCTACCTCAATCTTCCCCCCGATTGCATGGACATCATTCGGGAGGCAAGGAAGCCCACTACTAGAGCTTGTTATGCGGCTAAATGGAAGCGGTTTGTCGTTTACTGTGTAAACCACGATATTGACCCGTTAGATGCTTCCATTCAGAACATCATTTGTTACCTGTTCCACCTGTACCAATGTAACTTGGCGTATTCTTCCATACGCATTCACCTGTCTGCAATGGCAGCATACCTCCAGAATAGGCAACACCTATCACTTTTTAAGGTCCCTGCTATTAAGGCTTTTCTGGAAGGACTCAAAAGGGTCATTCCACCACGGACACCACCAGCTCCGGAATGGAACCTCAATGTGGTTCTTACAAGGCTGATGGGTCCTCCCTTTGAGCCACTGCACTCTTGTGAGCTTCAGTTTCTGACTTGGAAGGTGGCTTTCTTAGTAGCAATTACATCGCTACAGAGGGTTAGCGAATTGCAGGCGCTCACCATCCAAGAACCTTTCTTCCAAGTACACGCTAACAGGCTGGTGCTCCGCACTAACCCCAAATTCTTACCCAAGGTTGTATCTCAATTCCATATGAACCAGACAATTGAGTTGCCAGTGTTCTTTCAAAACCCAGAGTCGCTGGCGGAGCGGATGCTCCACACCCTTGACGTTAAAAGAGCCTTAATGTACTACATTGACAGGACCAAAGATTTTCGTAAGACCAAGCAACTTTTCGTTGCATTTGCCTCACACCACAAGGGAAACGCTATCTCCAAAGCTGGGATCGCTAGGTGGATTGTAAAATGCATTCAGATCTGTTACGCTAAGGCCAAGCGCACTCTCACAATTCCACCAAGAGCCCACTCCACCAGAAAGTTGGGGGCCTCTATGGCTTTCTTAGGTAATATTCCCTTAGAAGATATTTGTAGGGCAGCCACATGGTCTACCACACATACTTTCACTAAACATTACTGTGTAGACGTGCATTCCAAACAGCAAGCAGCTGTTGGTCAGGCTGTCCTCAGGACACTTTTTCAGACTGCTGCAGCTGGCACGGGCGGCCGCCAATAATGGGAGGACTGCTATGTATTCTATGCACAGATATGAATTCAGCAGCCCACATGCCTCGAACTGCAAATGCTACTTACCAGTATGCATCTGTTCTTGGCATGTAGGGCTGCTGACATTCATATCGCCCACCCTCCTCCCCGGCGCCTGTAGCAGCTGCAGTCTTCATATATATATATATACATACATATATCTGCTCGCAGCATAGGCATCACTCTCATACTTCACTCCATCTCTGCCAATGGCTAAAAACAATCTGGGGATGGAGGCGATGCCCATGCGCACTGTAGTCCAGGGGAGGAGCCACCTATCTCGTGATACTTCGAAGACTCTTCCAGGACAACAATGTGCAATCATCCGGACCCAACACTAGGCGGCGATCTATGCACAGATATGAATGTCAGCAGCCCTACATGCCAAGAACAGATGCATACTGGTAAGTAGCATTTGCAATAGTGTCAGTAGGGGCAGTCCCATACCATCTGTATAAATGTGGCATTCGGGTTACGGCCGTGTGGGCAGATATCAATCGTTCGGGTACATTCGCACAAAGCCTGCAGGATGGTGATTGTTGTGGTGATGATGGTGGTGATGGTGGTGGTGGTGGTGATGATGGTGATGATGATGATGATGATGATGATGATGGTGGAGGAGATGAGGATGGTGGAGGAGATGAGGATGGTGGAGGAGATGAGGATGGTGGAGGAGATGAGGATGGTGGAGGAGATGAGGATGGTGGAGGAGATGATGGTGATGATGATGATGATGGTGGAGGAGATGAGGATGGTGGAGGAGATGAGGATGGTGGAGGAGATGAGGATGGTGGAGGAGATGAGGATGGTGGAGGAGATGAGGATGGTGGAGGAGATGAGGATGGTGGAGGAGATGAGGAGATGGTGGTGGAGGAGAGGGTGGTGGTGGTGGTGGAGGAGGAGATGGTGGTGGAGGAGATGGTGGTGGTGGTGGTGGAGGAGATGGTGGTGGTGGTGGTGGAGGAGGTGGTGGTGGTGGAGGAGATGGTGGTGGTGGTGGTGGAGGAGATGGTGGTGGTGGTGGTGGAGGAGATGGTGGTGGTGGTGGTGGAGGAGATGATGGTGGTGAAGGAGATGATGGTGGTGAAGGAGATGATGGTGGTGAAGGAGATGATGGTGGTGAAGGAGATGATGGTGGTGGAGGAGATGATGGTGGTGGAGGAGATGATGGTGGTGGAGGAGATGATGGTGATGGAGGAGATGATGGTGGTGGAGGAGATGATGGTGGTGGAGGAGATGATGGTGGTGGAGGAGATGATGGTGGTGGAGGAGATGATGGTGGTGGAGGAGATGATGGTGGTGGAGGAGATGATGGTGGTGGAGGAGATGATGGTGGTGGAGGAGATGATGGTGGTGGAGGAGATGATGGTGGCGGAGGAGGAGATGGTGGTGGTGGAGGAGATGGTGGTGGTGGAGGAGATGATGGTGGTGGAGGAGATGGTGGTGGTGGAGGAGATGGTGGTGGTGGAGGAGATGATGGTGGTGGAGGAGATGATGGTGGCGGAGGAGGAGATGGTGGTGGTGGAGGAGATGGTGGTGGTGGAGGAGATGATGGTGGTGGAGGAGATGGTGGTGGTGGAGGAGATGGTGGTGGTGGAGGAGATGATGGTGGTGGAGGAGATGATGGTGGTGGAGGAGATGATGGTGGTGGAGGAGATGATGGTGGTGGAGGAGATGATGGTGGTGGAGGAGATGATGGTGGTGGAGGAGATGATGGTGGTGGAGGAGATGATGGTGGTGGAGGAGATGATGGTGGTGGAGGAGATGATGGTGGTGGAGGAGATGATGGTGGTGGAGGAGATGATGGTGGTGGAGGAGATGATGGTGGTGGTGGAGGAGATGATGGTGGTGGAGGAGATGATGGTGGTGGAGGAGATGATGGTGGTGGAGGAGATGATGGTGGTGGAGGAGATGATTTTGGTGGAGGAGATGATTTTGGTGGAGGAGATGATTTTGGTGGAGGAGATGATTTTGGTGGAGGAGATGATTTTGGTGGAGGAGATGATGATGGTGGTGGAGGAGATGATGATGGTGGTGGAGGAGATGATGATGGTGGTGGAGGAGATGATGATGGTGGTGGAGGAGATGATGGTGGTGGAGGAGATGATGGTGGTGGAGGAGATGATGGTGGTGGAGGAGATGGTGGTGGTGGTGGAGGAGATGGTGGTGGTGGTGGAGGAGATGATGGTGGTGGAGGAGATGATGATGATGGTGGTGGAGGAGATGATGATGATGGTGGTGGAGGAGATGATGATGATGGTGGTGGAGGAGATGATGGTGGTGGAGGAGATGATGGTGGTGGAGGCGATGGAGCTGACGATGGTGGCGATGGAGCTGACGATGGTGGCGATGGAGCTGACGATGGTGGCGATGGAGCTGACGATGGTGGCGATGGAGCTGACGATGGTGGCGATGGAGCTGACGATGGTGGCGATGGAGCTGACGATGGTGGCGATGGAGCTGATGATGGTGGCGATGGAGCTGACGATGGAGGCGATGGTGGCGATGGAGCGGACGTTGATGGCGATGATGATGATGATGGAGCTGATGGCGATGATGATGATGGAGCTGATGCGATGGAGATGAAGATGATGAAGATAATTTATTATTATAATAATATTTAGCCTAGCGTTTAATGAGATAATCTTTGGAACCTCCAGGCCCTGTACCCATTGCTTATCCGTCAGCGACATTGAGAGGGCTTCGTCCAAAACGTTATAAAATAAATAAATAAGGGCGGCGTTGTATAGCATTGTGATGACTCGTTTGCCTGGGCTGTGTGTAAGTAAGTTTCGAAGTGTTGTGGATACTGTTGGTTTCTCGTGTATCATGCCCCGTGTTTTAAATTGATGATGAGTAAGAGAGGCATACAACAGAAAAGAGCCCGGTGGTATCCCATAATCGTCCATCAGGGCGTCAAACGTGGTAAGTTTCGAATCCGTTAATAGGTCTCCCCATTTGTTAAGCCTACACAGGACCATGGATGGGGGCCCAGTGACGACAGTCAGGTAGCACCCAAAACGGTAATTCAGGGGCATAAGGTTAAAAGGGCTGCATCTTTCGTAGATAACTGTGCCAGCAGGCATGGGCAGTGGACATCTGAACATTATGCAGTCTCTTCGAGAACACAGTCTCTGAGCCAAGCAGCCACTTCTACACTGATTACTGGCGTGTTCCCAAAACCTGGCTCCCTAATTCTGTGATAGTGGCCAGTCAGTCCATCGGCCATTACAGCTGTGCATCTGCATAATATAATTCTTAGTTAGGGGCTCTCAAGCCCCCTTCAGAGAGTAGGTCATAGATTTTGGAGAGGGAAACTCTTGCTCTGTGTTTGCCCCAAATTAGAGATGCCTGCAGTGAGTTGAGCTCGCTAAACATTTTGCGGGTGAGCAGAAAAGGAAGGGCGGCAAAAAAGTAAAGCAGTCTGGGCAACAACAGCATCTTGTAGATTGCTATGCGCCCCATAGGAGAGTGTGGCAGTTACATAAAAATGGCAGGGAGGCTCTTGTGTTGGTTATCACCCTGCCCAGATTTTCATGTATGGTTCGGAGTGATAGACCTGGACTCCTGCGTACTTAAAGGTATCACAGGACCAAGTGAGTGGTGCAGGGGGTAGCGAGCTCCTCTGTTATGGAGTCAGCAGTTGCATAGGGAATAAGATTGATCCCAGTTCACTCACAGCCCGTAAATGCTCCCGAAACTAACCAGTAGTTCTATCAATCCAGACTGCACCGTCCTAGCGCCATGTAGATAAATCAGCGCATCGTCTGTATAAGGCGAGATCATATGCTACTGGTTATATACCAATACACCCCAGTCCACGGCTTTGCCGTAGCGCGCATGCTAGGGTCCCCATAGCCCGAGCAAAAATAATGGGTGACAGGGGGCAAGCCTGTGTGGTGCCCCTGATAAATATGTCTGATACTGAGTTGCCAATCCTAACACGTGCTGTGGGGTGTTGTATAGGAGCGTAATTACGTTTTTTAAGGGGTGTTATTTGAAAAGACTGGCTTGTCAACACTCTCAAATCAGTTGGCTGATATTAGAGCATATCGAGGTCCTGAAGAAGATTTTTCAAAGATTGTGCATTTAACAGGAAAGTGTTTTTCTACCGGGTATGAACCAGTTTTGATCTGAGTGTACTAGAAATTGGGTTACTTCTATTGGTCTGTTGGCCAACTCCCTGCCTAGAATTTAGTAATCTTAATTTAGAAGCACTAGGCAGATAGTAGGAGCTTAGTGGTAGCCTATCTCTTCCTTGCTTGGGAAGCACCACCAGGAGACCTCGGCTAAAGTTATGCTCACCTTGATGTTTCCGGCAACCTCAGTCTGATGACACATCTCAGATAGAAGACAATGAAAATATATTCTGTGACTATAGAGGCCTTAATACATCACCAGACACTACCCTAATTTCTCCCTCTGGCACCTCTACAGAAGAGTCCGCCTCATTTGCCTGCTCATCAGGTGAACAGCTGAAGTAATGAACCTCAGACTACCCTTATTGGAAGTAAAGACAAACGCTGCCAGGGCAAACCTCTCTAAAACCTCTTCCGTTCAAGAAGGTATTGACCGGCAGGTTTTTGAGCACCTATGGAAAGCCAGGACCCTGCCCTCCCATCAACCGCCAAATAGCCATGAAGGGCAAAGACCGGCTCTGGAGGACTGATTTTTCCACTTGCAACACTCAATGCCTGAGAGGCTGGTAGTTCAGTCCTACACCAGCTGGTTGAATCCCAGAGCATATACGACCACCCCACCAAACAGACTCGAAACGCATAGAAGTTTTTGGAAAAAGGCATGTTCTTGTCTGTTAAACTTGCCCTCAGGTCCATAAACTCAAATAGCCTCCTCGGACATTATTGGCATGCATTGTTGGACACTGGGCTTTAATCTTTCCTGCAATTATGGATGACCTATGGGTCAACCTTCAAGAGGTTATTCACAATGGCTAGAATACTGCAAAATACAAAACCAGATCAGGCCTACAAACCACTGACTGACTGACCGAGTAGGGCAGTTGGTGCCAGCATCACAATTTGCCTGCATATGCTTCACAGCATTTCTCGAATGACAATCACTAATAAAAATGCCCATGACAACACACGTCTTTTCTGAAACTAGGCCAAAACTGAGTTAAAGCACTTCAAGCAGAGCAGCAATCCCCCTCCCTAGCCCTGTCACCTCTCACCCAGAAGTTACCCTGCAGGATCAACTCGTTTTGAAAATCCCAAGGGGTTTAGAGCAGGAGAAACGTCAGGCTTTGCTTTAGCAACAAGAAGCTTTCCCAATCCTTTCAAAGCAGTGATGAAGGATCCAGCTAACAACATCCAGGGGCAACGAACTCCCCAATTTCCACGCACTACAGCAAAACCCATTAAGCTTGCCCTCTGCAGCACACCATTTTAGGGTACAAGGCCAGATAAGTTATTACCTCCATGTATGGCAAGGCATCACATCTTACAAGTGGTGCCTAAAATTGTCCAGCATGACTACATCCTATCCTTCCATTCCTCTCCTCCAAACATGCCACCTATACTATAATGGTGTCCGGAGAACCTGTTGTCCATTCTTCGACACAAAGTTCACGTTCTCCTAGAGAAGGGAGCTATAGAGATGGTGCCAGTACCAGAAGTTGATACTGGTTGCTTCTCCTCTTACTTTCTAGTGCCAAAGGAGGACAGAGGATGGGTGTACTCAGCCTACTTTCCCTAGCAGATCACAAATGGCGACTACACTCAACATTTCGCCTGCACTACTTGCACCTCAATGCTTGCAGATTGAGCAACGACAGTCAATGGCTTTCAGTCTCCCTCCCAAAGCGGTGAATGTGATTTTGGCAGCTAGGCGTCCCTCTAAGAGAATCTATGCGGGATGCTGACAGAAGTTTTTTTTGTCTGGTCCCTGCATATCCTACCCTTACAGGCCCAATTGTCGGATGTTCTCCTTTTCTACCGGTCTCTAGCCCAGCAAGGCCTTGTTAAGTCAACAGTTGTAGGTTTTTTGTTGGCCTCATCAGCTTTTATAAGATTGCCTCTCTGTTTAAATCACCTGTTGCATTATTTGAGAAGGCTGATCCGTATGTTCGTCCCAAAACCGCTTTGTGATAAGACCTCGGTGACACTCGCATTCTTGATGTGCACTCCAATTGAGCCCAGTGTACAGTTGTCCTCTAAAGTTGCTCACATTTAAAACTGTGTTCCTCCTTGAGTTCCCGTCTGCTTGTCTTCTGAATGAGACTTTCTCTCCACTACTTCCTCTAGTACCAAGGACCAAGGCAGCCTTCCTCCCAAAAGTTGTAATGTTTTTCCACATTGGGAAGTGTATCACCCTGCTTGTCATTCTTTGGTCCTCTTCATCCATCAATGGTGGAAGAAAGGCTCCTATGCTTTGACCCGGAGAGAGCTTATTATTATTTTCTTATTTCTTTTACATATTTTTATTGGCATTTGTATTTGAAGACATTTGTATACATAAACAACTCAATTATTTACTTTATATTTCTTAATCATCACTAAGGCATTTCCACATATATTCTAGCCTGGTAACACATTTTAATATTTACTATCGTTGTTCTGGGTTTACCTTCACCCTCCCTCTGCAGACCCGGGCTCAGTAATGCCCTCATCAATTCCAACTATTTATTATAAAACATACCAATTAACAAAACTTTGTCCAGAGGGGGGTCGTGGAGCATACAAATCTGGGGGTGCGCTTTTGCACATTAGTTGCTTTAAACGCCATATTGTGCATGTCTCCCAGGGTGGGTCTTCCTTCTCTTTCTAATCCCCATCTGGGCGCATAGCTGCTTCTCTACCAAGGTTTGTATTTTCCTTTAGTGTTTATCTGTGCACGTCAGTCCCTGCCGAAAGTTTGTCGTCTATTATGATAAAACTTGGGTCACCCACTATCACTTCCAGTCTCCTCTCCTGTATCCTGGTCTTGTTCTGGATTCTCCAGACCAGCCAACAGTGTCAAAGGCCTTCTCTAAATTGACCGAAAGCACAGCAGCCAAGGGCAGAGATTTTGTCTCTTCATGGAGAAGAACAGAGAACAGCCTGCATAAGTTATAGGAGGTATTCCGGGAGGGAATTAAATCGTTTTTGTCTGAGTGTATGATGGAGTGCATATGCAGGAGCAATCTGAGTGCTAGTATTTTGCTAAGAATCTTGAAATCTAAATTAAGCATAGCCGTGGTCTATTCTCTATGACTGGAGCACTGTTCTCTTTGGTTTTGGAGAGGGGGATCACCAATGCGCTCTGAGTGGATTCAGGAAGACCTTAGAGGTGCAGGGATTCCGCGTATGGTCAAGCAGCTCCTTGTGGAGTTTTCTGGAGCAAAGAAGGGAAGAGCAGTGTCGGTCTTGGACATCTTCCAGTCTACTACGTGGGCATCAGTTCATACATTTATGAAGCATTGTTGTCTGAATCGCCGGGTCCAGAAGGAAGGGCACTTTTAACGTTCAGTCCTGCAGGATTTCCTGGTCTGAGCCATTCCACAGACATACCACCTGGGGAGGGATTGCTTTGGTTTCTATTCACTTGGTGAGGAATCTGTGGTTAGAAGTATCCAGCAGAAAACAAACTTACCCTAGGTAACGCTCTTTCTCTTGGATACTTTATCTAACCATAGTTTGCTCATTGACATACCCTCGTTCTGTGGTATGAATTCCTTTGATCCTTGTTAAAAAAGATTCCAATTAGAGATCTTCACACTGTCACAATCTGATTACTAAGGCTGTCTGACAGTGCAGACACATATCTGAAAGAACCCGACATCACCAGGTGGTATATTGTGGCCTGATGTCACTTTCAAGGCGGGACAGACCTGACAGAACTGCACAACGCACCCACAGGTGAGAGGGAATTGCTTTAAAAAATACCCAGTCTGGCACATGGGGATATTCACAAGATGAGAAATCTGCAGAGTATCCACCCGAAAGAGCATTGACAAAGGTAAGTTACTTGTTCATCCACCATCATGTTGGTAGTAACAATTTACTGGTTGACTCCAGGACTCCACATACTCTAACCCTGAAGATGCATTTATTTTGTTCAGATGATTCACCTGTAACCCAGCTCGCTGAAGTGGCTGGCATCCCAGCGCTCAGCAAAACTGCATTCTTCAATGATTGCCGAAGCCATGAAAGTTAGCTTGTGGAATGGATTGATAGAGAATATAATTGAGAGTTCGAGGCAGGTGGGCTGCTGAATTCATATCTGTGCATAGATCGCTGCCTAGTGTTGGGTCTGGATGATTGCACATTGTTGTCCTGGAAGAGTCTTCGAAGTATCACGAGATAGGTGGCTCCTCCCCTGGACTACAGTGCGCATGGGCATCGACTCCATCCTCAGATTGTTTTTTTCCGCCATTGGGTTCGGATGTCTTTAATTCCCTGTTGTCGGAATTGATAGAAAAACTTTCTTGAGACCAAAAGGTCTTTAGTCTATACGTCGGTATTGTCTTGCGTTCGGCTTTACTTCTTCTAGCTCGTCTCCGACGGTTTCTGTACTTCTGCGTGCTCTCAGCGCGGAAGGCCTAGTCGACGCTCCTGACTTATCGACCATCCATCATGGACCGAAGTCCATTCAAGAGATGTCCGGTCTGTAACTCGAAGTACCCCCACATCGACGTCCACTCGGTGTGCAACAAGTGTCTGTCGCCAGACCACGATGAGGCCAAGTGTATGGCCTGTTCACGCTTCAGGTCCAAGAAGACACTTAAGCTCCGGCGAGCTGCGCGCCTGGAGGCCCAGCAATCTGCTCCGGCGCCTACGGACGTTTTCGATGCTGGGGATGTCGATGAAGAATATATCCAGGACGTTTCGGAATCAAACCCCGCGTCGGATGTCGAAGAAGACTACGGCGCTGATGCTGAGGTGTTCGAAAGCGAAGAAGTCGTCGAGGAGGTAGGAGACGACGACGGTGCCCTCGGGGCCATGGAGGATAGCTCGGACGAGGAGCTTCCTCAAACTGACTCTAATGCCGTGCCTATTTATAAGGCCCAGGTCGAGGGATCGCCTTCGGGCCTTACCCAAGACCTCGATATGGGTTCCAAGGCCCCGCCTTCGGGCCCGGCCACGGACATTGTTACCGAGCCACTCCCTGGCAAAACGAAAGCGAAAGTGAAACCTACGGTCTCGACGCCAGATACTGCGCAGGTGCAAGTATCGAAACCGAAAGTGCGCATCGCTTTGGTCGGATCAAACTTCTGAGGCTTCGGCGCCGAAGAAGCCGAAGATGACTGTCGAGCCGAAAGGCCAAGTCAAGGGCGGTGAGACGAAGTCTGCCGCGCCGAAGACTAAAGTGAAGGTGGTCGATACTGGCGCGTCGGCGCCGAGGACGGTCGACGCCGGCAAGGGCCTTGTCGACCCGAAGAAGGCTGTCATCGAACCGAAGAAATCTCTCGGTGACCCGAAGGTCCTCTCTGACCCGCGTCCGCACGACAAGGCCAAGGCCGATGCGCCTCGTGAGACGACGACGAAAGTGGCCTCAAAGGACTCGACTCAGAAAGTGGCCTCGAAGGACTCCGCTGAACCGGCGCGTCCATCCGCCGCGTTCACCAAAAAGGTGACGGACTACCTGCAGCGCATCAGGGACGGCACCGAGGCGGTCGAACCGAAGGACCCTCCGCCTGCGAAGCCTGTGGAGAAACCAGTTAAGGCGTCCACGCCTATCCTCTTTACGTTGCCGCCTAAGACGGCGCCGAAGGCTTTCGCTCCTAAGGCAGTGGCCGGCGTGCCCGAAAAGGTCTCCTCGGCGCCGAAGGTGTCGTCGGTGGTCCACGGCCCGCGACCTCGACAACCTTCGGAGGAAGAGCGTCAGGAACACTTCATAGACGCCGAAACGGGCAGGCTTTCCCTCCTGAAGCGGAAAATCACCCCAGAACCCCAACTGGAGTCTTACAAGATCCCTCTCAAGAAGGACTCTGCTTGCTCTCCGGTCTTGGTGGAACCCCTTTCACCACAAACTCATGATGTCGCCCACTTACTCCGATGTGGACGCTGGTGACGGTGATGAGAAGGATGAATACAGTTATCCAGTCTATACAGACCCTGAGGATACAAATGAGCCCTGGGCAGCTGGTGGTGACCCTGGGGATCCTCATTCAGGACAAGACCCTCAACTCTTTTCTGATAAGACTTCACCTACCGAAGACTCTACTGCTTTCAATGC
Source organism: Lissotriton vulgaris (assembly GCF_964263255.1). Lineage (NCBI taxonomy): Eukaryota > Metazoa > Chordata > Amphibia > Caudata > Salamandridae > Lissotriton > Lissotriton vulgaris. Next base: position 1,796,755,434 of record NC_141693.1, read on the forward strand.
CCTCATTGAACGGGCTGCTAACAATCACAATGTCCAGCTGCATGCTGACCCTGTGGATGTGGATTTCCTCTTTGACACGTTTTCAGTATCAGAAAAGACTGTAAAAACTCTGCCTATGCTAAAAGGTGTTTTAAAGCATGCTGCTGAGATCTTTAAAGAACCTACCAGGGCGAGGGTAATAAACCCCAGAATTGACAAAAAATACAAGTCAGCGCCTACTGATCCTACCTACATTAAAGGACAGTTGCCTCTGGACTCCCTTGTCTCGAATGCCCGGAAGAGGGCCAATTCTCAGACTCATTTGATGCTCCTCCCCCAGACAAAGAATCCAAGGTCTTAGAGGCTTCGGGGAAGAGGGTAGCAGCACAGGCAGCCAACATATGGCGCATCTCTAACACACAGGCGCTTCTAGCGCGCTATGACAGGGCGCACTACAATACACTAGAGACCCTGTTGCAACATCTGCCTGATCAATACAAAGAAGGGGCTGAGGTGCTGATTCAAGAGGGGAAGCTAATCTCCAACGCTTCCATTAAGTGCGCTCTGGACGCAGCCGATACCGCTGCCAGAGCTATAAACACCAGTGTTATGCTTCGGAGACATGCCTGGCTGAGAATCTCTGGTTGAGGATGGTGGTTTGGATTTCTGGCTTAAATCCAAACGGTTAACCCAGATCACCTGTTTGGCCCAGAAGTTGACACCACCCTAGAGAAAATAAAAAAGGACACTGACACTGCTAAATCCATGGGTGCCTTACAGTCCCAGCAGTTTCCGGGTGGGTCCTTTCGTCGCTCCTGCACTAGAGGCGTCTCAAGGGGTCAGCTTTCACAGTCCACGCAATACTACAAGGGCAACACCCAGACTACTTATGCCAACACGAGTCGCGGTGGATATCGTGGCAACAGCGCCAAGGGCAGAGGACGTGGCAACAGCTCTAGGTCCTCTACCACCAGCAAACAGTGACGCTTTGTCACTGCCCCCCGACCACACAACACCGGTCAGGGGGAGACTCCAGCATTTCCTGCCCGTCTGGAAGTCCATCACCACGGACAGGTGGGTCAGAAAACTTATCCAATACGGTTATTGTCTGGAGTTAACATCCACTCCACCCAACATGCCCCCAAGGCACCGTCCTATGTCGGACGAGCACTTGCACTTATTGCAGCAGGAGGTCACCGTCATGCTGCAAAAAGGGGCAATAGAGCTCGTGCCTATGCAAGAAAGAGGCACAGGGCTATACTCCCTGTACTTCTTAATTCCAAAGAAGGACGGGTCCCTCAGGCCCATCCTGGACCTCAGGCCACTCAACTACTACATCCTGTCGGAGCACTTCCATATGCTGACCCTGGAGCAAGTGCTCCCATTGCTCAGGCAGGGGGATTTTCTCGCAACTTTAGACTTAAAGGATGCGTACTTTCACATTCCACTGCACCCTTCACACAGGAAATACCTCTGGTTCACCATCCAAAACCAGCACTACCAGTTCAAGGTTTTGCCTTTTGGTGTCACCACGGCACCCAGGGTGTTCCCAAAGTGCCTGGCGACAGTGGCGGCGCATCTCAGGAGACGGAACATCCACGTCTACCCCTATCTGGACGACTGGCTCATCCAAGCGAAGTCAGCCCAGCAGTGTGCCGCCCACATGTCCCACACCATTCACCTCCTGCACGATCTGGGATTCTCACTGAATTACCCAAAATCCCACCTCCAGCCCGCCCACGTACTGATGTATCTGGGTGCGACCATAAACACTCTAGCGGGCACAGCAGAGCCGAATTCAGTGAGTCAGCAGCATTCAATCGCTGATACAAAAATTCAGACCTCAACACTCGCTTCCAGCAAGAGTGTTCATGCAGTTGACAGGCATGATGGCCTCCTGCATTTCCATAGTCCCGCACGCGAGGCTACATATGCGTCCGCTTCAGGAGTGCTTAGCACGTCAGTGGACTCAGGCTCACGGGCAGTTGAAAGACCTAGTGTTGGTGAGCAGTCGGGCATACAACTCTCTGCATTGGTGGAATCCACAAAACCTTTGCAAGGGCCGACCGTTCCAAGAGCCTGTGCCACAGATCATCCTGACGACGGACGCTTCTCTCCAGGGATGGGGAGCTCATGTACTCCATTACACTGTGCAGGGACTATGGACGCAACAGAGGAAGATGCACATCAATGTTCTAGAACTGATGGCGATCTTCATGGCACTAAAAGCCTTCAAAGTAAATCTGTGCAACAATGTCGTGTTGATCCGGACGGACAACATGACAGCTATGTACTACATTCAGAAGCAGGGAGGAACACACTCTCCGCAGCTGTCTCATCTGGCTCAGAGCAGGTGGAAGTGGGCCATTCAGAGGAATATCTTCCCGGGCAAGGACAATCAGATGGCGGACCTGCTCAGCAGGCACAGCCACCAAATGCACGAGTGGGAGATACATCCATCAGTACTCCAACCGTACTTCCAAAGGTGGGGTCATCCAGAGATCAACCTCTTCGCCACAAGGGAGAACGCAAAATGCCAAAGCTTCGCCGCCAGGTTCCTACACCCACAGTCGCAGGGCAATGCGATATGGATGAACTGGTCAGGCAAATTTGCGTACGCTTTTCCCCCAGCACCCTTGATACCGCTGGTGGCACGCAAGCTCAGGCAGCACTCGATGACTCTCATCCTGGTTGCTCCAACGTGGGCTCGCCAACCATGGTACACCACGTTTCTGGAACTATCCGTGGTACCGCATCAGAGGCTACGTCTCACACCCAGCCTTCTGACGCAGAGCCATGGCGACATTCAGCATCCAGATCCGCAACAGCTCAACCTGGCGATCTGGCTCCTGAAGTCCTAGAGTTTGGCTACCTGCACTTGCCTTCCGACTGTATGGACATCATTCGGGAGGCGAGGAAGCCCACTACCAGAGCATGCTATGCGGCAAAATGGAAGCGGTTTGTCATTTATTGTGCAGACCACAACATTAACCCGCTAGATGCTTCTATTCAGAATATCATCTGTTACCTTTTCCATCTGTACAAATGTAATCTGGCCTATACTTCCATTCGCATACATCTATCTGCGATGGCCGCTTATCTCCAAAATAGGCAGCACCTCTCCCTCTTCAGGGTGCCTGCCATTAAGGCTTTTCTGGAGGGACTCAAACGAGTCATTCCTCCGCGGACTCCACCAGCTCCGGAGTGGAACCTCAATGTGGTCCTCACCCGGCTGATGGGTCCTCCCTTTGAACCACTGCACTCCTGTGAGATTCAGTTCTTAACGTGGAAAGTGGCTTTCCTCATAGCCATTACATCGCTACGGAGAGTTAGTGAATTACAAGCCCTAACTATCCAAGAGCCATTTATTCAAATTCATTCTAACGGGGTAGTGCTTCGCACTAACCCTAAATTCCTTCCTAAAGTTGTGTCTCAATTCCATATCAACCAGACTATTGAATTGCCTGTTTTCTTCCAAAATCCTGAGTCATTGGCGGAGAGAATGCTTCACACCCTTGACGTCAAGAGGGCCCTGATGTATTACATCGATAGGACCAAGGATTTTAGGAAAACTAAACAACTCTTTGTCGCCTTTGCACCGCACCACAAAGGTAACCCTATTTCCAAGGCTGGTATTGCTAGGTGGATCGTTAAATGTATCCAGATCTGCTATCTGAAAGCAAAACGTACTCACCATTCCACCAAGGGCCCACTCCACCAGAAAGTTGGGGGCCTCTATGGCATTCCTTGGAAACATTCCTTTGGAAGACATATGTAGAGCAGCTACATGGTCTACCACACACACATTTACAAAGCATTATTGTGTTGATGTTCATTCCAAACAGCAGGCAGCTGTAGGGCAGGCTGTTCTCAAAACACTTTTCCAAAATGCTGCAGCTGGCACGGGCTGCCGCCGCTAATGGAGGGACTGGTATGTATTCTATGCACAGATATGAATTCAGCAGCCCACATGCCTCGAACCGAATATGCTACTTACCAGTATGCATCTGTTCTTGGCATGTAGGGCTGCTGAGATTCATAACGCCCTCCTCCCTGGCGCCTGTAGCAGCTGCAGAATTCACATATACTTCTAGCATGGTCATCATTCACTGAGTTTCACTCCATCTTGGCCACAATGGCTAAAAACAATCTGAGGATGGAGTCGATGCCCATGCGCACTGTGGTCCAGGGGAGGAGCCACCTATCTCGTGATACTTCGAAGACTCTTCCAGGACAACAATGTGCAATCATCCGGACCCAACACTAGGCAGCGATCTATGCACAGATATGAATGTCAGCAGCCCTTCATGCCAAGAACAGATGCATACTGGTAAGTAGCATATTCGATTTGCATTGTTGTACTGGCCCTGCCATTTCAGAAGTCTGCATTTTGTTGGTTGGAAATTACCCCTAACGTGCTATGTTTGTGCAGTAGAGGGACTCTGTCCTTTTGGTGCAGGTATCTGGTTATAAAGGGGCTGTTTTAGTATAACCTGGCAATCTATGCAGTGTATGTTTGGTTATTTGCCATAGTGACAATCGTGAAGAAAAAACAAAGGAAATGATGGACGGAGCGTTGACGATACAAGCACTCACCCCCAGTCAACTGATCTGGGTTAAATCCATTCACGTTCTGTAGTAGGGGGATCTCTGTGTATAGTCATAATCTAGTGAATAGTCCCGCCCATGTGTGTGGACTCCGGCAATCAAAAATAATCTCTTAAGTTGTCAAAATAATGCAGAAACTGCAAAGACACTTAAGAGAAAATTTAAAGACAAATAATGCAGCCTATATCCACAGGCTACACTGTCCAGTACTTCAACTAGAAATTCCACCAAAAAACACCACACACAACACAGCCTGCCAGTTTCTACCATAGAGAAACTTGCCTCCCCCAGTCAAAGACTCTGGAATGATAGAGAGGAAGGTAGGGACAGACAAGCCCCATAGGCTGCCATTATGTGGCTTAAATAGGATACTGTGCCTTTAAGAGAACTTTCCAGAACTTATCCCAGTATCCCAGAATGCATAGCAGGTCCCTCTACTTTCAGTTCTTTTTTCCGGCTCCTGCTTACAGGACCCTGGCATTGAGCTCTCCCTTGTTTCAAGGGTTTATTGGATATTTTGGCACTTTTGAGTTCTAAAAGTGTTGCAGTTTATGTTCTTGGTGTTCTCTTTCTCTTTTTTGTGCTGTTTTAGGCGTTTTAGGGCTCTAAAATGCCTGGCCTTTTTGATAAGTGCCCAGCATGTGGGAGGAAGAAGGCCAAGAGTGATCCCCATGATGTCTGCATCGTGTGCCTCCCTGAAGATCATGTCCCTGAGGATGGTGTCATCTGCCAGCAGTTTACTGCTAGGACTCTGAGGGACAGACTGAAGATCAGGCTTTCTGGCCTTGAGGAGAGGCGTCTGCAGGCTGCAGGTGGGTCTGGGCAGGCTGGGAAGGTTTCCTCTGCCTCTTCTGAGGCCTCTGGGGGGCTCCCCAGGGGCAGGAAGTCCAGCAAACGGTCCCGGTCTCCATCGACGTCGATTGCTTCGACGACGTCGAGAGGGATGACGGCGGTGTGCTCCCCTTCTCCCCGGGGCTCTGGGTCGACACGGCGTGACGGCTCAACGTCGAAGATCATGGAGAAGTCGCCGTCGACGTCATCGTCTTCGTCGACGTCGAGGTCTTCCTACCGACGCCGAAGGCGAAGTGACCAGCATCGACGCTCGCCGTCGCGGCGACACCGCCGATCGCCGTCGAGGCGACACCGTCGATCGTCGTCGAAGCACCGGTCGACGTCGAGGAGGCGGCGTACGACGTCGCGGAAGAAGAGGTCGACGCCGAAGAAAAGAGGGTCGACGCCGAGGAGACTGCGATCGACGCCGGAGTCGAGGAAGCGTCGTTCGACGCCAGAAAAGCGACGCTCTGCGTCGCGCAGAAGGCGGTCAGCGTCTAGGAGTCGGTCAGCCTCTCCAAAACGGCGCAAGAGGGATTCTAGTCCCAGAAGTCACGCTGCTTCAAGTGGAGGACGCAAGAGGAAGCGGTCACCTGCTGATGGGGCTGGCTCTCCGCACCCTTCGCCTAAGGGGTCACCGGGCTCGGTGTACTCGGAGGTGTACACACCATCTCGGCCTTGGACTCCTACTCCTCCTCCTGTTCCTAAGGAGGACCCTCCACCCAAACCTCCACTCCCTTTAGGAGACCCTCCACCACCTCCGGTCCCTCCGCATGGGCCCACCCCGCAGCCGAAGGTTCCTCCGCCGAGGTCCACTTCCCTGCCGTCTCTGCCTGTTCCTCCGAAGGGGACCCCAAAACCGAAACCCCGTGAGGAGCCAAGGAAGACCCCTCCACGAAAACCGATGGAGCGGCCACGGGCGGGCAGGTCTCGCTCTCGCTCTGGGAGAAGGGAGAGATCGCGACGCAGATCATCCACGAGGTCGAGACGCCGCCATAGGAGGCGAGAATCTCGCACGCACACAAGGTCCTCTGGGACCAGGGACTATTCTCCTACCCTATCGGGGTCACCGGACACGAGAGTGTCCCCGATAGATGACCTGGTGGCGTTCCATGACGTCCTTTTAAGGGGCGCGGCGAAGTTGGGCATATCCCTGACGGTGCCTACTCCGAAGGCGTCAGTCATTTTTGAGACTTTACATCAAAAACACCTGTCTCGTCCCCTCCTGCCTCTGGTGCCGGGCCTGGAGGAACCGGCTATGGCCCTGTTTCTCACCCCTGCGGTGACGAGGGTGGCTCCATCAAGGTTGCTGAAGAAGTACCGGGCTCCCGATTCGGATCCGGCCTTTCTGAGAACGGAACCCCCACCTGACTCTGTCATTGTGACGGCGGCCCGCAAGCAGCATGCCACCACTCCGTCCTCCACGGTTCCCCCGGATAAGGAGTCCAGGTTGATGGATTCGGCGGGGAGGAAAGTCTGTGGAACTTCTGCTACCTCCATGAAAGCTGCGAGTGCCACGGCACTGTTGGGCCGATACGACCGCGCCCTCTGGGACTCCCTCGAGCGATTTGCAGAGCATTTACCTCGGGAAAAGCGTGAGGACTTCATGGAAGTGCTGAGTGAGGGGTTGCTGGTGGCGAATCAGATTATCAGCGCGGCAGCGGACTCTGTTGGCTGCTCACGGATTTTGCCACGGTATCAACCAACGACGCCACACATGGCTCCGGCTTACGTCTCTGAAACCGGACGCACAGCAGAGGGTGGCCAACCTACCGTTCTCCGGTGAGACCCTCTTCGGGAAGCATGCGGACGATGAGATGGCCCGCATGAAGGCGGAGGCCGAGACGCTAACGGCTGTGGGTCTGGAGAAGCCTAAAGAGACCAAGAAGACGTACCGCCCTTTCCAACGGCGGTTCGACGGGCAAGGCCGAGGACGGGGCCAGGCTTCGGGGCAACAGCAACACCAGTTCCGTAAGCCGTTCCAGAAGCGCCAGAAGGGCAGGGGAGGCCAGCAGTCGGCCCCAGCGCCCAAGGGTCAGGCGGGGTCTAGGCCCTAGGAACCTACTTCCCTACTTACCCACTCCGGTAGGGGGAAGCATTCAATTTTTTCTGGCAGAGTGGAGAAAAATTACTCCGGACAAGTGGGTGCTGAATATTGTTTGCACTGGATACAGTCTTCGGTTCACCAGCCCTCCTCCAGCAATTCCTCCGGTCAGCTCGCAGTTTCAACTGCGCGAGCTTCAGGCGGATATCCTGTTGAGGAAAAGGGCGATAGAAGACGTACCTCTGTCTCAGAGAGGAAGAGGACTGTACTCCAGGTTCTTTCTGGTTCGCAAGAAGGACAAGAACGAGTTCAGGCCCATTCTGGACTTGCGACAAGCCAACAAATGGATTCGCAGGGAAAAGTTTTGCATGCTGTCGTTGCATCAGATTTACCCTCAGTTGCAACAGGGAGACTGGCTTGCGCTATAGACCTACAGGATGCTTACTTCCATGTGCCCATTGCACACAAACACAGGAAGTTCCTGCGGTTCCAAGTCGGCACCAATCACTATCAATACACAGTACTCCCATTCGGACTGAAGTCTGCGCCGAGAACATTCTCGAAATGCATGGCGGTGGTAGCTGCACACCTGAGGAAGAACAAGGTGTTTGTCTACCCGTACTTGGACGATTGGTTGATCAAGGCATCCTCCTTCTCGGAAGCGCGAGCACACTTCCAGAAGACGTGCGTTCTCTTGAACAAGCTGGGGCTGCACATCAACATGGCCAAGTCTGTGCCGACTCCGGTCCAATGCATACAGTACTTTGGAGCCTCCATCAATACGCTGTCCGCAAGCGTGTCTCCTTCGGAAGAGCGACGATTATCACTCCTTCGGAAGGCTCAGGCTCTTATGACAACTCCATCTACAACAGTGAGGACGGTGTCTTCTCTACTGGGATCGATGGCCTCTTGTATCTTCCTGACGCCACACGCACGGCTGCACATGAGACCGCTGCAGGAGTGCTTGGAGGACCAGTGGGATCAGAGGAAAGAATCCTGGGACGACAAGATTCAACTGTCGCTGCATGCTCTTCAGTCTCTGAAGTGGTGGTGTTCGGCGGAGAATCTCCTCAGAGGGGTTCCCTTTCACAAGGACATTCCCACGCAGACTGTTGTGACGGATGCTTCTCTCCTGGGATGGGGAGCGCACTCCGGGACTCTACAGATTCAAGGAACGTGGTCGCCGATGGAGGCCACGTATCCCATCAATTTCCTGGAACTCAGGGCTGTTCACTTGGCACTGAAGGCCTTTCTTCCGTCCTTCCAGACCAACTCTCTGCTTGTACAGACGGACAATACCACCACGATGTATTACCTCAACAAGCAGGGGGGCTCGAGATCACGCACTCTGTCACGGGAGGCGCAGACTATCTGGCACTGGCTCCTAGCCAGAGGACTGACGATAACGGCCACTCATCTACCAGGTGTGCAGAATGTTCAGGCAGACGCCCTGAGCAGGCTGGTGCAGGAAAACCACGAATGGGTCATAAACGACGAAGTACTAGGAGAAGTCTTCGCAAGGTGGGGAACTCCAGACGTAGATTTGTTCGCCACCGCCGAAAACAGCAAGTGCAGAAACTTCGCCTCCAGGTACTTCCAGCAAGGGACGCTGGGGAATGCGTTATGGATCAACTGGACGAACAGCTTTCTGTACGCCTTTCCTCCCATTCCTCCGATTCCGGCGGTTCTCATCAAGTTGGCCCGGTCCAGGGCTCGGATGATACTCATCGCCCCGGAGTGGCCCAGACAGTGGTGGTTCACGGACCTACTTCATCGGTCTCTCCTTCCTCACATTCGGTTGCCGTGCAGGCCGGACCTTCTCACGAAGTTCGGGGGACGGATGTTACACCCCAACCTCTCGTCTTTGAGTTTGGCGGCATGGCTCCTGAGATAGTGCAATATGGCCATCTGAATCTGCCCGATGATTGCATGGACATACTGAAGGAGTCTAAGAGACCTTCCACTCGGACTTCATATGCTTACAAGTGGAAGAGGTTTTGTATCTGGTGCCAGTCTAAGAACCATGATCCTACGACCTGTAAGGAAGATGTCATCCTTCCTTACCTTTTACATTTGGCGCAGTCTGGCCTTAATGTCCATTCCATTAAGGTACATCTTGCTGCATTGACTGCCTACAGGAAATGCCCTTCACAGACTTCCTTTTTCCAGATCCCTGTGATCAAAGATTTTCTGGAAGGTTTGAAGAAAGTATTCCCTCCTGTCAGGCTTCCCTCGCCTTCATGGAAATTGACTGTGGTGCTGTCCAGATTGATGAAGGAGCCTTTTGAACCTATTCATAAGGCTTCGTTGCAGCACCTGTCCTGGAAGGCGGCGTTCCTCATGGCCATTACATCGGCCCGCAGGGTGAGTGAAATTCAGGCGTTGTGTTTTAATGAACCTTATACTGTATTTCATGCTGCTAAGGTTGTTATGCGTACTCACCCTAAATTTCTTCCCAAGGTTATTTCTGATTTTCATGTCAACCAGACTATAACTTTGCCTACGTTTTTTCAGAACCCTTCATCCCCAGCGGAGAGGTCTCTCCATTCCTTGGATGTTAGGAGGGTGTTGAAATTTTATCTGGATAAAACCAAAGATATTCGTAGGTCTGACCAGTTGTTCATCAATTATGGATCGGTCAGGACGGGTCTGGCGACCTCTTAGCAGTCCATCTCTAGGTAGATTGTGTCCTGCATACAATTGTGTTACCAAAAGGCTAATAAGACCTTAGGAGGTAAGCTTAAGGCTCATTCCACCAGGGGCAAAGCTGCCACGACTGCTCTGCTCCGTAACGTGCCGATTGCTGAAATCTGCAAGGCAGCCACTTGGAAGTCGGTTCATACCTTTGCTAAGCATTACTGCCTGGATACTGACGCCAGGGTAGACGCTCAGGTTGGGCAGGCTTCGCTGCGGAATTTGTTCGCACAGTAGTGGCGTTGTGTTTATTCTCCACCGCCGCTTTGGTGTGGGGATGGGCTTGCCATTCTATTCACTAGATTATTACTATACACAGAGATCCCCTACTACAGAAGGAGTAGTTTCTGTCCTGTAACTCCAGTTCTGTAGTAGGGGTATCTCTGTTATAGTCATAAGCGCCCTCCCTCCTCCCCGATGGAGTTATTTCATCATATAAAGAATGCGACAGGTCTGGCGTGCTTCGCCTTCAAAAAGAACTGAAAGTAGAGGGACCTGCTATGCATTCTGGGATACTGGGAGAAGTTCTGGAAAGTTCTCTTAAAGGCACAGTATCCTATTTAAGCCACATAATGGCAGCCTATGGGGCTTGTCTGTCCCTACCTTCCTCTCTATCATTCCAGAGTCTTTGACTGGGGGAGGCAAGTTTCTCTATGGTAGAAACTGGCAGGCTGTGCTGTGTGTGGTGTTTTTTGGTGGAATTTCTAGTTGAAGTACTGGACAGTGTAACCTGTGGATATAGGCTGCATTACTTGTCTTTAAATTCTCTCTTAAGTGTCTTTGCAGTTTCTGCATTATTTTGACAACTTAAGAGATTATTTTTGATTGCCGGGGTCCACGCACATGGGCGGGACTATTCACTAGATTATGACTATAACAGAGATACCCCTACTACAGAACTGGAGTTACAGGACAGAAACTACTCCTTCTTTAGCCCACTCTGCCACCCCAGTTCAGACCTGGCCATATGCAAATCAGTCTGACCCTGTGCCTCATGGGAACAGTCCAGCCCGAACTGCCAAGCCATGCCTTCCCTGGACCGGAAACAAGCTACCGAGGACCGGTTTCTGGCATTTCAGCCGTCTTCAGCCCGGCTTGCTTGAATCCAGTGGCAAAGTGAGCAAGGGACTCACGTCTAAGCATACCCTGCCAACTTACGGCGAACAAAGAAAAACCAAAGGAAATGATGGACGGAGCGTTGACAATACAAGCACTCGCCCCCAGTCAACTGATCTGATCCAGGGAAGACATGGCTTGGCAGTTCGGGCTGGACTGTTCCCATGAGGCACAGGGTCAGACTGATTTGCATATGGCCATGTCTGAACTGGGGTGGCTGAGTGAGCTAAAGAATGGTGATGGATTAAACCCAGATCAGTTGACTGGGGGTGAGTGTTTGATTTGCTCAAACGCTCCGTCCATCATCCCCTTTTGTATCGCTTTGTTCGCCCTAAGTGTGGCAGGGTATGCTCAGAAGTGAGTCCTTGCTCACTTGGCCACTGGATTCAAGATAGCCTGTCTGATGAGAATTATGAATCCGAAACCGGTCCCAGGATGCTTGTTTCCGGTCCAGGGAAGGCATGGCTTGGCAGTTCGGGCTGGACTGTTCCCATAAGGCACAGGGTCAGACTGATTTGCATATGGCCACGTCTGAACTGGGGTGCCTGAGTGAGCTAAAGAATGGTGATGGATTAAACCCAGATCAGTTGACTGGGGGTGAGTGTTAGATTTGCTGAAACGCTCCGTTCATCATCCCCTTTTGTATCGCTTTGTTCGCCCTAAGTGTGGCAGGTTATGCTCAGACGTGAGTCCCTTGCTCACTTGGCCACTGGATTCAAGATAGCCTTATCTGATGAGGATTATGAATCCGAAACCGGTCCCAGGATGCTTGTTTCCGGTCCATGGAAGACATGCCTTGGCAGTTCGGGCTGGACTGTTCCCATAAGGCACAGGGTCAGACTGATTTGCATATGGCCATGTCTGAACTGAGGTGGCTGAGTGAGCTAAAGAATGGTGATGGATTAAGCCCAGATCAGTTGACTGGGGGTGAGTGTTTGATTTGCTCAAACGCTCCGTCCATCATCCCCTTTTTTCATCATAATGACAATAGTAGCACCGTCAAAGCTTGATTATCTTAACTGTTTTCAGAACATAGGGACGTCAGCCCATCCATATCCCAAAACAATTGTCACCTAATCATTGCTTCTGGTTAACTGGGCTGGCACCCTGAAAAGCAACATTGGACAAGAGATGGGATACAGTGGTTTTTTGTGTTCTGTGATCTGCAACATTTTGCAACTTCTGAAAGTAATTAATGATAGAGACGACAGATATATAAATATATCATCCGTCTCTTCTCTCTGTGTTTGTGCAAATTGTCGTCTTGAATATTTTGATGTTCCCTTCTCTAGAATGGCAGATGACTGGATTTTCGAGTTTAATTGTACATACTACGCCTGGGTTTTATCTTTCATGTCTCAATGCTCTTTAAAAACTCACTCTTCCCCCGTTATTCCCCTGTATAGCTACACGGACACAGAGCAGTATGAAGAAGCTGTAAGGGACTATGAAAAGGTTTACCAGTCAGAAAAAACAAAAGGTAAATTATGTGAGCCTTTGCACGTTTGCTTGTATTTTCTCCAAAGGCCACTAGAGTGGAGTAGAGTACAACCTTTAGTAACACATTCCTTTTCTGAGTGACATTGGAGGGCTTCATGTTTAGCTTTTCCCACATGCTACCAGTCAGAAAAAACAAAAGGTAAATTATGTGAGCCTTTGCACGTTTGCTTGTATTTTCTCCAAAGGCCACTAGAGTGGAGTAGAGTACAACCTTTAGTAACACATTCCTTTTCTGAGTGACATTGGAGGGCTTCATGTTTAGCTTTTCCCACATGCTGCATTAGTTCATACCTTGTGAGACAGAAAAAAAGCATCTTGTGTTTTATTAGTGTAGCACTACCTAAGGCACTAGCACTCTTGTAATCATCCGTACTCGAGGTATGCAGAATGGCTCCTTTAGGTTAATCTTTGCCCCTGAGACATATGCAGGGCCACTGGAATTATGGGACAGGGATGGGCCAAATTACGCGGCATATTTTGTGATGGTATTACTTCATTATTTCGTCATATTCACACTTTTTAGCACTGTCTGTGCATTGGTTACATCTCACTACTACCAGTTTAACACCAAAATATATCAATAAGCAACAGACAGGTGACACGCCAACCTTTGAAAAGGTCATTCCACTGTGCAGCAACATGTGTCTCTGGGTTTTTAGTAACTTTTGTACCCTTTGAGCTAGAAACAAAATCTTTTTGTCTTTTTTTGTTAGTCTGCACACGATGGATTGTGTGGCAAGTACAGCATATCTATAACTATGTAAAAAACACAGTGGTCGCTTAATTGCATATTCCCGTGGCCTAGGACATATGTAGGTCACATGCGCAAATCCAAGACCAGCCAAGACATGTGTCTTCCATCCGTCCAAAGTTAGTAGATTGAATACCCTAATGTTGGATGATAGTAAAATCTGTTATTTACAGTGCTCCGCATCATGTAAGCAGGCATTCTCCAGGAAGGCGTAGGGGGGGGGGGCGCAGGGGTGGGGGGGGGCTTTTCATGGACAAGAAAGCATTACCTATAGTTGAAAAGAAGCATTTTCTTGAAAGTAGGCTTGGCTTCCTTTGTTCTGAGGAAGGGTTGGATTTGCGGGGCAAGGTGTTGACTTGTCCCAAGTTTAAGGACTCTTCTCATACAATAAAGACTGTGACAAAGAAGATGGACATTTTCCAATGAGGTTTCAGCAATGTAGCACCGGATTAGCAAATCTGAATTTGACTATGTGGAAAAGAACACATTAACATTTTTTTCCACAGCTGAGATTATTAGGTGCTGTGCTTGACAAGATTTTGTGAAAGTTGCAACACCAATTTCCAGTGGTATATCTAATGCAGCATAGTAGCAAGACTATAATGTAGATGGTAGGTGAGGGTTCGTTAGCTTTGTGCATTCCTGTTTAGAAGCATTTAGACATACCTGCTTGTTTGCAGTTGATTTTATATGAACTATGCAGCAAGAGAACCTGCCTATCACAGGCCATTCCCCTTCATATTGAATGTTTCAATAGTGTAGAGACTGTCTCATTTTGCTCTTATGCCTCTAGGAGAAATCCAGTTTTTCACCCGCCCATTTTAGTATTTATGTAACAGAAGGCAGTGCTTGGCTCTGTCTTAGGTTAACTTTCATGTCTAGTATTTTGTATTTATCTGTTGTGCATTAATGTGATTCATTTGTAATTGTAAGTGAAAAGCTGCCATATATGTCTTGTTTAATGTAGTCTGTGATTCTTTTCCTTTTATTCTCTTGAATGTTGTTGGGCTGCTTGTTTTAATCGTACATGGGGGTTTCTGATTAACAGTTTATTTAATATGCATTAGACGTTCTTTGTTTCAGTAATTAGTGTGGTACGTTTACCCTAATTTTGCCTTTATGCACGCTCTGACGACCAAATCAAAGTAGCCTTACCAATAGAAACTTCATACACAAGCTATTGTTTGGCTGTTTGCTCATTCAGTGCATGTCCACATCCACACAGCTTCTTCTCATTGTGCTTTTAACAATGGCTCTTTCTCTATTCAGATCTTTCACTTTTGATTGGTGTTATGCAGTCATCTCTCAAAATTACATGAAGAGCCTCTCTTTCTCCCCACACAATGGACGTGGTCTTAGATTCTGAAAGCAGTAACAGCTTTCTGTCTGTACAGTGTGCTTGTGTGTGACATGCTTTGCCTCTCCGTCGTTATTTTGAAGTGTCTGTGTAACTGTTCAAAAATTTTGTATTTTCCTTTGTAAAAATGACAAAATAGGGTCTCACTGTGCTCATATTAGTATTTTCCTCCCACAGATGTATGAAGTCTAGCTAAAATGTAGAACTTAATTCCTCCCTATGTAGGTGTGCAACACTGTATTGTAGGTCTCCTGAGCTGACATGTCTGGCCAGTTTATGCGTAAACCCGAACATTTTACCTAAACATTTGGTTTGTTAGCTTTCTGGTGGCAGTGGTAATCTAGCTCATACTATACTTGAAAACTAAAAGCCTGAATATCTCATATTTTATGTAGGGGAAGGGAAAGGAGTAAAAAAAAAAAAGGCAGTAAACCTTTGTCTTCTCCTACTATATATCCACTGCATGACCTTGCAGCAATTTAGGAAAGAGATAGACATTCCTCTATAAAGAACACTACCTCACAATGAAGTAACATTGTGCTTCCTTGCTCAGAACCCAGTTACCTCTCCATTCACTTGATTCTTTCTTTGCCTTCAAATGCACAACGTTCTGCTGCCGCTAAGATTGTGTTTTATCGATACCGCATACATACATCTTATAGCAATCCAGATGACTGAGAAAAGCTAAGACCTTTTCATGACTATCAATTTCTATCAACCACTTAAAATGTAATGTTCATCTTAAAGTAGTTATGAATGTAGAGGGGGACCTCCTTCAAATCTCAGTTAAGCTAAAAGTTCGTACTTCTCTAGTGGGTTCACCATTATATCAACGAAAGATACAACTTACATCATACAGATACTGCCCTTTGTCCTGTCTCCATCTTTCCAAGTTAATTGGGAATTAGTGGCACCAGCAAAAATAATCAGGGAAGCCTGGATTAAATGGTGAGACTAAGTTTGTCACTTGTAGGTAAGATGGGTTCATTGCTGGGCAGTTACTATGCCAGGAAGACAGTATTGTTCCGATTCCAGACCCTCTACTTGACCTATGAGGTGGAGGTTTGTTGATAATTATACAATTATCTCTGAATTGAAAAAAATCAAGTCACAAGTCATGGGGTCTGGTGAGACTAGAGGACCTGTTGACTCTCGGCCCCTTCTTAGAAAGTAACACAGAATGGCCGCTTAGAAGGCGGAGTATGACTTCATACAAGGCCCTTGTACCAATACATCATTAGTTTGACCAGTGCTTCATAACAGAAATGCTGAAAAACCACATCCCTTCCCTTTATCACATTTCAAATGGGTAAAAAGCTAGTTGATACTTATATCTTGGTACTGACCTTAACTCCAGACCATGTTTGGGACTTGATTT
This sequence comes from Lissotriton vulgaris, assembly GCF_964263255.1. Classification (NCBI taxonomy): domain Eukaryota; kingdom Metazoa; phylum Chordata; class Amphibia; order Caudata; family Salamandridae; genus Lissotriton; species Lissotriton vulgaris. The sequence goes on from NC_141693.1 coordinate 1,796,771,692, forward strand.
CATTGTACTTCTTGTTTTGGCCATTCTTTCCAGATAGGGGACCCCATAATCCACCAGCAAATGTTCGGGACCTCATAATCACCAGCAAATGTTCGATGAGGTCCAACCCAGTTTTTGACAAAGTAAATGTTTTTATTAGGTTTGTATTTGTTTATCAACCAATCATAAATTCTGCTACTTTGGCTCATTTGTACGCTCAATTTCTACCGTTTGATACAAAAGAACTTTGCCAAAACAGTCTCTTTAATGGTGTGTTACTCTCCTCTTAATATGAATGCAATGGCTAAGTTGATGTTGCAAAGATCATTCTGACGGCACTCTTTTTGGCCAGTTTCGTATTAACCTTAGCTGCTATGGAACGCCCAGCTCCAGTGCTGAACGTTCCATTGCGCAGGTGCAGTTGGAACGTCCAATGGCCGACGGCAGCACTCCCGAGGTAGTGGTGCCGTCGGCCATTGAACCGGCGCAGCACTTATGAGGTTAATCATTTGAAGGATATTTTTATATTGTTACTGGGTCCAATTTCTACTCTGTAGATTGCATTTCAATCTTTTGGGGCTTCAATTGGCAAAAAGAGCAAACTTTAAGTGCTTGTGTATTTGCCATCGAACAACTCAAACATGGCTGTTCGCAACATAAAGGTAGCTTGTGAATATGCTCACAAACATCCTGTATTGTACTTGGCTACTCATAGTGGTCACTGTTCATTCTATATGAGTATTTTTATGAATGATTTATTCTGCTCCTTCTGGGCCACAGATTCCTGCCGATCATAAGATTATTGGAGAACTGGTTTATTTTTTTTTAAGAAAAAAAAGTGAATGTTGGTATACATTCGTGGGATTCGGACGTTAAATAATAACTTATCAAAGGAAAAAGAATACTTGAATTTGTGTCTACTTTCAATGCCAACTTCTAGGTCTCCTCTTTTAAAGGTTGGCTTCTTTTGTTTCAGGACACCCCATACTCCGTATATCAGCCTTCTGTAACGGGCTAGTTGTTTTGTGTGGAGTCTAGATACTCTCAGAATAGTCTACCTCCTATGCTTGCAGGTGAAATATAGACCACCTAAAAAAGCCCTTGTATTCACTGGACGTTTTCCAGCACATTCCCCAGGGGCAAGTGGAGCCATTTGATAACTGAAAGTATTTGCCTAAGTAATAATATATCTTAGACTAGGTGCAGAAGACAAGGCAACTCGAGGTAAGATATTTGGCCAGACATGTTGTTTTGTTGTGTATTGAACGCAGCTTCTTTTATAGATTGGTACAACTTCAAAAGCAGGAAATGTCTGGAATTAATTTCTTGATTGTGCGGCAGGATTGATTTTCTACTCATCAGGATATAAGTAGGTGGGTTTAGTACAACTAAGGATTAATAGGTATTTGGTATCCACAGTGTCTACAATCATCAATAGCTCTGTAAGATCAGGCCAGCTTGAGGTTGCACAACATCTATTCACTATCACATGCAATGTAAGCTACTGTATTTACCTTCTAGTAAGAACTTTATCAGAGTCAATTAAAATTTTAGAAATGTATAAAGTGACTATGGCGATGGCCAAATCGTTAATTGTGTCAAGTTCAGCATCTTACAATCTGCTTCTTTCTCCCTTCTCAAGCTTGTTCCACTTTTAAAATTAGAGAGCTGTCTAAGCGGAATGAGAAAACCTATAATACGAAATAACAAACAAAAGTCGGGTTTTGATCTAAATACGAAGCCTTGGCTTCTTCAGCATCAGATTTTTTCTAAGTCGGGCTGATTTGCCCTTTTGATTGTAAGATTCTCCATTAACAATCTTAGATAATGCTTCCGTGGTATGAGGGTGATTACGGCGCATATAGTGTAATGACCATTACGGAGGGCCAATAGATTTGCAAAATCATAAGATTCATCTGTCTTTATTCTCTTTCAGTAGGATTTTCTGGAGAAATCCCCAGACCATCTTTTAGCAGCATTTGCCCTAAAAGTTCTGGAGGGCATCGGGACAGTTTTAGACATTTATAGCCCGCGTTTCTCTTGGTGGTGGCTTTAAGCTTATTAAACGTAATATTTTTGAATGGGATATTTTCCTAGTTGTGTTCCAACAGCAGTAGAAATGTGGAGATTTGTCTTCAGGGCAGCCTAAATCATGTTTGACTCAAGTGGGACAACAGTCGAGAGGTTGACTGGTCTTTTTAGTGCTTTGGCATTAAATCTTTTAGTTTCAGATGCTGTGTGATAATTGCTCCTTAGTAGGTTGAGAATCCTCCAATACAATAGACCTGTAACAAGCTAATGTATATAAATAGAAAGCCAATCTTCTTTAGTTATATCAGCCAGCTTTTACCAATATCTCCCTGCCGAGACAACTCTCTTGAGCATTTTCCTTCCACAGATTCTTACATCATTTTCTATTCTTAAAATCTTTAAAACTTACCTGATAGTAGGCCTTTGTCTGTGGACTGAAGGTGCCAGTATTTCCTGTACCAGGCTGTGCATTTCTTTGATAAATACGCCTAAACAGAAGGCACCTCTGTTTAAAATATGTATGCAGTATGGCTAGTGAAACATTTTCTTGATACCCTCCTGCTGCACAGATCATGAAGCACAGATCTGTGACTGATGCATCTCCTTTTTCTTGAGAATAAGCAAGGGAAAAGACGATAGGTACATTGATTGTGATGGGTACCTCTAACCGAAGATTCCACACTTTTAAAATATTGTTATGCACCATACTTATTTAGAAGTCAATCTTACAGCCAGACACCCATCTTTGAACTCTTTCTAGGCACTAAAAGGTTTTGTACCTTGATGTGGGAGCCCGATCATCTTGACCTGGTGCGAGCCAAACATTCTGATGCATTGTTTTGAGTTTTGTCAACAGCCCAGCATTGCCTTGGTGATGGACGGACGCAATTGAGAATTTTTAGTTAGCCCTTTTGGCCTTTTTGTTTGCCTGATCAACCCTCTCTTTAAATCTCTGCTTCTCCTATGTTTTTGATGGGCCTGAATGCACGTTACCTCCAAAGCTATTTGTCATGCATCAGTGCCAAATTCAGATGAGGCAACTTATGGGTGCTCTATTAAAAAATAAAGAGTGCTCTATTTGTTCTTTTGAAGTTGCCCGCTAAGACCGAAGACAAATCACACAATGAGTCTCTTTGGACCAGCAATTTATTTGCACACAACTCAAAGTCAAAAATTGGATTATGGAAGATCAGGATGTTTACTATTCGCTCATATTATGAGGAAGGTGGTGATATGCAGTAGCTTTATGGTCATCCACACTGTGACTTCCAGTATGATGAGTACCACAAAGAACCATCTTGCCAAGTTAATCCAATGTGTACAGTTCTGGTAGACTTCATCATGAACATCCATTGTATGCCAGACTACTATTCCAGATTTGTTCCACAGCCACAACAAGCTTCAGCGTGACCTCAGAAAACAAGCTTGGACCCACTGAACCCTGATAACTACAGACCAATTACAAATGGACCTTTCCTGGGCAAACTGATAGAAAGAGCAATGTTCGTCCAGATGTCACAATTCATTGAAGATAATGCCATCCTTTCAGACTTCCAAACTGGATTCCGTCCAGGAAGAGGCACAGAATCTGCCGTCCTTGCCATCTGGGATGACCTGAAGAACACAGTTGACCGCAACGCGGTTGCTGCACGACTTCTCTTGGACCTCTCAGCTACCTTTGACATGGTTGACCATGACACTCGGATACAAAGACTCTACGAAGGGGGAATAGAGGGGAATGGTCTAGACTGTATCACATTCTACCTTCACAACAGAGCTAATGTCCTCCATGCCTCCCTTTCTCGTTCAAACCATACTTTACAAAAGAAAGTCTCGATCATCTCGCCCATGCTTTTCAACATCTACATCAAGTAATTACCGGCACTGATCAATCAATTTCACCTCACGTCTTATAACTGTGCAGATGACCCGCAAATACTCCTTCATCTGGAATGCCCCAAAGACATTGGAAAGTCACCAATTTTCAGTTGTCTCAGAGCCATGTATCAATGGATTTCGTTGAGCCCTCTCAAATTGAATGGTTCCAAAACGGTAATACTCACATGTGGCGATTGGCAAAATTATGACCCGCTCGGCGCGTGACCTGATGATCTCAGAACACCGCCTAAATTATTTAAGGAAGTAAGAAACCTCGGAATGACTATGGACTCCAAGCTAACGATGAATGCTTTATTACTATAAAAACTCTGCAACAAATCTTCCCCCGTTTGGTATTTCCACACAAGGTCCAGGCTACCATCTCCCTTGTTCTGCCAATCTCGATTACGCCAATAGCCTCTACCATGGATCACCTTTAACTACCATGAAATGACTATAACTGATTCAGATTTCGGCTGCCAGACTACTCTTACATATAAAACGGCAAGACCACATCTCCCCTGCCCTGAAAGCCCTGCATTGGTTACCAGTTTTCAGAAGATCCACGTTCAAGCTGCTTTGTATCACCCACAAAGCGATACATAGAACGGGATCCCTCTTCATTAGGAATAAAATCCCTAAACACTTTCAACAAAGGAACCTCCGCTCTGGAGTGGTTCCGTGCCTCAAAATCCCAGTGTACAAGAAAAAAACATGGGGGGCACATCCTTCTCTGTTAAAGCAATGTTCTGGGGAGAGGACATGGCTTAACGGCTAGTGTGGCCAACCTCAAATCTGGGTAACCAGGTTAGTCACAGCAACAATGCTCAATATCCTTCAATTCTGGGCAAATCACTTAATCTACCCGTGCCTAACAAAAATGAATGTGTTCTTATGTAACACAACTGGTGCTCATGTAAAGCGAGCTGATACCTTCGGGTCAAGTTCGCGCTATATAAAACTCTGGGGGGTGGGGGGGGGGCACGGAAAGCAGCCAAACTATGGTACTCTTTAACCCCCTTACCCCAGCATAAGGTCCACGGATAACCACCTTATCTTCGTGAAAACTACTCAAGAATTGACTCTTTCCCACATAACAACCATACGAAAACAGAAATATAAAGCATATTCCTCTGTATATAAGTATTTATCTGTACTATATATGTACCTATATATGTGTATTGCTTTGTATAAACGTGTAGAATAATTGTTTTAAAAAAAAATATTCATTTGCTCTGCTTAACAAATGTAGATACTACTGAGAGTTACATTATTCTGTTTTTAAGGGACTGCAGAAATAAGTAAATCTTTTATCATAACGATTTATCTACAATTGCTTCAATATTGAATTACAAAAAAAATTTAAGTACAACAACACTGGAAAGCCAAAGTTTATTTAATGCATTTTTAATCTACGTGTACTACCTTCCTTTTTACATCTATATACCTTCCATGTACTTATGGATCTATATTGTTAGTAATCTTCTCAGTCCGCTTAGCCATTACACCACCCTATTTTTCACCCTAATCCGCTCTCAGCATATCCTTTCCCTCCACTCTGACTCATCTCAAACCTCTCAGTACTACTCTTTCCAATGCACTACCCTATTTGTCACCCTATACCTCGATGAATACATCCTCTAACTCCACTCTCTCATTCATCCCCAACCCCACACCACTACTATGATTCCCAAAAAAATCCTTTCTAGACTCCTCCCTTCTCTACCCCTATTTGCATCGTCTCATACCTCCTTTTTCTATTCCAATCCCCCAAAACAAGCCTTTCTAAACCCTTCCCTCTGACTTTCCTCATCCACCTCCCTTTTACTCATTCCAAGCTTCCTCCTACTGCTATGAGCTCCAAAACATCCCTCCACTATCCTTTTCAATCCAAATAATTGACTAACATATCCACCAGTCAAATTGCTTTCATATTTCACTATACTAATACACCACTAATCCTTTGTGGGTTCCGTAATAGCGTTCTACTTGCCGAAAGAGCGCTTCACCACCCCATTAGAGGTAGCAAACGCTATATAAATGCAATCCTTTTTAGGTCTCGCACCTGGCGACGCAGCGCGAAGCGTTGTCGCCAGCGAGACCTAGAGTCATCGACTATGCTTTCAAGGGCTTAAAGGGAGACAGGAGATGGGTATGCTCACGCTGCAGGCCGGACTGGGGCACGCGCAGGCTGCAGGCCGGACTGGGAATGTAGACGTGTGCGCCGTGGGCATCTGCTGTCCCCCTTGAGAGGCAAGGCACTTTCACTTTCCATGCCCAAGACGTGTCAGCGCACTGGTGCGCGGCGCTCGCAGGCACTGCAGTGCCGTCACTCACCCGCCTTGGTCGCCTCCCGGTAGCTCTTCTCGGGCAGGCAGGCTCCTCGGGCGTGCAGCATGGTGTGCAGGGGCTACTTTTTTGTTGCTTTGGCGGGCCCCTCCCACGGCCTCGCGAGCTTCGCAGCACTCCTCAAGCACAGTGGCGAACCCCACATGCGCCGCCACTGGGCACGAGCTGCAGGGCATGCCGATGTGCACGCTCACGGCGTGCCTTTCACTTCACTTGTTCACGTTGGCCCAGTTTCTATGCTCTCCTCTGTATTACTGAGAACCCCCACCGGCAGATTGCTCCTCACTTCTCTTTCAGGGCCTCGCCATACGGCGGCATACTCACACACCCCTAATTATTAGCAGCAGGGACTGTGGCCCACTTTGGTGTTTCACGCCAGGCAGGCAAGCGGCGTAGTGCCTCAGAAGGGATAAGTCCTACCACAAATGCGCCGGTTTTCCCCGTGGCTGCCCGGAGTTCCAATCCACCAAAGCCAGTCCTGCTTATGTGTTCCTCAGCCCTGGACTGTGCAAGGTCGCCGAGACACACAGCTGTATGTGAAACAGCTGGGCCTTCCCTCAGCCAATGGCAGCTCCGAGCGCGCGCAGCCCGCGCAGATCACAAGGCGGCAGGTAGGGCAGCTGGGCTCCAGCAGGGGGTGAGCCAGGAGCGGACGGACGCTGCAGGACAAAGGACGACATGGGGCACTAGACGAGCGCCGAGGTCATCCTCGCTCTGGCCCTAGGTGAGTGCGAGCACTGGAAAGAGATGCACGAGGCTTCTCTGTCATCTAGACAGACAACATCCTGAAATGACACCCACCGTGCAAACATTCCTGCCTGCCGTCCACACACAACTTTTAAATATATAGACATACACCCTTTAGAAATATGTACATCCACCCATGTGTGCTTACTCACAACATGCATTAAAAGACATACACACATCACTCCCCTGGGTGTACACACCCCAAAAACTCTTGAGAACCTCCCAACACACTGCAGAAAAGCGGCAGTAGACATCGCTTCTCAGCAGAGCTGAACCCCATTAAACTCAAAGGCCCTAATGATGGAGGCCACTGCTTGTTCTTTTTGTTTAAGGAGTTAGCCCTTCCACAACAGCCACGACCCGGGTGGGCGTGGGGGAGGGGGATTTCGACAGACGATGGAAAATTAAATAAATACATAATTTTCCCAAGTCATCGTCTGTCGAAACCCTCCCACCCCCCACCGCTCTTACCTGCACAGGCAGCAGATACCCCACAACACTTAAAAACCCACCCACTTAAAAAATAAGAACATCCAGTCCAACACTGCCTGCATAGCATGGGTATTCCTCCGCTCACTAACATAATTGGGAGCCTGGCTAGGGTGGTCACCTTGCTTCTTGCCAGGACTCAAAGTTTTAATTCCTGGGATTTTCACTTACAAATCTGAAACTTTAAAGTTTGCCTGAATATGAGGAGTTAATCGAGTCGAGTTGTTTGTTTTGCTTTCTTGCGCTTGTAGACCTGATTAAATAAAAGGATAAACAGGATTAAACTCCGGATTATGTAGGACTACAAACCCCAGAAAACAAAGTAAAAGCCCCGGCCTGGAAGAGCTACTCGTGCGTGGGTCTGGGAAACTTAAGAGCACTGCAAATTATTCCTATCAAGTATTTTATGAAAGCAGCTGGAGAATGGAACACTCAGAATTACCTGATAGTGTAATGGAAGGACAAGGCTGGGAAATTGTTCTACTGGTACCAGGTGGTATCCTCCCAGCTGCCAACTTTGCCAGGTCCTTGTGTGACTATCTGGTATAGTCCCATTTTTTTTTTTTTAATTCTAAGATTTGTACTCCTGGTTTTATACTGGAATAAAGAAGACTACAGGTCCCAGAATTCTAATAACAAGCATTTACAATGCAATAGGTCTCGCATTATTAAAGTTTGAGTTATTAGGATTGTACATGGCAATGCCTTTTATTCATTTGTTTTTAAAACCTGCAAACGGTGCATAAACACGCACTTTGAACGTATAGTGCTTGCTTACGATGAGCAAGGCTGGCAGTAAAAGACTTGCTTCTCATAAGCATGGACTATAAGTACAAAGCGCTTGTTTACGCACCAATGCAAATGAATAAAAGGCATTGTCATTTACAATGCCAATACCTCAAACTTTAATAGTTCACCATGTACTTTTTACAATTATTCTGCAGGCACAACCCATTCGACCACTGCCAGGTTGTCGTTAGGCCTTTCTGAGAAACAAAAAATATGTAGGTTTATGTCTGGGACTACTTCAAATGCAAGCAGGTACAGATGGTGCATTGTAAACCCCTGCAGCTTAATCAACTTCTTTCACTGTCTGGAAATTAGAAAACATTATTTACTGAATTTCCTCTTTACTTTCAAAGAGATGCTGAATAGGGGAAACATCCTTTACAACGCAACTGTCTTTACATCGCATGCCATTACAGTGCATGCCATTCGCTGTCAAGTAATAATAACACTCAGTGAATGATTGTCCAATCAGTACTTGTTCTTTCGAAAAAGGAGAAGTACATTTATTACACACACACACTACTAAATACTACCCAATAATTTACAAATATATAGATTGGTAGATGTAAAAAAAACACAGATGGCATTGCATGATCAACTCTGCCCCTCCTCCCCCCAAAAATGTTCATACAAACATTTAAAGTAAGCTTATAGGCAAGATCAAAGGTTCAATATCTGCAAACTGCATGTTAAAAACACATCATTTTGTGCTTAAAAGCAATCACCAACAATAAAAATCATGAGTGAATTCATTTATTAATGTTAATAAAAAGCACTTGCACTATGATAATCACTGTCTGGAACTCTCTACCTCTGGCCCTAAGGTGCAAACAGGATCTCACGTCTTTTAGAAAGGACCTTAAAACCTACCTTTTTCCGAAGGCAGTGTAATTGACATCAGTAGGAATGCTCTGTGGTCAAAGCGCCAGGATGCCCTTTGGGTGACAGACGCGCTATATAAGTATGCCTACATACATACATACTGTCAACATTATTTTAATAATACATTTAAAATGAACAAAACGTGTCAGTGTGCTTTCTGTAGACATTTGAACCATGAAAGTGCAATCATAAAAACAACACCTAGAGAGCATCACATTTTGACTACATTAACATGCAACCATAGACTTGGCCCCTAGAAAGCACTTTAGTACATGAATTTCCTTTAGACACTTCCAGGCCACAACATCTGTATCCATAAAATCATCCCCTAAAAACACAGCACTCCGAGCTATAAAAACAAGAATAGAGCTATCCCAGACAGACCAGCTGCGCGCATGACCAGGGTCCCTGAAAAATGCTGTGGAAACCACCAGCGCAACTGGCTGCACATGCAATAGCATCATTTGGGATGGATGGAGGAATGCATGGATCTATCAGTGAGTGGATGGATGGATCCGTGAGTGGATGGATGGATGGATGGATCCGTGAGTGGATGGATGGATGGATGGATCCGTGAGTGGATGGATGGATCCGTGAGTGGATGGATGGATCCGTGAGTGGATGGATCCGTGAGTGGATGGATGGATGGATGGATGGATCCGTGAGTGAGTGAGTGGATGGATGGATGGATGGATCCGTGAGTGAGTGAGTGGATGGATGGATGGATGGACGGACGGATCCTTCCATCCACTCACGGATCCATCCATCCACTCGGATCCATCCACTCACGGATCCATCCATCCATCCATCCATCCATCCACTCACAGATCCATCCATTCACTCACAGATCCATCCATTCACGGATCCATCTATCCACTCACGGATCCATCCATCCACTCACGGATCCATCCATCCATCCACTCACTGATAGATCCATGCATTCCTCCATCCATCCCGAATGATGCTATTGCATGTGCAGCCAGTTGCGCTGGTGGTTTCCACAGCATTTTTCAGGGACCCTGGTCATGTGCGCAGCTGGTCTGTCTGAGATAGCGCTATTCTTGTTTCTATAGCTCGGAGTGCTGTGGATGGATGGATGGATCCGTGAGTGGTTGGATGGATCCGTGAGTGGTTGGATGGATCCGTGAGTGGTTGGATGGATCCGTGAGTGGTTGGATGGATCCGTGAGTGGTTGGGTGGATCCGTGTGTGGATGGGTGGATCCGTGTGTGGATGGGTGGATCCGTGTGTGGATGGATGGATCAGTGTGTGGATGGATGGATCCGTGTGTGGATGGATAGATGGATGGATCAGTGAGTGACTGGATGGATGGATGGATCAGTGAGTGACTGGATGGATGGATCCGTGAGTGAGTGGATGGATGTATGGACGGATGGATGGATGGATCCGAGAGTGGATGGATGGATGGATCTGTGAGTGGATGGATCCGAGAGTGGATGGATGGATCTGTGAGTGGATGGATCCGAGAGTGGATGGATGCATGGATGAGTGGATGGATCCGAGAGTGGATGGATGCATGGATGAGTGGATAGATGCATGGATGAGTGGATGGATGCATGGAAGAGTGGATGGATGCATGGATGGATGGATGGATCAGTGAGTGGATGGATGGATGGATGGATGGATGGATGGATCCGAGAGTGGGAGGATCAGTGAGTGGATGGATGCACGGAGGGATGGATCAGAGAGTGGGTGGATCAGTGAGTGGATAGATGGATCAGTCAGTGGATAGAAGGATGAATGGATCTATTGTGATTGGATGGATGATGAATGGATGGCTCAGTGAGTGGATGGATGGATGGATGCATGGACGACTGGATGGATGGACGGTCAGATGGATGGGTGGGTGAAGGAATGGATGGATGGCAGGCTCCGTGAGTGGATGGATGGCTGGTAGGAAGAATGGATGAGTGAGTGGATACACGGATGGATGTATAGATGAATGGTAGTCACCGAGACAACTCAGAGCCCAAAGTACGCAGTCAGTGCCTGCGTCTATGCTAGCCTCACGCACACCTGCGATTATGCAGGATCTGGGTTCTGCCATTATGCTATCTGCGGGGCTCAGCCGCCCCAGCTCTCCCTGCTATCTCCCCTTTGTGCAGCGGGAGCAGCTGTGCAAATAAATAAGCCTCGAATGAAGGCACTTTATGTCGCTGCCGCAAATCTGCTGAAGTGGCTGAAATTGGACTCCGTACAATGGGAGCCGCTCCTGCTTTTCTACTCCTCTGTGAGAAAGGCATTTCGTGCGCCCTCTGTCTCCAGCTCCAATGCCTGACTCAAGAGCGGACGCACTGTGTTCTCTTGGTGCTCACAGCTGCTTGGAAATTTTAATACTTCGAACACGGAGAAGCTCTCCACGTCCCTGCCTGTAATTCTCTCCCAGCCTCTCCATTTTCCTATTAGCATCTGATGAATACCTCGGCGGCGCCGGGCTTTGGTAACCTTTCACTGTCCTCTTATTGGAGGCTTCAAACGACAACAGATGCAGACACCCTGCTTGTGATTGGAGTCACTTAAGTTTGGAATCTGCATAATTCCGAGGAAGTAGGTGAGAACGTGACCCTTCCCGGCGAAGGCGACATCTTTATCAATCAAGGTTACCTTGTACCGTGGCAAATCTATCTCTGCGCACAGATGTGTTGTAGTTGTGCCAGGGAGCCAGTTTTAGGAGGCGTGTGAACGAAACTGAAAGCTACTAAGTTAACGGCAACAGTTCAGTCGGAGCACGTGTTCACGCGCGCGACCTGATCCGATTCCGGTATGCTGCGCGTGCCCATCTCCTGTCTCCTGGGAAGCAGAGCCGGTGACTATAGATCTCGCAGGCAAGACAGCGCTTTCGCGCTGTAAGCGCCAGGTGCGAGACCTAAAAAATGGGGCTGTAATAACTAGTCAAGCATGGACCCTTGAAACCTGGCAGCTAGGGAATCCTATCTGAGTCCAGAATATGGGTGCACCGCAGATCCCTTCTTCACTTGTGTGGCGGAGAGGAGATCTTAAATGTACCGGTTCCACGCCTGCATTCCAGGATTTATGGTTGTGTTTATCTAATTCGAAATTACAGGACTAGTCTCAAAATCAAAGGAAAAAACCTAAACTAAGATTTATCCATGCTATTTTGTTTTTGCATTTTGGGAATTGTAGTCCTGTTTGCAAGGAAGCCTGAAAATTGGAAAAACTGAACAGGATGAGCTGTTCTTACCAGGGACACATGAGAGCCCTGGAGAAGTGGTTGCTGTTTATGCCGCTTCTACAGAAACGCAACAAAAGTGCTCACAAGAAGGGCCCTTAACCTGTCCCTGAAAGTGTCAAATCATTGCGGAGGAAGGTCCATGGCAAAATGTGTCTTCTCCAAGAGTGACATAAGACCTCGGCAAAAGAGCTGGTTCTAAATCGCAGCAGTTTCCCAGGTCCATGCAGGAGTAGTTCATACAGTCCAGGATTTTTCTTTCCATTCTGTGACTTGTAGTCCTGGTCATTTTGTGTTACAATTGCTGGTCTAAACTACCAGAATGAAAGGAATTCCTGGATGAACAGCCTACTCCCACATGGAGCCGAGCTGAAGCATGGATGAGGTTAGGCTGAGAGCTCTGTGAAGCCTGCTTTGAAGAACGAGCAGTAATGAGAGAGCTAACCCTGAACCAGGGGGCTGTTCCTTCTGGGTATTAGCAACCATCTGGACAGAGCTGTCAAGCGGCCCCAAGTAACATAAAACAAGCATTTACAATGCAATAGGTCTCGCATTATTAAAGTTTGAGCTATTGGCATTGTAAATGACAATGCCTTTTATTCATTTGTTTTTAAAACCTGCAATTGGTGCATAAACACGCACTTTGAACATATAGTCCTTGCTTACGATGAGCAATGCTGGCAGTAAAAGAGACTGCCAGCCTTGCTTCTCATAAGCATGGACTATAAGTACAAAGTGCTTGTTTACGCACCAATGCAAATAAATAAAAGGCATTGTCATTTACAATGCCAATAGCTCAAACTTTAATAATGCGAGACCTATTGCATTGTAAATGCTTGTTCCCTTCTATCCCTCCACTATCCTCATTCCAAATAACTGACTAGCATACCTACCACTCAAATTACTTTAAAATGTCACTCTACTAATTCACCACTTATCCTTTATAGGTTCTGGATTAGCGTACTACTCACTGAAAAAGCACTTCGAAGCCTCGTCTGGTAGTAAGCGCTATATAAATGCAATAACAATACATTCAAAAATATGCTGTAATGGGGCTGCAGCACCGCACCAACCTATAATTTTGTCCCAGTGTCCGGTGTAGATAGACTTTATATTGAGACGCCAGACAGCAAGGATGACATCCACAACTTGGTGTGGTAGATTGAACACACTCAACTGCTGCTGCTCAATATCCATGCATAGAGATGTGGACTGAGCAGGATTGGACCTGAACCAGAACCCTGCTCTGCTGCTCCAACAGAAGATCATTCCAATGCAGCAACCTAATCAGGGGACCAATGGTCCTGTCTAGAAGAGCTGGGTGCCACAGACTCCTGGATCCGGAAGAATTGTTGTGAGCAGTACCTCTGCGCACTGGTAGGTGGCGTCAATCTGCTCCGTTCATCAGTGTCTTCTGCAACGGAAGTAACGTCCGCGGCACCGATATAGGTGCCACCTCGGCACGCTGACGTCAGTTACCTTTCATGACTTTCCACAGCAGAAGCGCAGAGCTATAAAGTGTACTGGTGTGTCTAAATTAAGACCCTGAAATGTATCATCCCTGACCCTAGAAATCTTTCTGCAGAACAGGGAGGAAGGGTGAGCCGGTAAGGAATCTGCAGCTAGATAGTCTCTACCAGATAAGGCGATGCTGAAGGTAAGCGCCGGGATGCCCAAGGGTAACTGCGCGCTATATAAAATTTTAATAATAATAATGGTCTGATAGAGATTTCTAGCCACGGATTCCCTACCTTTGAATGGGTACCAAAGCAATACCTTCCCCGGTGGTGGGTTTTTGGACAAATTCAAACTAGGAAGTCCTGCAGGACTGAATGGGTGGAATGGCCATCCCTGCGGACCTGACTGTCCAGGCAGTAATGCTTGGTAAACATGTGGAGGGAAGTCACCATTGCTGCCTGACAGATGTCCAGGGCTGGGACTCCACATGCTAACGCAGTGGTCACAGCTTTAGCTCTAGTAGAATGAGTCTGTAAGCCTTCAGCAGGCTTCTTCTTTGCTAGTGCATAGCAGATCTTGATGCAGAGAACGACCCTTTGAGAGCTGGTCAGTTTCTGCACCACCGACCTTTCTTCACACCAACATACCCCACGAAGAGTTGGTCGTCAACCTGGAACTCATGTGCAGTCAAGGTGGAACGACAACACTTTTTGGGTCCAGACAGTGAAGTTGCTCCTCTTCCTTAGAGGGATATGGAGGAGCGTAGAAGGTCGGCAAGGTGACAGATTGGCCCACATGGAATGGTGTCATCACTTTCGGCAGGAAAGAGGCCTTGGGAAACATCCTTTACCCTGCATGCGTTCCTCTGCAGTGCCATTACCCTGCAATTTTTACACCACTAAATATTTTCCAACACAGGGCTTTACACCGCAAACTATTACATCGCATTCCCCAAAGTAATGCCAGGGTGGAGTTAGAATAGTAAATTGCGTTATAATGGGGAATGTGTTGTAATGGATTGCGTTGTAAAGCCCTGCGTTGTAAAAGATTTTGCGGTGTAAAAACTGCTGGGTAATGGCACGCGGAGTAAAAGTGTGCAGAGTAAAATGTCCTATTCAGAGGCCCTAGTGCAAAGCACCAGTTTGTCCGGATAAACTGATAAGAATGGATGCTTGCAAGATAAAGCCTGCAGCACATTCACCCTCTAGGCCGATGTAATAGCCACAAGAAAGGCTGAAAGGAGAACACATCAATAATATGAGGATCAAATTAAGGTCCTACTGAGACATAATAAGAGGAGATAGGGGGAACATATGTACAAGGCCCTTCAAAAATATATTTTTAATAGGGGACTTGAATAAAGAAGGTTGATTAGGCAGCCGCAAGAAGGCAGACCGAGCGGAAATGCAACACTTCAGAGTCCCCAAAGCAGAGCCCTGTTGGGAAAGGTTAAGCAGAAAAAGCAAAATATCTGAGAGGGAGGTAGCAAGTGGGTCAATGGACTTTTCTGTACAATATGATACAGATAGCTTCCAGCTGCAAGCGTATACCATCCTGGTGGAGGGATGCCTGGCTGTAGGAAAGTAGAATCTGGTTTCATGGGTACCCCCACTTTTTGCCTGGTGTGATGCTGTTTCTGACTAGTCTGACTGGGATCCTGCTAATCAGGACCCCAGTCTCTCTGCTTTCTCCCCTAAATTGGTCTGGTAAGTACTTAGGTACACCACAGATTGGCTACTGGTGTACCCTGATAGGACCCTAGTATATGGTACCAAGGTACCCAGTTCATCTTGAACTCTCCTGCATCACCGGACATCGGTGGACACTTGTCTTCTGTGCCTCCTGGTCACTCCTGAGTGGCATAGGCTCTGTCCCCTCTGCTTGCAGGTACTTCTCAACTTGAATCCGCCTTTGGGTTCCACCGGACACTTTCCCCTTCTCCAGCTGCATCTTCCTGAAATCCTTCATTGGGTTTGACAACGGTTTCCGATGCCCCTTCGCAGTTATGCACACGGCTACTCTGGTGTAGGTATCCTGGTTCCCAAAGTATCCACGGGTGGGGTGGCTCTCCAACCTTCTGTCTTCCACAGGGTTCTTTCAAGGGGCACTGGGAAGGATCCTTCTTTGAGCACGTTGTTGTGTTCCCACTCTGCACAGGGCCTCCGTGGGGTTCCTGGGTACTTATCTTAGGTGGTTCCTTGGGTCCGCAGCACTTATACATCTTCTGGGTATAGTCTCGACTTGGTTCATGGTTCGCATCCCACTATTTTAGTATATGGTTTGGTTTTCCCCTGGTGACCACTGTGTATTAATGCTACTTACCTGTTTCTAGTGCAAAGTATTATGTGCATTGTGTATGTCTCCGGGTAGGCGATATTATGTGTTAGTGAGTGCCTTATAATAAATACCTATTTTTATAAATACACTGTGTGGTTCTTTTTCACTTGACCTATACCAATAAGATTAAGATCTGGCCAATCGAGCTGATTTACACTGCATCTGGACGAAGTCTGAAGGCTGCTCTCCACAGCTACCACTTATGGTGATTTTAGTGGTCTTAGACAACCTTAGAAAGCTCTTTAGGAGTTGTATGGATCTGAAAGAGACACGTTAGTGATAGATTCCTTACCTTAGAATATCACCAGGCGTCAGACTGGATCTGGAAAGTTTTCATCAGCAGTACCCCTGCACGTCGGTAGGAGTCTTCATACGGCTCCGCGCACGTCGTTGGCGTCATAGTTGTAGACATGACATCGCAGGAGCTACTTAGACGCGCCCACGTCAGTTCTTTCTTTATCCACGCCTGCAAGCACAGATCCGAGTTTTTTGGGCACTTTTGTCTGTTTTTTGAGTAATTACACTCCAGGTGCATAGGGATGCCCGGTTTTAAATCTTGCGCGGCCTGTCCCCGCACGATGTAGGAGACAGACCCGCACTGTGAGTGTCTCTACTGCCTGGGGCGCGACAACGACTTTGAGTCGTTCCCACTCTGCCGGGACAGTCCGGAAAGTGGCTAGAGGCCCGTGAATCTGCTCCGTGCAGTTTCAGGTCCCGGTCCCATGGGAGGTCGAGGGACCGGCCACTGAGCCATCACTACCATTCGAATTCTTCGCACTCAGAGGCAGATTAGGAGAGTTAAAACAAGTCGAAGAAGCGTCGTCGCTCTTCGCCTTCCCCTAGCTGGTCGCGCGATGTGGCTGAGGTTGCAGGTTGCACCGCCACTGCGGCTCCGGCGGAGCCTCCGCAGTTGCCGATGGCCTACCCGCCCTTTCTGGGTCCATCAGCGACTCCGGCCCAGCTGCAGTAGTTCCTGTCAGCCATGACACGTGTCTTTGGACCGTCGCGGGTCCGACTGGGGGTCCTCGTTCTTTGACTTCGCCGGCTCCGGCCCAGACATTGTCGACAGCTTAGCTCTCAACACCGAGAGACCTCCATGGATCCCCGTCCATGTCGGTTGGCCCGGTACGACCTCCACCCACGGCGCCGGCGTCGGCAGGGACACCGGCTGACGCCATCCCTGGCCTCCTCCCCGACGTAGAGTCGGCACCGGAAGGGTGTTGACCTTCGCCGTTTGGGAATTTCTTTCACTTTATTCACCCACCTCCTTATGTTCCACCTGTTCCGCAGGCTGTGGAGGATGTGGAGGACTGGGAGGAGTCTGAAGACCCTCTCCCAGCACAATGCGAGTTAGACCCGGACTGGGATGAGGATCTGGGGGATGCAGGTGACCAGGATTATACTCCTGAACGTGACTCACTGTCTCCTTTTACCATGGCTACGGAGGAGGGTGGTTCCTACTCTATGGTGTTGTGTAGTGCGGCCGAGGCTCTCCACCTCGAGCTTCATACCCTGGCAGTCAGGACTAACCTCCTGACAGAGGTGCTTCAGCCAGTGTCTTCTTCTACGGAGCCACTGCTGCCCTTTAATGATGCACTCTCGGACGTTCTTTTGGGCAGCTGGTCCAGGCCCAACACAGGGGCTCCTGTGGATAAGAACGTGGCCAGGCGCCATCGCCCGGCCCCAGGCGATTCTGTTTTCCTCTCTCAACACCCTACCCCTGAGAGCTTGGTTGTCCAAACCTCTGCGTCCCCGAGCGTGTTCCCTTCCGCACCACCGGACAGGGAATCCAAGAAACTGAAGCAGTTTGGGAAGATTTTTTCTCCCGCCAGTTCAGGACTGCGGTCTGTGAACACTGCATGTCTTTTGGGCCGTTATTTCCATTCTGTGTGGAATACGGTTGCACGAGTGCTGCCTCAGTGTCCAGTGGAGGCTCGGACAGTACTCTCCCAAGCGATTGCTATGGGGCGAGACGCAGCCAAGTTCACGATCCGTTGTGGTCTTGACACTACTGACTCACTGGGCAGGGCGATTTCCTCGACAGTGGCGCTACGCCGCCATGCCTGGTTGAGAACAACTGGCTTTTCTGGGGATGTCTAGAACACACTGATGGACATGCCCTTTGCTGGCACTTGCCTGTTTGGCGATAAGTGGGATTGCTTGTTGGAGTGTTTTAAGGACTCGCGGTCTACAGCCAAGTCCTTAGGCCTTTCAGCCACACGCACTCCTTTCGCTTCTGCTTTTCGCTCTTTTCGTGGTAAAGGAAGGGGCGCACAAGCATGTTCGTTTCAGAGCCACAGGCCTACGCAGCAATAGTCTCAGCGCAGCTGCGGACGTAGGACCCACAGAGGCGAGTCACAGGGCCAGCGTGTGGGTCAGTCCACCACCCCCCTGCTGCCACTGCCTCCAAACCTTTCTAGTCTGGTGTTTCAGGCCCACCAGACGCCAGTTGGTGGCAGGATTCGCCATCACCTCCACCACTGGCGCCCTCCCCTTAAAGACCACCCTCACACCCCACCCCACTCCCCAGCCATGCCACCACAGTATCGCCGCATGTCAGGGAATCACTTGGCACTTCTCCAGTAGGACGTTACGGCCCTCGGCCAAGGGGGCAATTGAGCGCGTTCCGATGCCAGAAGTAGTTTATGGTTGTTACTCCCACTACTTCCTAGTTCCAAAGAAGGACAAAGGCCTGCTTCCCATATTAGACCTTCAGACCATCAGTCGCGTCCTCCGGAAGGAGAAGTTCAAGATGTTCACACTTGCTCAGGTCTTGCCTGCCCTCGACCCGCAAGGCTGGATGGTAGCGTTGGACCTGCAGGACGTGTATTTTCATATGCCTGTCCTGCCAGCCCACCGGTGTACCTGCGATTCACGGTAGGGCAGGAGCATTTTGAGTTCACCGTGCTCCCCTTTGGCCTTACCAGCGCCCCTCGGGTGTTCAGCAAACTGATGGCGGTGGCCGCAGTTCATCTGCGCAGCTCAGGGGTTTCAGTCTTCCCCTATCTCGACGACTGGTTGTTCAAGGCGGCCTCACTCAAACAGTCATCTCCCGCCTACGGCCGACCTCCTGCATTTGCTGAGGTTCTCCAGCAACTTGCCGAAGTCGCACCTTATTTCCTCTCAGAAACTCCTCTTCATCAGAGCGGTCTGGACATTGCACAGTTTCGGGTTTATCCTCCCGAAAACAGCTAGTCCAGCACATTCGGGCTATGATTCCAATCTTTCAGCCCTTGTCCTGGGTTTCGGTCAGGATGACCTTAAGGCTATTGAACCTCATGCATCCTGCTGACCAACCATGCCAGATGGCATATGTGGGCTCTGCAGTGGTACCTGAAGTTCCAGTGGGTGCAGCATCAGGGGAACCTGTCCGACTACGTCCAGACCTTGGAGGGCACTGCACAACAATTAGTGGTGGCTCCCGAATCCTCATTGGGTCAACGGCAGATCCCTCTCCCTTCCCCAGCCAGAGCACACACAGTGGTGACCAATGCGTCCCTCCAGGGATGCGGTGGCCACATGAGAGAGGCGGAGATCAGAGGTCTCTGGTCTTCGGCGGAGTCCCGGCTCCATATCAACCTTTTGAAGCTGCGGGCGATCCTTCTTGCACTGTAAACATTCCTTCCCTCTGTCAAGGGGAGGGTGGTGCAGGTGTTCACAGACCGCACCACCGCTGTGGTAATGCAACAAACAAGGCGGGCTGGGGTCGTGAACCCTATGTCAAGGCTGTGTGCCTCTGGACATGGCTGGAACGTCAAGGCATTTCCTTGACAGTTCAACAACTGGCAGGTTCTTTGAACGCCAGGGCGGACGAACTCAGCCGCCGGTGCCTGATGGATCACGAATGGCATCTTCACTCGGAGGTGGCGCAAGGTCTCTTTTAACAGTGGGGAGAGCCTTGGTTAGATCTATTGCCACCAATGTCATCACTCAGCGCGTTTGAATTTTCAAGGCAGCACTCGCTCGGCGACGCTTTTCGTCACGAGTTGAGCTGCGGTCTATTGTACGCTTTTCCGCCTGTACCACTTCTACCCAGAGTGCTGAAGAAGATCAGGCGTGACCGGGCCCAAGTCATTCTTGTGACTCCGGACTGGGCTCAAAGAGTTTGGTATCCCCAGCTACTCAGTATGAGCATGGATCCCCCGATCCGACTGCCTTTTTGTGAGGATCGTCTGTTGCAGCAGCAGGGGACGGTCCACCACCCAAACCTGTTCAGCCTCCACCTACATGCGTGGTGACAGTTGATTCACTTTGACTTGCCTGCCGAAGTCTGTGATCTCATTCTGGCGGCCAGGCGGCCCTCCACTAAATCGGTATACGTCTGCAGGTGTAACTAAATTTGTGGCATGGTGCACAGCAAAGGCTTTGGATCCCCTTTCTGCCCCTCTTTCACAAGTCTTTGTTCCTCCTTTCTCTGGCAGGGCTCTGCTCTGGGCACTATTATGGGCTACCTTTCTGCAATTTCAGTTTTTCTCAGACTCCCTGATCAGCCCTCTCTTTTCAAGTCCCCTGTTGTGAATAGATTTCTCAAAGGCATTATTCACCTTTTGCCTCCTATTCTGTTTGTGATGCCGCAGTGGGACTTGAATATGGTTCTTACTTTTCTGATGTGCACTCCTTTTGAGCCACTTCACAACTGTCCTCTTTGTTTATTAACTTTGAAGACTGCTTTCCTGGTTGCCATCACCTCCGCTAGGCGCGTGAGGGAGCTCCATGCTCTTTCCTGTAAGCCTCCTTTTCTGTTGGTTCATCCGGATAAAGTTGTGCTTCACACTCGTCCTTCCTTCTTGCCAAAGGTTGTCACTGCCTTCCACATTGGGCAAACTATCACCTTGCCCACTTTCTTTCCTCCTCTGCACCCTTCCAGAGAGTAAGAGAGGCTCCACCGCCTGGACCCAAAACGTTCGCTTTCTGGGTGGATGATCAGCGCTTTGTTGGCTACGTGGGCTCCAAGAAAGGCCGGGCTGAACACAAGAGAACTATCTCCCAATGGGTCGTCTTGTGTATCAAGGCCTGTTATTCTCTGGCTAAAAAGGAACCTCCAGTGGGGTTGCTTGCCCATTCTACCAGGGCGAAAGCTGCATTGAGACGTGGTGTCCCCCTGTAAAACATCTGTCAGGCAGCCACGTGGGCCTCGTTGCACACATTTACTAAGCATTATTGCCTTGACAGTCCAGTTCGGAGAGACAACTTCTTTCTCCGTGACTTTCTGGTGTGATCTTTGTTCGCAGACCCACCCCCGGGGTGGGTATTGCTGGGGTATCTATTCTAAGGCAAGGAATATATCACTAACGTGTCTCTTTCAGATGCACAAGTTACTTACTTGTGTAATGATATATCTGTAAGAGACATTAGTTAGTGATAGATCCCTTACCGCCCCACCCATCCTCCCTGTTCTGCGAACTGATTTCTAGGATCTGAAAGAAACAGGTTCCAGATTCCTTACCTTTAAAATATCCCCCAGGCGTCAGACTGGATCCGGAAACTTTTGCGTAGCAGTACCCTTGCGCGTCAGTAGGCATCGTCTGCGGCTCCGCGTCCGTCGTCGGGATGACGTCGCCGGAGTACTTAGACGCTGCCCTTGCGTGCTGACGTCAGTTCTTATTTTTTCCGCGCCAGCAAGCGCAGATCCGGAAAAAGTTTTACCCGTAGTCAATTTTTGACTAACTTTTTCGATCCTTTTTGATCATCTTTCGAAGTCGCTCGACTCAGACCGTGCCGGTAGGGATGCCAGGGTTCAAACCCTGCGTCGACTGCAACCGACTGATATCGGTTGCCGACGCCCATCGCCGGTGCCATCACTGTCTGGGCCCCGACCATGACGACAAGAACTGCTCCGACTGCTGGGCCCTGACGTCCAAAGCTAGACGGGAGCTGTCCCGCAAGCGACTCGAGCTCCGGCAGTCGGCCCTGCGCCGCTCGAGGTCCCGGTCCGTGAGGAGGTCGAGGGACCGGTCGCGGGGTCGGAGTCATCATAGCTCCAGGAGTTGTCACAAGTCTTCGGGCTCGAAGTCCTCAGGTAAGAGGCACAAGAAGTCGAAGAGACGACATCGCTCTTCTGACTCCCCCACCCCCCGCGCTCAGGTTAGGGGTTTCAGTCTTTCCCTACCTCGACGACTGGTTGTTGAAGGCAGGCTCGCCCCAGACAGTCGTCAGCCACCTCCAGACTACTCCCGACCTCCTGCACCTGCTGCGGTTCTCCATCAATGTGCTGAAGTCACACCTATGTCCCTCTCAGAAGCTCCTCTTCATCAGAGCGGTTCTAGACTCTGCGCATTTTCGGGTTTATCCTCCCGACAGCGGGTTCGGGATATTCAGGCTCTGATTCCGATCTTTCAGCCGTTATCCAAAGTCTCGTTCAGGTTGACGCTGCAGCTTCTGGGGCTGATGGCCTCCTGCATCCTTCTGGTGCATCACGCCAGGTGGCGGATGCGGGCTCTGCAGTGGGACCTGAAGTTTGTGGGCCCACCATCAAGGCAACGTGTCCGACCATGTCTTGACCTCGGAGGGCACTGCAAGACAGTTGCAGTGGTGGCTCACGGACCGCGATTGGGTCAGCGGCAGATCCCTCTCCTACCCCAACAGGAGCACGAAGTTGTGATGGATGTATCCCTCCAGGGCTGGGGGGGGGGGGCAACATGGTAGAGGCGGAGATCAGAGGCCTCTCGTCTCTGGCGGAGTCCCGGCTCCACATCAACCTTCTGGAGCTGCGGGCGATCCGGCTTGCACTGAAGGCATATCTCTCCTCTGTCCGGGGGAGTGTAGTGCAGGTGTTCACGGACAACACCACCGCCATGTGGTACTGCAGCAAACAGGGCAGGGTGGGGTTGTGGACCCTATGCTAGGAGGCTCTGCGCCTCTGGCAGTGGCAGGAACATCAGGGCGTGACCCTGGTGGTTCAACACCTGGCAAGTTCCCTGAAAGCCAGGGCGGACAAACTCAGCCGTCGGTGCATGATGGATCACGAATGGCGCCTGAACTCGGACGTGGCGCACGGCCTCTTTCAGCAGTGGGGAGAGCCTTGTTATGTTATTTTATTTTATATAGCGCGCAGATGCCGCAGCCAAGCGGCGTCCCGGCGCTTTAGGAGATGGTGAAACACAACACAGCAGAGAAGACCTAGATATGAATGGGACTAAACTGTAGAAAATACGAAGGTTTTTAATGCCTTCCTAAAAGGGAGCAGGTCGGGGATGGAGCGGAGAGGGGCAGGCAAAGTGTTCCAGAGAGCTGCCGCCAGCACTGAAAAAGAACGTCCACCCATTCTAGCTTTTTTAAAGCGTGGCACGATGGCAAGATTTAATCCTGAGGATCGAAGGGCTCTGGAGGGGACATAGTGAAGGATAGTCTGCGAGAGGATAGGAGGGGAGGCTGACTTAAGAATTTTGAAAGTTAAGCAGAGAGCTTTAAACTTAATTCTTTGCCCTACAGGTAGCCAGTGGAGATCTTGGATAGTTCGACGAGCAGAGACGAACTTCGGAAGGCCGACCAGCATCCTGGCCGCCGCATTTTGGACCCTCTGAAGGCGGACTAGTTCTGCCTGATTCACGCCCAGAAACAGAGAGCTGGCATAGTCCAATCTGGTAAGAACCAGAGCTTGGACTATGATCTTGGTTAGATCTATTCGCCACAGAAGAAAACACGCTATGTCATCAGTTCTGCGCGTTGGAGTTTCCAAGGCTGCACTCGCTCAGAGACGCTTTTTGTCGCGAGTGGAGCTGCGGTCTGTTGTACGCCTTTCCGCCTATGCCACTTCTGCCCAGAGTGCTAAGGAAGATCAGGCGCGACCGGGCCCAAGTCATCCTTGTGGCTCCGGACTGGGCACGAAGATACTGGCATCCCGAACTACTCAGCATGTCTGTCGATCCCCCAATTAGTCTGCCTCTTCAGGAGGACCTTCTGTCACAGAAGCAGGGGAAGGTCCTCCACCCGAACCTGTCCAGTCTCCACCTCCATGCTTGGAGAATAAGCGGCGGCAGGTGAGGCCATTTGACTTTCCTCCTGAAGTTTGTAATGTGATTCTGGCAGCCAGGTGTCCCTCCACAAAGTCGGTTTACGCCTGCAGGTGGAACAGATTTGTGGCATGGTGCACAGCAAAGGCTGTGGATCCACTCTGCCCCCTTTCTGAGCTTCTCCTCTTCCTTCTTTCTCTTGCCCAGCAGGGCTCTGCTCTGGGCACTATCAAGGGCTACCTTTCTGCCCTTTCCGCCTTCTTAAGGCTACCTGATCAGCCTTCTTTGTTCAAGTCCCCGATTGTAAATAGGTTCTTGAAGGGCATCACTCATATGTTTCCCCCTGTTCCTTTCGTGATGCCCCAGTGGGACTTGAACCTGGTTCTGACTTACCTGATGTGTGCTCCTTTTGAGCCGCTTCATAACTGTCCTCTCCGTCTTCTTACTCTTACTCTGCCAGGAGAGTGAGTGAGCTCCAGGCTCTTTCCTCCAAGCCTTTCTGTCCATCCGGACAAGGTTGTGTTGCGGACAAGACCCTCTTTCCTGCCCAAGGTAGTCACAGCCTTCCACATCGGGCAGTCCATCACTTTGCTCACCTTCTTTCCGCCTCCGCATCCCTCTAAAGAGGAAGAGCGGCTCCACCGTCTGGACCCAAAACGTGCGCTCTCATTCTATCTGGATCGCACACGCCAGTTCCGGGAGGATGACTGTTAGACCTGGCATCTTTGGCGTGGTTTCCCCCTATCTTTTTAACTCTGATACAGCACTGAGCACGAAGTGTTCCTACATCGGCCATCTTTTTAACAATTCTAGACCTGTGTTCAGGCATTTTAGGTCGCCTTATGTTTATTTTTAAATTGTGTCATTTTTAAACGTAATAATTGTACCAGCCTGCTGAATTGAATAGAATTTAATTTGCGCATATTTGCACTTCTCACCCATCCACATTAGAGGGAACAGGGCATTTCGAATCGAACTCGTCCTCGAGCACCACCCGCCATCTTGGGGCTGCCTCGGGACGCGTTCTAGCTCTTCTCCACTTCCGGGAGAGAGCTACTTAGTCCTCTCTCACCAGGATGTGCAGCGGACGTGCGCAGCAGGCGCGTGTCGAAGACGCGCCTAAGACAAGCCCGTCTGCGCCCGTCCGAGCCAGCTCCGGGCCTAGGGCCACCCCCCCTGTCCAGGCTGCCATCCATGATATTACACCAACTGTATCTTATACCTCTGGCCAGCTAAGAGGGATGAACCCTGGATTAGGTAGGTCTTGTAAGATGCTATCGCTTCCTAAAGATCTTTCTCCCATAGTGCCATCATGTACGGGCTGTCATTATACCCTCCCGCTGCCTGTACCTGCAGTTAATCACACCTTGCATCTACCTCCAATTATCATGGCTCAATCTCGAACTGGTCACTACTTCAGAGCTGCACTCATCAACTCTCGCTCCCTCCCCAAACATAGTCTATCTATTAGGGATTGTATTATCAACCAGGAATTGGATATTCTGTTCATCACCGAATCCTGGGGTGACGACGCCTCTGGCCCGGACTTCGTCTTGGCCACCCCTGAAGGCTATTGTGTCGTTAGACAAGATAGAACTTCTGGGCGAGGTGGTGGCTTAGCCATCATCCATAAAGATGCTTATCGGACAAAATTTGAGCATATTCCAACCCCAAACTGCGAAGCTATCGCGTTTGTTATCAATCTCACGCAGAAACAAGCTTTTAGAGGGACATTGGTCTATAGACCACCGGGTCCCCGAACAAAATTCTTAGCTGCGCTCGCAGAAATCACTGAAGCTGTAATAGGATCCTTGGATTATACCATCCTTGGAGATTTTAACTTTCCGCTGGAAGATATGGAAACTAAGGACACAGCCCAGCTTATTACAGACATGCAAGCAATAGGAATGCAACAGTTGGTGAGGGGTCCCACGCATGAAGCGGGGCATACACTGGATGGTCTGTTTACAAATAATCCAGGCATTGACCTGATAGCAGTACTACCATTGGTATACAATCTAACCCCCCCCCCCCCCCCCCCCCCCCCCCAGACCAAAGCCCGGTCATCACTGGGAACACGAGCCTTGAAAAATGCCGATATTCCACATCTCTCAAATCTCCTCAGGACTTCGGTCCCGGAAAGTTCTTATGATCCTGAAATTCTGTCCACTAACTTTCAGGAATGGTTACTAAAGGCAGCTAATCAAGTGGCACCTGAGAAATCTTATTGCCCAAATAGTTACACCATCGGCCCAGTGGTTCACAGAGGAGTTGCGCCTCCAGCGTCAGTATTGCAGAAGTCTAGAAAGACGCTGGAGATAGCACTATAGTCCCTCTGCTAAGCAAACTTATAAAGATGCTCTGGCGATCTATAAGAAAGCTATTATCACTCAAAAAAAACACTTTCTTTACTGGTCAAATTGAACAGACTCAGCAAGGATGTTATTCCAGGTGGTGAATTCTCTCTCTACTCCTCCCACTGGCTCTGCAACTGAGCATTCTCAGGAATTCTGTAACTCGTTGGCCAATTTCTTCACCACCAAGGTTATGGACATTTATTCCATTTTCCCACAGCTACCGGTGGAAGTTAGGACTGATCCATCCTCCCATTTGGCTGTGATCCATCCTTCTTTTTCTGGTTTCAAGCCAGTGACAGAAGATCAGGTCAGCATACTAGCTGAATCAGGTTCTCCGCTTGATCCATGCCCTCCTGATATAATGAATCAACTCTACAATACCATCTCTCAGCCGCTCACCACCATTTGTAATGCCATCTTTAAAACAGGCGTCTACCCGGAGATCTGGAAGAAGGCCATCGTTAAACCTTTGCTCAAAAAGCCTTCCTTAGACCCCACTGTTACGGCCAATTACAGACCCATTGCTTGCCTTCCCTTTCCCGCTAAAATCGTAGAGGCCATCATGACCCAGCAGCTCTCAGAGTTCATTGAACAACACGAACTCCTGGATGATACGCAGTTCGGTTTCCGGAGGGGACACGGAACCGAAACAGCGCTGATAAAGGCCTCCGATGAAATTAGAAACATCTTGGATTCGGGAGGAGCAGCAGTGCTCATTCTGTTGGATCTCTCGGCGGCCTTTGACACGGTCGACCATGCCATCTTGGTCGACCGTGTCACAGCCCTGGGGATTAACAATCTGGCCAAAGATCTTATAGCTTCTTTTTTAGCTAACCGCAAACAGGCAGTTAAACTGGGCAACTATTATTCACCGACTTCTAAACTGCCATGCGGGGTCCCCCAAGGATCGTCGTTAAGCCCTGCGCTTTTTAACATTTATGTTGCAGACCTGGAAAGGGTCATAAAATCTCATGGGATGCGCCTATTTACCTACGCTGATGACACCCAACTTGTGCTGGCGGTGCATAAGAACGGCCCAGTGGTGGCAGCTAAGTTTCAGGAGGGGATACTGGAGGTACAAGCTTGGATGCACAGTAATTGCCTAAAACTGAATGCGGAGAAAACGGAGGTTATGACCTTTGGTAACATCTCTCCAGAATGGTCCCCGATTTGGTGGCCTACTCAGATGGGTCCTCCTCCGGTCCCAGTGGCAAAGGTCAGGAATCTTGGAGTGATCTTTGATAAACATCTGTCCTTCAAACATCATGTAAATAAGGTTGTTTCAGTTGCCTTTTTTACGTTGAAAAAGATAAAAAAGCTGCTACCGTACTTACCAGCATCAGCTGGAAAAACACTAATTACCACCTTGGTGTTTTCCAAGCTTGACTACGGAAATGTCCTCTTTCTCAACACTCATAAATATATTCCGAACAAGCTCCAATCTGTTCAAAATATGGCAGCCAGAATCCTTCTCAACATTCCAAGGCGCCAGTCCATCTCGGCAGCTATACGCCATCTTCATTGGCTAAGAGTGGAGAGCAGGATCAAATTTAAGGCCTTATGTATTGCCTATAAGGCCATTCATCATACTTGCCCGAAGTTTTTAAGAGAGGCATTTCAGCTATACACCCCTATAAGGAACCTAAGATCAGCAGCTAGTTGTCTACTATCTGTTCCCCGAACAAGAACCGCCACCTGGGGAGACAGACGTTTCTTGGTAGCAACTCCCAGACTGTGGAACTCTCTCCCCTCACATATCAAAACTGCTCCTACTCTCATTTGTTTTCGTAAGGCATTGAAGACTTGGCTCTTTAACCAATAAGTTTGTGTGCTGACCACTGTATCCTAAAGCATCATACTGCGCCTAGACACCCTTGGGTAGTAGCTGCGCATTAAAAATTCCATAAATAAATAAAATAAATACATCTTTTTGCCTCTACCTCCTGTATTTTTGATGCTGTGCTGGATTTCGTTTTTGCTGGTTTAGATGCTTTGGACACTCTGCCACTGCTGATCAGTGCCAAAGTGTAAGTGCTCCCTTTGTAAATTGCTATTCTGATTGGATATACGTGTTTGGAATATTTGTTTCACCATGAAGTCCCTAGTAAAGTGCACAGGGTGTGCCAGGGCTGGTGATGACTAATGCTACTAGTGGGCCTGCAGCACTGATTGTGCCACCCACAGGAGTAGCTCTAAAATGGTGTCTCGGGCCTGCCACTGCAGTGCCTATGGGCAGTTTAGAAACTGCCATGTCCTCCTGGTCAGTGTCCCCACTGACCAGGCCTAACCCTTCCCTTTTCATGCACATCAGTCACCCTTATGGAAGGCCCAAGGTACCCCCCTGGGCAGGGTGCAGTGTATGTGTAAGGTAGAGCATGTACTAGTGCAGGTGACATGCTCTGGTAGTGAATTACAGCCATTTTTGTTTTTCACTATTGTAAGGCTATCTTGCTCCATTGGTTAACTTGGGGGATGCTGGCTACAGTGGCTTCCAGCATTTCTTCCCATAGGAACAAGATAGGACATAAGTATCTAGTATCCCTGAACTCAGAATTTAATAACACATCTTTTAGGAAAGGTTGTTTTTAAATCCTGTGTTTGAGAACAGCACTTTTTGTCTGACCCTTCTGTTTGCCTTGGCCTGTTTGTGTATTGACTGTATGGTTTGTGAGTGACAGGGGCTGGGGATTCCCCAGGAGGCTGGCTGAGTCAGCCCTAGGCTGAATGACTGCATCTGCAACCGGAGTGGTGAGAGGAGTTAGCACCTGGGCCTGAATAGGGCTGTGCCTGCCTGCCACAATGCTGGCTCCACCTCCTGCTGGGCGGCTGACGACCCTGCCTCTCACTCTGAAAGGAAAGAAGCAGCCAGCAAAACAAAGTACTCAGGATCCACCCAGAACTGGTTCAGACCGGGCTCAGGGCCCACATGCACTAAGAGAACAAAGACTTTAGGGGTATAAGTACAGGACCTGACAACAGAAAATTAGATCATCCTGGAATCAAGAAGGAACCTCTGCCAAGGAGAAAGCGGACTCTGAAGAAGGAAGACTGTCCTGCTGTTGCTCTGCTGGAGTGACCTGCTGTTGCTTTGCTGCCAAGGAGAGGGTAAGGACTTTGCTGTGTGCTGTGTCCCCTGTCTTGAAGGAATCTCCAAGGGCCTGAGAAGAGCTGGCTCCCTGTTCTGAAGTCCCAGGAACAAAAGGACTTCACCCCAACTTCCCTGAATTCTGCTGAGAGAGTTCTGTCCTTCCTAGAGTGCTTGATCCAGTTGTGGGGCCTCTGGAAGTTGCACCTGTGCTGGGAAGCTTGAAACTAAACTTGAGTGACTTTTGCATCTGAAAAGTGTTGCATCGCTCGCTTGCGCAGCGCATCCCCGACAGTGCGAGAAGTTTCCCGCCGCTACGAAGGTCGAGATCATCGCAGCGCCTGACGACGCTGCCAGAGCCGTCGCATCCTTCGTTTGCGGGACGCACCCAGTCGGTGCGGGAAGCCGAATATCGCTGTGAGTGTCGTCGCAGAGCCTGTCGTTGCTGGGTGAGATCGCCGCACCGCTTGCTTGCGGACCGCATCACGTCACTGCGAGCTTCGTCGCAGGACCATCGCATCGAGGAGCTGCGAGAGAGAGGATCACCGCTGGACCGCGCATCGTCGCCCCGGAGATCGTCACAGCCCCTACGAGATCGTCGCATCGTGCCTTTGCGAGACCAAATTTCCTACGGAACCTACGCACCGGAATCCATACAAGTGGCCTTCCTCCCCATACAGACCGGATGCGTCGTAACACGCCCGCTGCTGCAGCGGGGCTGTCTCATCGCCTCCCCAGGGTCTCGGGAGCAAAGCATCGCTTGATTTCCACCGCACCAGCTTCTGCGTTTGGAACTTTGTTGCATCCAAAAGGTACTGGGAGTAAACGTGACGCAACTGTGAACTTTTCACGCATCTTTGGATTATTTTATCGCAACTTAAAGAACTTTGATTACAACCTTAAGAACTCTTTTGAAACCATATTCTTGAACTGTGTATGTTGGATTTTTGTCGTTTTGGTCTTGTGTAGTTTAGAATAAATATCTTTATTTTCCTAAACTGTTGTGGAATCAGTTTGTGGTGTTTTCACTGTGTTACTGTGAGTGTTGGTACAAATACTTTACGCATTGCCTCTGGTTAGCCTAGACTGCTCGTGCCAAGCTACCTAGAGGGTGAGCAGGGGTTATCTCAAAGGGTTATCTCCTTGCCCTGACTAGAAGCAATGGTCCCTATTTGGACAGTGGTACCTACCTCTGCCAACTAGAGACCCCCAGTTCTAACATTGGTGGTCAGGCGGTGGGATTTGAACTTGTATTTGTACTTGACCCACAGTAATTGGTGTACATCACTAGTCAGTGCAGACCACTACGCCACCACATACTACTGGTTTTTGATTTTTTCTATTTTTGAGTAACTCTTCCAAGCATCATGTCTGTGAATGGGAAGGCACCCAGTAAGGAGGCAGAAGTGGAATTGGAGTTTGCCATTGGAGATTTGTATTCATACAAAGGTGAGCAACTTAGGAAATGCTGCCTTGAGTTTGAGTGCCCCATAAAAAGCGCCTACAGAAAGGAGGAGCTGCAGAGAATCATTGAAGGCCCATTGGGAGGCACAAGAGGGAAATAATGTGAATGGAGAAAATGGTTTTCAAGTCACAGATCTGCCAGTGGCTAGAGTAGGATCAGGAGCTGGCAGTAACCACTCCGGTAGGGGCCTCACCCCAGAAGAGTTACAAGAGAATCAGAGAGTGAGAGAATATGACTTGGAAGTCATGAAAATGAAACTGAGGCAATTGGAGTTGGAGAAAGAAAGGGCAGCGGAAGACCAGAAAGAGGCCCGTGCCCTAGAGGAGAAGAAATTGCTTCTGGCTCATGAGTTGAGCATGAGAGAACTGGATCTGAAAGCCAAGGAGGTGGATGCCAGTTCAAATGGTGGCATCGCGCAGCCAGTGCATGGGGGTAAAGTATATATTCCCAAAGACCTGGTACAGAATTACCATAGGAATGAGGATATTTATGCCTGGTTCACTTCGTATGAAATTGCATTGAAGATGAATGGTGTGCCTGATCAGTATTGGGGGGCGGGCCTGTGGAAACATTTTGAGGCTTCTGGGAGGAGTGCTCTAGAGCCCTTGGAGATGTCAGGTACCATGACCTACCCCAATATGAAGGAGGCCTTATGCCTCAGATATGGCCTTACTCCAGAGCAGTATAGACTGCAGTTTAGAAACTCCAAGAAGAGAGTCTGAGACTTGGATGGAGTGTGTGAATTTGTACTCGTGTGCACTGGAAGGTTGGATGAAGGGCAGTAAAGTAACTGATTTTAAGGGGTTGTTGCATTTAATCAGTTGGGAGCACTTGAGTAGTCTTTGTGTTCCAGAGCTGCGCAAGCATCTTTTAGACAGCAAGCTGACAGACCCCATTGAGCTTGCTAGGAATGCGGACCGCTGGACCAGTACCAGGGTCCACAGAGGAATTGTGGGTACCACAGCCAAAGGTGGGCAGGGTCCCCAGTAGAAGAGTGGGGGGAGGGGGGGAGGGGGGGGACAAGGGTAACCAAAAGGAGTTCTCAGAAGGGCCCCAAAATAGTTCCCAGGGAAAGGAATCCCAACCCCCCAACCCTAAACAGCCATGGCCCTCTAAGGGCAGGCGGGACAAGAGAGACAGAAGATATAACCAGGGTCTCCTTAACTGCTATCACTGCAATGAGGTGGGCCACATCGCTCCAAAATGTCCCAAGAAGAAGCCCGCACCCACTGGTGCTCCAGCCCCAGGGTTAGCAAGTGTAGCTTTGGGTGGGGATTTGATTTCTAGTGGGGAGGTGGGCTTAGCAGTTATGTCTGTTGTCTCTCTAGGAGACCGAGAGATGGTCCCAGAAACCTTACTGCCCTCTAACACTAAGGAATATGGGCGGAAGGTGACCATCAGTGGGAGGGAGGTTGAGGCTCGTGAGAGACACAGGAGCCAGCGTGACATCTGTGAGGTGTCAGTGGGTGTCTGAAGAGCAAATCATCCCTGATGTACTCCGCCCTGTAGTGGCAGCTGACAGCTCAGTGCGCCTCTGCAAGCTGGCGCGGGTTCCCTTTGCATGGGGAGGAGTCTCTGGTCTTTTGGAAGTAGTTGTCAGTGATGCCTTGCCTGTAGACTGTCTGTTAGGTAACGACCTGGAGAGTTCTCCCTGGAAGGATGTAGAACACAGAACTCACTTGGAGATGTTGGGTCTGCCTGCGTGGATCTGCGTGACCACGTGTGCTATGGCAGCCAGAAAGGGTGATTCAGCAGAACTGGAGCCTGAAACAGTGACCCAGAGACCTGCCAGGAGAGGAATAGGCAGGGGGGCGGGAAACCCGCCACAGCAGTTCCCACTGTCCAGGAAGGAGCAGAACCTGAGGGAGATGCCCTGGAACCTACAGGGGAACAGGTGGCCGAACTGGGAGACCTACCTGAGCTGACCCATTAGCAGCAAGAAGGTGGTCCCTCCAGGGAGGAGTTCTGCCAGGCGCAGAAGGAATGCCCTTCCCTCATTGGTCTGCGGCAACAGGCTGTAGGTCAGGCAGCAGGTGGAGCAGTCAGAGACCACTTTATCTACTGGGAAGATGACCTACTATATAGCGAACCTAAGTTTGCTGACCCCGATGCAGCCCGTGTGCTGGTGGTACCCAAGCACTTCAGAAACTTCCTAATGGGTCTGGCTCATGACGTGCCTCTTGCAGGACATCTGGGGCAAGACAAGACTCTGAACCGGCTTGTCACCCACTTCCACTGGCCCCAGATGAGAAAGCATGTTGGTTCCTTTTGCAGATCTTGCCAAACCTGTCAAGCTAGTGGCAAGACTGGAATGAAGTTGAAGGCACCCCTTCAACCCTTCCCAGTGGTGAGCACCCCTTATGAGCGGGTGGGAATAGACATAGTAGGGCCCCTGGACCCCAAGACCGCCTTAGGCAACAGGTTCATCCTGGTCTTGGTGGACCATACAAACCGGTACCCGGAAGCAGTCCCTCTCAGGACAATCACACCACCTGTGGTGGGCCGTGCATTGATGGGGATCTTTTCCCGTGTGGGGTTCCCCAGAGAGGTGGTCTCCGACCGGGGTACCAACTTCATCTCTAGGTACATGAAGTCTCTGTGGGAGGAGTGTGGGGTAACTTATAAGTTCACCACTCCTTACCACCCTCAAGGAAATGGGTTGGTTGAAAGGTTCAACCGGACCCTAAAAGGTATGATTATGGGCCTAGCGGAGCCCATGAGACGTAAGTGGAACGTCTTGTTACCATGCCTGTTGTTTGCCTACAGGGAGGTGCCTCAGAAGTAAGCATGGGCGGAAAATCCGTTTCGCTCGCGGATTTTGCGGATTTTCGGGAAATTCGCAATCCGCGAGATTCGCGAATCTCCCGCAAAATCCGCGAGCTGCGGATTTTGCTCGCACTGCTCGCACTGTTCGCGTGAGTTCGCGGCTTCCCAGTACAACTTCGCGCCCCGCGAATAAGTGCAAAATTGCAGAAATACGATCTAATCAAAACTGAAACTACTTACCAGGTTCAAAAGTTCAGGCTCATCATTAGTAGCCATTTCCTGTAGTGCTTGCTGAGGGGCCCCTCCAGAGTTCAGTTGCCAGTTGCAACTATTATGTGACCCTGCTCTGAACCTCAGAATAGTTACACATATGCCACAAAGGTCCTGAATTACAGCTAAGGGAGACAAGCAGGAGCCAGGCTGGCAGTTCAAATCCATTAATCAGCCCCTAATTCATTATTGTCAGTTGGGGCAGGGCAGGTGTTGTAACTAATTTTGCAACAATGAAAGCACTTAGCAAGTGCAAAAGTTCACTAATCAGGAAGCACTAAGGAAGCAGGTGCCAGCTAAAAAAATATTCTGTGACACATTAATCAGCCCCAAATTAATTCAGGTCACTTGAGGCAGGGAAGGTGTGCTTGCGTTGCCACAATAATGTACACTGACTGGACAACCAGAGGGTGCTGTGATGAAACAGAGGGTGGCATGGGTGGGCCAGAGGGTGGCATGAGTAGTCAGAGAGTGGCAGTGGTGACAGAGAGTGGCAGTGATGAAGAAGAGTGTCCCAAACAGGCTGGACACGTAGAAACAACAAGTTCGCGAAACTTGCGACCCGACAGGTAAGTTCGCAATTTGCGACTTTGTACAAAACCCTCGCGAACTGGCAGAAACCCGCGCAAACACAAAAAAAAAAAATCGCGAGAATTCGCGGATTTTGCGGATTGCGAGTTCGCAAATCCGCAAAATTCGCGAACGCGAGATTCGCAAAATTCGCCCATGCTTACTCAGAAGTCCTTAGGGTTCAGTCCCTTTGAACTCCTGTATGGCCACCCTGTTAGAGGACCTCTCTCACTGGTGAAGGAGGGTTGGGAAAAGTCCCGTTGGAAAACCCCCCAGGATGTGTTCAGCTATGTGCTGGCCATCCGCAACCAGACACAACGCTTCAGGAAGCTCGCTCAGGCGAACCTAGAAGCAACCAGGAAGAAATGAAAAGATGGTACGACCAGAATACCACTCTGGTCGAATTTCAAACTGGGCAGAAAGTGTGGGTGATGGCGCCAGTGGAGCCCTGCGCGCTCGAAGACAAGTGGACTGGGCCATATGAGGTGGTGGAAAGGAAGAGTGAGGTAACCTACCTGGTTAACCTGAGGACTCCCAGGCAGCCCCTGAGAGTCTTGCATGTGAACTGCCTCAAACCACTCTTTGAGAGGTCTGAAGTGACAATGCTCATGGCTACAGATGCAGGAATGGAAGAGGATAGTGATCCTCTCCCTGATCTCCTGGCAGTTAAGGAGCAAGATGGGTCAGTGGATGGTGTGGTCCTCTCGCCCACCCTGACCCCAGAACAGCAGAGTGACTGTCGCCAAGTGTTGGGTCAGTTCTCCTCCCTGTTCTCCCTGACCCCGGGAGTCACCAACTGGTGCGTCCATGATGTGGACACTGGAGACAGTCTGCCTGTGAAACAAAAATTTTACAGGGTAGCTGACAAGGTCAGGGCCAGCATCAAGGAAGACGTTTCCAAGATGTTGGCGCTAGGGGTGATTGAGCCCTCCAACAGCCCCTGGGCTAGCTCAGTGGTCTTGGTGCCCAAGAAAGCTGCTACGCCCGGTGGCCCTCCAGAACTCCGGTTTTGTGTGGAATACCGTGGGCTCAATGCGGTCACGAAGACTGATGCACACCCCATCCCCAGAGCTGATGAGCTCGTGGATCGGTTGGGAGCTGCCCAGTACCTCAGTACATTCGATTTGACTTCTGGGTACTGGCAGATTGCCTTAACTGATGGGGCCAAAGAGAGGTCAGCATTTTCAACGCCAGAGGGGCACTTCCAGTTCCGAGTCATGCCCTTTGGGTTGAAAAATGCCCCTGCCACCTTCCAGAGACTGGTTAACCAGGTACTGTCCGGGCTGGAGGAATTCAGCGCCGCATACCTGGATGATATTGCTGTGTTCAGCTCTACGTGGGAGGAACACTTGCAACACCTCTGCGAAGTGTTGAAGGCTCTGCAAAGGGCAGGCCTCACTATCAAGGCCAGATAGGGCAGGGA
Organism: Lissotriton vulgaris; assembly: GCF_964263255.1. Classification (NCBI taxonomy): domain Eukaryota; kingdom Metazoa; phylum Chordata; class Amphibia; order Caudata; family Salamandridae; genus Lissotriton; species Lissotriton vulgaris. The sequence goes on from NC_141693.1 coordinate 1,796,807,729, forward strand.
TCTGTGGTGTATTTGGGACACCAGGTGGGGAGCGGCCAGGTGGCGCCCCTACAGGCGAAGATTGATACCATTCTGGCTTGGGAGCCCCCAAAGACCCAGACAGAGGTGAGAGCCTTTTTAGGACTCACCGGGTATTACAGACGGTTTGTCAAGGAATATGGCACCATTGTCGCCCCCTTGACAGAACTCCCTTCCAAGAAGTTGCCCTAAAGAGTGGACTGGACTGAAGCCTGCCAAACTGCTTTTGATGCCCTAAAAACTACCATGTGCACAGCACCGGTGCTCAAGGCACCCGACTTTTCCAGTGAGTTCATAGTGCAGACAGACGCTTCAGAGCATGGTGTGGGAGCAGTACTCTCACAAATCACTGAGGAGGGAGGAGACCAGCCGGTAGCTTTCATTAGTAGGAGGCTACTCCCCAGGGAACAGAAGTGGAGTGCGATTGAGAGAGAGAGAGAGGCATTTGCTGTGGTCTGGGCTCTGAAGAAGCTGAGGTCCTACCTGTTTGGGACTCACTTCCGTGTTCAGACCGACCACAGGCCCCTCGGTGGTTAATGCAGATGAGGGGTGAGAACCCAAAACTGTTGAGGTGGTCCATCTCCCTACAGGGAATGGACTTTACGGTGGAACACCGCCCTGGTACAGAACACGCCAACGCTGATGGTGTGTCCAGGTCTGTCCAAGAGGGTGGGTAGTTCTCCCCACTTTGAGCTGGAGGGGACACATGTTAGACCTGGCATCTTTGGCGTGGTTCCCCCCTATCTTTTTGCCTCTACCTCCTGTATTTTTGATGCTGTGCTGGATTTCGTTTTTGCTGGTTTAGATGCTTTGGACACTCTGCCACTGCTGATCAGTGCCAGAGTGTAAGTGTTCCCTATGTAAATTGCTATTCTGATTGGATATACATGTTTGGCATATTTGTGTCACCATGAAGTCCCTAGTAAAGTGCACAGGGTGTGCCAGGGCTGGTGATGACAAATGCTACTAGTGGGCCTGCAGCACTGATTGTGCCACCCACAGGAGTAGCTCTAAAATGGTGTCTCAGGCCTGCCACTGCAGTGCCTATGGGCAGTTTAGAAACTGCCATGTCCTCCTGGTCAGTGTCCCCACTGACCAGGCCTAACCCTTCCCTTTTCATGCACATCAGTCACCCCTATGGTAGGCCCAAGGTACCCCCCTGGGCAGGGTGTAGTGTATGTGAAAGTTAGAGCATGTACTAGTGCAGGTGACCTGCTCTGGTAGTGAATTACAGCCATTTCCGTTTTTCAGTATTGTAAGGCTATCTTGCTCCATTGGTTAACATGGGAGATGCTGGCTACAGTGGCTTCCAGCATTTCTTCCCATAGGAACAAGATGGGACATAAGTATCTAGTATCCCTGAACTCAGAATTTAATAACACATCTTTTAGGAAAGGTTGTTTTTAAATCCTGTGTTTGAGAACAGCACTTTTAGAAAGTTGCTGTTCTCTTGTCTGGCCTTTCTGTGTGCCTTGGCCTGTTTGTGTATTGACGGTCTGGTTTGTGAGTGACAGGGGCTGGGGATTCCCCAGGAGGCTGGCTGAGTCAGCCCTAGGCTGAATGACTGCATCTGCAACCTGAGTGGTGAGAGGAGTTAGCACCTGGGCCTGAATAGGGCTGTGCCTGCCTACCACAATGCTGGCTCCACCTCCTGCTGGGCGGCTGAAGACCCTGCCCCTCAATCTGAAAGTAAAGAAGCAGCCAGCAAAACAAAGTACTCAGGATCCACCCAGAACTGGTTCAGACCGGGCTCAGGGCCCACATGCACTAAGAGAACAAAGACTTTAGGGGTACAGGACAGGACCCCTGACAACAGAAAATTAGATCATCCTGGAATCGAGAAGGAACCTCTGCCAAGGAGAAAGCTGACTCTGAAGAAGGAAGACTGTCCTGCTGTTGCTCTGCTGGACTGACCTGCTGTTGCTGTTGCTTTGCTGCCAAGGATAGGGGAAGTACTTTGCTGTGTGCTGCGCTCTACTCACCTGCAAGGGTCTCAAGGCGCTTGTACGAATACCGCTGTGGAACCCATCCTGGCTTTCCCTGTGAGGCGTACACTCCTGGGCACCCCCAAGGTGGAGGCCAGGCATCCTTAGCGTTGTGGGCGCCGTTGTGGAGATTAAGCAAGCTATTGCCCAGAGTTGCAGAGTGGGACTCCATGACTGGAATATGCACCGAGGCGAGAATTATCAGGTCCGTGGAATTTTGAGCCCTAGACCCGCCGAGGCGGGGAATTGAACCCTGGTCCCGGGCTAGACCTCTGCATCAGGGTCTGCCGCTCGAATCATTGAACCACACCTAGAGTGCTTGAACCAATTGTGGGGCCTCTGGAAGTTGTACCTGTGCTGGGAAGCTTGAAACTAAACTTGAGACTTTTGCATCTGAAAAGTGTTGCATCGCTCGCTTGCGGAGCGCATCCCCGACAGTGCGAGATGTTTCCCGCCGCTACGAAGGTCGAGATCGTCGCAGCGCCTGACGCTGCTGCCAGAGCCGTCGCATCCTTCGTTTGCGGGACGCACCCGATCGGTGCAGGAAGCTGAACATCGCTGTGAGTGTCGTCGCAAAGCCTGTCGTCGATGGGTGAGATCGCCGCACCGCTTGCTTGCGGACCGCATCACGTCACTGCGAGCATCGTCGCAGAACCATCTCATCGAGGAGCTGCGAGAGAGAGGATCACCGCTGGACCGCGCATCGTCACCCCGGAGATCGTCGCAGCCCCTACGAGATCGCGCATCGTGCCTTTGCGAAACCAAATTTCCTACAGAACCTACGCACCGGAATCCATACAAGTGGCCTTCCTCCCCATACAGACCGGATTCGTCGCAACACGCCCGCTGCTGCAGCGGGGCTGTCGCATCGCCTCCCCAGGGTCTAAGGAGCAACGCATCGCTTGTTTTCCACCGCACCAGCTTCTGCGTTGGGAACTTTGTGGCATCTAAAAGGTACTGTGAGTAAACGTGGCGCAGCTGTGAACTTTTCACGCATCTGTGGATTATTTTATCGCAACTTAAAGAACTTTGATTACAACCTTAAGAACTCTTTTGAAACCATATTCTTGAACTGTGTATGTTGGATTTTTGTCGTTTTGGTCTTGTGTAGTTTAGAATAAATATCTTTATTTTCCTAAACTGTTGTGGAATCAGTTTGTGGTGTTTTCACTGTGTTACTGTGAGTGTTGGTACAAATACTTTACGCATTGCCTCTGGTTAGCCTAGACTGCTCGTGCCAAGCTACCTAGAGGGTGAGCAGGGGTTATCTCAGAGGGTTATCTCCTTGCCCTGACTAGAAGCAATGGTCCCTATTTGGACAGTGGTACCTACCTCTGCCAACTAGAGACCCCCAGTTCTAACAATGACCAACTCTTTGTTGGTTACGTGGGCGCTAAGAAGGGATGGGCGGTGCACAAACAGAGCAGCTCTCGGTGGGTAGTGTATCAAGGCATGCTACTCTTTGGCTAAGAAGGAGCCTCCTGTTGGGCTGAGGGCCCATTCCACACGGCCGGGGAGTCCCCTTGCAGGACATCTTTCAGGCAGCTACGTGGGCCTCGCTGCACACGTTCGCAAGCCACTACTGCCTGGACAGCAAAGTCCGGAGGGATGGCTTCTTTGGCCGTTCCGTCCTCCAGGACTTTCTGGTGTGATTGTTGGTTATCAGACCCACCACCGGGGTTGGTATTGCTGGGGTATCTATTCTAAGATAAGCAATCTAATACTAACCTGTTTCTTTCAGATGCACAAGTTACTTACCTTCGGTAACAATATATCTGTAAGAAATAGTAGATAGTATTAGATTCCTTACCGCCCCACCCATCCTCCCCGTTCTGCGAACCGATATCTAGGGTTAAGGTCATCCCCTTTCAGGGCACTAGTTTCATGGCACCAGTGTTTGTTTTTATTATGGCTCTGCGTTTCTGGCGCGGAAAAGCTGTGTATAAGAACTGACGTCAGTGTGCGAGGGCGGCGTCTAAGTACTCCGGCGACGTCATCCCGGCACCGACGACGGACGCGGAGCCGCAGACGACGCCTACCGACGTGCAAGGGTACTGCTACGCAAAAGTTTCCGGAACCAGTCTGACGCCTGGGGATATTCTAAGGTAAGGAATCTAATACTGACTACTGTTTCTTAAAGATATATCGTTACCAAAGGTAAGTAACTTGTGCGTTAAGGTCATCCCTTTCAGGGCCCTAGTTTCAATGCACCAGTGGTCAGTATCTTGCATGGCTCTGCGTTCCTGGCGCAGTCTTGTACAGATCTGACCTCAGCGCGTCTAAGTAGCTCCAGCGACGTCATCTCGGCGACTACGACGCCCACCACTTACGCAGAGCCATATGACGCCTACTGACGCGCAGGGGTACTGCTGACGAAAACTTTCAGGATCCAGTCTGACGCTTGGGGATATTCTAAGGTAAGGAATCTATCACTAACTAATGTCTCTTACAGATATATCGTTATACAAGTAAGTAACTTGTGCATTAGTGCAGGGTGCTACACTTACATAAGTGAGCACCACATACTGAGCCAGCGTCCCACACTGGCTGCTCGAATAACATTGCAGACTTAAGGAGGAAGGTAGAAAGCTAATAACTGCACCACTCAATCCCCACGCTGCTGCGACAGAAGATCCTCCTGAAGGGGTAGCCTGATCGGAGGAAAGGCATACAGGAGGCCTGAGCTCCACTTGAGTCAAAAATAGTCTCAGAACGAGAGCCTGCTTGGGAACTCCAGTATTTTCGGTCGAGGTGAACAGATCTAAACAAGGCTCTCCCTACTGCTGAAAGAGACCTTGCGCCATACCTATGGGTGGAGACTCCATTTGTGATCCACTAGGCATTGACTGCTGAGTTTGCAGGAGGCCATGAGGCCCAGTAGCCTCAAGTCACTTTCACCGAAATCCAGGACAGAGGCTGAAACATCAGTATCATAGCCCGAATATCCCAGACTTGTTGCTTGGGAGGATAAGCCTGAAACTGCACTGTGTCCAGAACAGCTCAGATGAAAGGGAGCATCTATGAGGGAGTCCGGTGTGACTTCAGCATGTTAATAGTGAAGCTCCGCGAATGCAGGAGGTTCACCACAGTGTGGAGGTGTGAGACGACACCATGAGGCAAACCCGCCTTCAGCAGCCTGTTTTCGAGATAGGGGAAGACTGGTACCCCCTAATCTGTGCAGATGAGCTGCGACCATCACCATGGTTGACACCTGAAGGGCCCTGGTAAGGCCAAAAGGGAGCACGTTGAACTAAAATGTTTGTGTTGTCTCTGACCTTGCAAGGACCTTAAGTGGGCACCATTAAAGGTCCTCCATCTACCCTTTGGGCTCTTTGACATGCTGTACTTCTTAAAATCACCTTTTGTGATGAGGCCTACAAAAGGTTTGACCCACATGTTTCCGTGTAAACCCTTTTTTTGATGCCTTGGTAGGATCTAGGTTTCATCCTGACTTTGCTCTTGTGTACTCACTTCAAGCTGATGCACAGCTGCTCTTTGCGTTTTCTGACTATTTATACTGTTTTTCTTGTTGCGATTAATCTGAAAGACACAGTGTATATTCTTTACCTTAGAATTTCCCCCCAGGTGTCAGACTGGGCCCAGAGAATTTTTCTAAGCAGTACCCCTGCACGTCGGTAGGTGGTGTCGTTGGACTACTTGGATGCCGGCCCTGCGCGCTGACATCAGTTTCGTTTTTCGCGCCAGACTAGCACAGATCCGGAGAGAGCTACCCCTTATCCACTTTTTGGCGAGCTTTTTTGCAACGTTTTTTGAATTCTTTTCAAGTCTGTCTACTCCTGGTGCGGAGGGGATGTCCCAACGTCTGACCAGTTACAAGCCTTTCGTGTCCTGTCACAAAATGATGTTGATGACTGACTCGCACCTCGTATGCTTGTGGTGTCTGGAGCACAACCACGACCCGAAGTCCTGCTCGGACTGCAGGGCCATGCACTCGAAGACTTTGCGGGAGCATTCCCGAAAGTTGTTGGAGGCCTAGTAGTCGTCTCCGCATCGCTCAAGCTCTCGTTCGAGAGGAAGGTCTTACATAGTCGACAAATTATCACAACTGGACAGAGTAATAGGTAAACCTGTCCCTTCACAAACATTGCGATTCCCTAAACTCGTATTTTACTGTGAAAATTGTCACTATCAAAAGCAGTATTCCACCTCCCACACCCTCAACAACTTTCCCTATCTCGAAGAGACGTGGAGGCAGCACCAAATTCAAAGTAATTTCCAGAGGCATTGAATCGTATAAAAAATATTTTTTTCTTTATTGATTTTTTCTTTTGAAGGTGCACAAGACAGCCAACGCGTTTCGCTCCCCAAACTTGGGAGCTTCGTCAGGGCAAGGTCAAGTGAGCTGAAACCTATGTGGGGTTTTTTTCTAGGTCAAATTGTATGGCTTGATAGGCGCAAAATCGATATTTTTTTATTTGAACGGAATCCAGTTGAACAAAGATATTGCTCAGGGAAAAAAAGGAAGAAATGACTAATTTCTCCACTTATAAGTCCAAAGAGCGTCAAGGGGGCCGTAGTTAATGACAGTCAGAGTGCAATAGTGTGCAAGTTCCTATAGATGTCACATGTGTTCCATATTCATATCGACTAGTATAAAAAGCGTCACGGAGATAAGCAGTCCTTGATAAGCTGCACAATTTAATGGGTCTCACGTTACAGTGACAGACGAACCGGCCCCCAGTTCGTCTGTCACCGTAACGTGACATCAAAGATATCTGAAGGGATCTCCCTTGGAGTGAAGGAGTCGCTCCCCTGCATCTACAGGCACCACAACGTAGCTGATTGGTTTGCTGATCCTGGACGCCTACAGACTCCAACGGGTTCAGTGACACAGGTGGCGGTTCTATCACTCTCTCAAGGCCTGCCCCGTCTTCAGACCGAGTCTGAGGTCAGTATCCCTCATCCACACCGCTGGAATCGAGCCCCTGTGCACCGCTTGGGCTGGCCGTTGCAAAGGCTGGGCGACTCTTGTCTCCAGCGATCTCTAGGTCCTCTCAATGGACTACTCTGGTCCCAGTGGGCTCCCCTGGTTTCTTAGGGCCTGCTCCGACTCACCTGCTCTTGGGGAGTCCCTTGGATCTTGCTGGTCCCAACTTTGTACCTTTTTCGCTTGCCACGTTGTTTGCAGTTGCCAAGGTTTGTTAGTGCACCCGATGTACACCGATTTCTCAACTCTAGACATCCAACAGTTCGTAATTCGCATCTGGTCGTCCACAATGTCGCCTGGTCCACACAGCTGCAGCTCCTAGATCACTGATAACTCTCCTGCATCTCCCGACCTATTTATTATCAGGCACAGCTACTGCCTGGAGCTCATGTCAACCCCACCAAACATCCCAGCTTGCAGAAGGCGGTTCAGACACTCCGGAACCATGGAGCCAGCACAACATCAGCACTAGGGCAAAGGTGTATGCTCCTTATACTTCCTCATTCCAAAGAATGGCATCTCTCTCAGAACAGTCTCCTTGACCTCCACCCTCTAAAACGAAAGATCATGTCAGAAACTTTCCACATGGTCTCCCTATAGGGTGTCATCTCCCTGCTTCAATGTGGCGTCTTCATTCCCGCTCTGCACTTTAAGGATGCCTATCTTAACATCCCAATTAATCCAGCTCAATGGTCCTACCTCCACTTCATGGTGCGTGGTCTACACTACCAGTTCAAGGTGCTGCCTGCCCTTCAGCCTCACCACAACTCCAAGGGTCTTCACCAACTGTTTAGCCAAGGTAGCCGCTCACCTCCGGGGGGGAGGAACTTGCGCCGTCCACTACTAGCTGATAAAGAGTAGAAGCAGACAAGAATGTCTAGCCCACACTTAGGCTTCAATCTCCCACCTTTTAGAGCGTAGGGTTCACAGTGAATTCCACAAATGTCTCACTGTGAACCACACTGTGTCCAACGCTTCCTACGGTCAGTCTTCAACTCAGTCATGGGCAGAACTTTCCCCAACCCTGAGAGGTTGCAAGCATTCCAACAGCATCTACCTCTTTTTAAGCTGCTCCATCCACCCTCAGTTCACACAGTTGTGCACTGGCCAGGAATTATGGCTTCCTGCATTACCGTAGTGCCCCACGCCAAATTTCAGATGTGCCTGCTTCAGGAGTGCCTCTCAAGCCAGTGGTCACAAGCAGAGAATCAGTTGGAGGATGTAGTGATGGTAAAGACCAGCACCCATCACTCTGAAAAATCAACAATCTTTTGCAGGGCAGGCTCTTCGCTGACCCAGTTCCGCAGGTAGCCATCACCATGGATGCCTCTCTAATTGGCTGGTGAGTACACCTCAACAACGTGAAAGTTCAAGGTCTACGGCCACTTCCTCAACTGGGTCTCCACATAAACCACTTGGAACTGTTATCCATTCATCTAGTTCTCAAATCCTTTCATCAACGGATTGAAGGCAAGGTAGTCCTTGGGTGCACAAACATGTCTGCCATGTTCTGTCTTCAGAAATGAGGCACACACTCCACTGAGCTGTCTGCCTTGGTGCAGAAAATCTGGTGCAGGGCCATCCATCACCTAGTTCATATACTTTGTATCTTCCAGTAGTGGACACCTTTGCAGACCTGTTCAGCAGAGCACAGTAACAAGTCCACAAATGACAACTCCACTCACAAGTCCAACTTTATTACTTCCAGAGATGGGGCACCCCAGACATTGACCTTTTCGCCACATGCGAAAACTCAAAATACCTAAACTTCCCAGTCTCATACCCAGCTCTCCCTCGTGCTGCCAGCCTACGGCTGCTTTGCTCTCCCGTCCTCGCCATACCTTCTGGGCTCATGTTGCCCTCTCTGCTGACCCCCTGTTACTTGTTTTCGCTTCTCCTCTTGATTGTGCTTTTCTCTTTAGTGCTTTCCTCTTTTATTTGTGCTTTTCTCCTTTGTGCCTTTTCTCAGATTGTGTTCTTCTCTTTGTGCTTTTCCCTATTAATGCTTTCCTTTTTAATTTTTGCTTTTCTAATTTTTTCTTTTCTCTCGTACTGTCCTTTTCTCATAACTGAGTTATGGGACCTCATCACCAGCCTCATAGCCAACATTGTGTTCCTCACCAAGACCTGGCTTAAACCTGCCTCCGTTGTTGACATTGCCACAGCCATTCCAGCCGGATATAAAATTATATGCCAGAAACAACCTGGCAAATCGGGAGGAGGAATAACTATTGTCCACAAAGAGACCATGTAGTGTACCAATACCCCCATGGAACACACCGCTTCAAGCTCCACACAGAAGACAATATAGCACCCTCACATACCAACACCTGGGGCTGCACTCCAGCTTCAGCAAACCCATGGCAGACTTCATTGCACCCCTCATCCTGGACTCGGAGGACTACATCTTCCTTGGCCTGACCCAAATCGTCCTCGACCCCACGCACACCGCAGGGCACATGCTGGACCCCATTTTCACCGCACCAGCGTCCAATACAGCCATGTCACAGAACTCACCGACCACTCAATCGCCCCCTTCAGCATCTCCAGCCCTCACACCGCCACCCCCAGGATAGCCAGTGTCCCCCACTGACATTGAATACATTTTCAGAGACCTGCCGGATGCACTTCGTCAACACATCCATCCCAGCCGCTGCCCCCAAACTGGAACAGGGAATTAAGAAGTCAACACTTGAATCATCAACTTGCCCAACAGCATCGCCCCCATCAAGAGCAACAATCACAGAAGATCGGCCAGCTGGTACACACAAGAACTCAGAGCAGTTAAACATGACAGCAAAGAGCTGGAGAGGAGATGCCACGCCAGCAAGGACACACCTGACAGGACAGTTTACAAAACCCATTTAAAGCTCTACTTCAGCCTGCTGATGGCAACAAAGAAGACAGCCTTAGCCAAACACATCGAAACCAGCACGAACAACAGCAAGGAACTTATCAATTTCATTAAGGAGTTGTCCAACCCGGAAGCCAGTGAAACAACATCACAGCCTTACAAGAGCTATGTGACAACCTCGCTGACTTCTTCCATGACAAAGTTGCAACCATATACAGAAACTTTGAACACCAACCCACATCCACGTACTTCTTCAACCGATACGCCTTCACCACAACTAACACAAATCACAGACTGACCACCTGGAACCAGGTCTCCACCCAGGACACCACCTCCATTATGAAATCCATACACTCTGGAGCTCCCACTGACCCATGCCCATACCACATCTTCAGTATTGGACACCAAAGGATCAGGCAAACTCTTCACCCTGCGCAATGCCTCCATCATCATTGAAACATTTCCGGATGCCTGGAAACACCCGGAAGTCAGACGATTACTCAAAAAACCCTCCGTCAATCCCAGCGAACTCTAGAACAACTAGTCACTCTTTGCTCCCATTCCTAGCCAAGGTACTGGAAAAGACAATCAACAAGCAACAGATGACACACCTGGAGCAGAGCCAGCTACTCAGTGTAGGAACGTGACTTTCTGTTGCAGTAACCCCCCACTTTTTGTCAGATTTCTTATGCAGGGTCTGTGTTCTTTCCCAAAAATGTACAATTGTACCCCCAATTTGCACCCCTCTGGCCATTTGTTAGTCTCTTGTAAATAGTACAATGGCTACCAAGGTCACTGTACCAGGGAAGGCCTCTAAGGGCTGCAGCACATATTGTGCAACCCTTCAAGGTACTGTACCTTAAACACTCACACTCTCACTCTCTGTCTCTGTCTCTGTCTGTCTCTCTCTCTCTCTCTCTCTCTCTCTCTCTCTCTCTCTCTCTCTCTCTCTGCCCGTCTCTGCCTGTCTCTCTCTGTCTCTCTCTCTCTGCCTCTCTCTCTCTCTGCCTCTCTCTCTCTCTGCCTCTCTCTCTCTGCCTCTGCAGAAAGCGTGTTTTGGTGCATAGAAAGGCGAGGAGTCTACATGGCACACATACCTGCGTGCCATGCCCTCTGACTATGGTATAGATACGTCACCCCTCTACTGGGTGCACTAGACCACTGGTGAGGGTACAGTTGCATGAGCACTGTACCCTTACAGTGTGTAAGTCCATTCTTGGAAATTGTATGTGCAGTAAAGCCATAATAAGTATATTGTCTGGGAGTTTGTCAGAACGAGCTCTACAGCACCATGATGGCTTTACTTAATTCTGGGAAGTTTGGTAGAAAACGTCTCTGCATAATAGACACACACTGATGCCAGTATTAGATTTATTAAACAGGCAGGGCAGGGGTCAAGAGGAGATCCTGACTTCAGGTTGTCTAGATGTAGATTAAATTGTTCTGAGGTAAGCAGGGGGAAGTTAGTAAGATAACCACCCTGTGGAGTAACGGAGGTTGCAGCTGGTGAAAGTCTCCAGATCAGAGGGGGGCCCTAGGTCATGATTGAGAGCTTCTAGGCTCGAGTAAATGTCTGTGATTTTCTCATGGAAATAATACACACAGTGTGAAGGAGAAACAAAAATTGCATTTATATACCGATTTTCTGTGCAGTTTTGGATAATAGTTACAACTATTTGGTGTGCGTGTATTTTGGTTAAACTATATCAACACTAATAACCTACTTGACCCCTCTCAGAACGTTTTCCGTCCACGACACCGTAAGGAATCTGCCCTTCTGCCGGTCACGGAACACTTGCAGCTCTCATTGGATTTGGGAGGAACCTCTGCCTTGATCCTATCGGACTTAAACGCTGCATTTAATATAGCGTCCCACCAGATTCTTTTGCAGAGCTTGGAGGATATTGGCATCTGTGGCCCGGCCTTTGAGTGGCTCGCTTCATTTCTCTCAGAGCGATCTTTTCAAGTGATTGCCCTCCCTTCTGCTCGCATTTATTTTATTTATTTTATTTTTATTTTAAGAGTTTTATATAGCGCTGGCTAGACCCGGAGGTATCAGAGCGCTTTACGTGAGGTTCCACAAAATTACAAGATTACATCAGTTCCAATTTACATCAGTTGGTAGTCAAACAATTCCAAGAGCATAGAAAACAAGATAAGTGAAGTGTAGAGGGGAAGGGGTAAGGGCAAAGTGGTGGGAGGACATATGGCAGAAAGACGAAGGAAAGTCTGCCCAAAGTCCGGCTGGGTAGGTGACGGTCCCTGGGGAAGTCCCAAAACCCATCTCCTCTATAGCTATCAGGTAGCTCCAGCGGGCTTTGGCCAAATAGCTAGGTCTCAATGGGAAACATTTAAGGAACATGGATGGCAAAATAAATGGAGTGTAGAGGGGAGGGGACAGGGAAGGTGAGAAAGGGAGGATAGGGGAAGAGACAACAAGGAGAGACGAAATGAAATCTGTCTAAAGGCCGACTGGGTAGGTGACGACCAAGGAGGGAGTCCACGACCCATCTCCGCTATAGCTAAACCAGGTAGCTCCATCGGGCATCAGACAAAATAGTTCAATCTCAATACACTTAGAGAGGAGAGAAGGAGAGACTTAAATAGAGGAAGGATGCGGGAAGAGAGGACAGGAGAAATGAAAGGAAGTCTGGCTAAAGACCGACTGGTTAGGTGACGTCCAAGGAGGGAACCCCAGACCTGTCTCCTCTATAGCTAAACCAGGGAGCGCCATCGGGCATCAGACAAAATAGCTAGATATCAAATGACGAGGGGAAATTCACAGGTAAACAGGGAGGGGACTAGGGCCAGGACAGGTGAGGGCAGAGGTCAGTAGCAGGAAAGTGGAGAGTAGAGCAGGGAGGTGTAGGGGTAGGTAGTTCGGTAAAAGTTTGCATGGATCTGCTTCTAGTCATTCAAAAAGCAGGTCCGTTCCTTCTCAGGCGCCATCTTGAGATTAAAACGCTGGGTGCGATTTTCGCCAGAAACCTTGTGTTCCTACGACCGGTTGGAAAGGCGGCCACAGCGTCAGACACTCCCGACCATCTGATGTCCGGAGATGGTTGAAACAGTTGTTTAGGGGGGAATTAAGCGCCTCACTTAGTTGATGAAAGCGTGTGTGCCAAGGGGTCCCGCAGAGCTCTGCTCTGAGCCCAACCCTATGTAACATCTATATTCGACCCTTGGCAGCAGTGGCTAAAGAGAGGGTCTTGACGGTGGTTTCGTACGCAGATGACACACAGCTAGTGATTGCTCTATCCAATAACCCTGCCCAGGATGCCCCTAAATTCAAAGATGATTTAACAGCAGTTGCAGACTGGATAACATCGAACTGCCTCCAACTAAACGTCACCAAATTTAAAATATTGCTAGTGGGCAAAAGCACTAATTTGTGGAGCGAGCAATGGTGGCCTTCTACCCTAGGCCCCCCGCCACACCCAAACAGCCAGTAAAAATCCTGGGCGTTTGGATGGATACGGCACTTACCTTCCAGCCACAAACAAAGGCGGTGGCTGGAGTCTGTTTTGGGCTGCTCTGCGTTCTCAAACCTATGTTGGGTTTCTTTGATGCTAATACTCGACAGGTTATTATCCAGTCCACTATGCTATCTAGTGTCACAGCAAACAAATGATGGATGGAATGCTGACAATGCAAACATTCGCTCCCAATCAAAAGATCTGGGTTCAATCCATCGTTCTTTTCCCACTACGCCACCCAAGTTTGGACCCAGCCATATGCAAATCAGTCTTGACCCTGTGCCCCATGGGAACAGTCCAGACCAAACTCAGGCCAGGTCCTCCCTGGACCAGAAACAAGCCTCCTGGGACCGGGTTCAGGGTATGTCACCCTTCTTCAGCCAGGCTGGCTTGAATCCAGTGGCACAGTGAGCAAGGGACCCACGTCTGGGCATACCCATCCCACTTAGGGCGAAAAGTGATACAGCAAACAAATGTATGACATTGTTCTGCATTCTGTCCATCAATTGTTCTTTTTGCAGTTGTCACCCCGAGTGGGACGGGTATGCCCAGACGTGGGTCCCATGCTCTCCATGCCACTTGAGTCGAGCTATCCTGGCTGATGAGGGGTGAAAGTCCAAAACCGGTCCTAGGATGCTTGTTTCCAGTCCAGGGAGGACCTGACCTGGCAGTTCAGGGTCGACTGTTCCTATTGGGCGCAGGGTCAAGACTGATTTGGATATGGCTGGGTCCAAACTGGAATGGCATGGTTAGCAAAAAAACGATGGATTTAGGCCCAGATCTCTCTACTGGGGTGAATGTATGACATTGTTCTGCATTCTGTCCATCAATTGTTCTTTTTGTCTGGTTGGCTGCCTGTAAAAAACATTTCTGTTGTGACCACCATTACAAGACGCTAAACTCTGTCCTTTCCTAGGCCCATTTATGGGCCACCAAAGGGAACGCCCACACCATTTTTAGGTTTCGCCTAAGTGAAAGCTGCGCACTGCGCAGCTTTTCGCGCAGGCGAAAACCTAATGAGAATACTATGTGGCTTGGGAATCCGCCCTCTGTTCCATTGGCTAGCTCCATAAATGGAGGCTAGCCATTGGAACAGAGAACTGTCCGTCATGGCCGGACCAGATTCGTGGGCGTTCCCGCGATTTCTTCCCTCTCCACCCTTTTCTGATCGTCATCGCGGCGGTGGACGTGTTTATTTATTTTTTTTTTTCAAGGTTTGTTTTGTTCATTCCGCCAGGCCGACCGCCGCCGGAGATAGACCAGTTCGTCTTTGCGTGTTTCGTTGTGTCTCCGACTGCATTCTGGTCAGGCTTGGTTTGTCCGCAGCGCTGATCTCTCGCTGCCTGCTGCGGGTGAAACGTATAGGCATGTATAGTGGAAGAGGCTTGAACAATCATGGGTGGGAGCTCGGCTTCGGCGGCTCATCCCACCCGAACAGTGCCAGCCCCAGTCCCCCCCCCATACCATACCTGCCTCCAGTCCCTGGCTGCTCGCTGTTCCTCCCGCACACGTCACTGGGCCGCGCCGGCATGCGGCGGTTGCCGGGCGACTGACGTGCATTGCGCGCGCCGTGCCCTGGTTGTATGCAAGCGAGTGTGTGCATCTGCTGCTCCCGCCGCTTGCACCATGCCTAGCACCGTACCCCCAGGCACCACCGGGGAGCCCCGCAGGGAGCAGCAGAGGCGGCTCCCCGGGCCCGCGGGAGCTCCATGTAGCGCCACCGCCTGCATCCACCTTCTTGGGCTGCTAGGTGGCGCTGAGAGGTGAGTGCGGGGACATTTAGTGTCAGAGCATAACTTGTATTAAACTCTCTGGGGAGCACCTTCCACACCCCTTGAAAACGCAGTTGCCAGCAACCTCAGCTGGGCATCCCTGCTGGTGGGCATCTCCTCTACCATGTGCCCGCCAGCTCCCCGGCGTGCCCTCTACCCACATCCCATGCCTCTCACTCTTAGTGCTCAGTGAAGGATGCAGTCACCCCTCGGTGGTGTGTGTGTGGCGCTCCAGACCACAGCAGCCTCCGGGAGTTGTGATAGCGACCCTGGGAGCACTTCTAGGCTGCCAACCTGCACGCATCGGGTGCCCTGCAACGGCTCTTTGTACGGTATGCGCCGCCACATGCAGCCCGTGTCCTGCTTTAACCTTGTCTGTCACACGGATGCTGATGCTGTCGCCCTGTCTCGTTATGGCGCCCCACAGCTCAATGCTATTGCGCACCTATCAGAAACATGTCACTTTAGCGTTCGCTTGAATCCCAGCGTCTGAGCATTGTGAGCCTTTGCAGCCTGGGACTGGACCCTAGCTGCCTGAAGCGACAGCACGAGAATATCCGCTGCTTACCTAGCATCCTCCAGCACGCCCCTACAGCTTACTGCCTTTTCCAGGACATGTGAATGCATCCAATCACAGTGAAAGCTGTAACTCCCTGATCTCTCAAAATGTATTTCTATTTTATTTATTGTTTTATTTTAAAATTTGTATATACTGCTAGCTTGGCCCGTAGGTATCGGAGCGCTTTACATACACACTGTAAAAAAAACAGACGGAAACAATACTGTACTGCGTTTATCTATTTGTTTTAGAGTACACGGTGTATGCACCCATCATTCGGATTGTCAGGTTTTTATGGATGAATTCCTGGCACTTCTCAAATAGACTGTAGCATCGTCATTGACGCAATGCCGGCGCTCCTAAGATAGGGCCGTGTCTGTTTTGTTCGGGTGTTGCCAGGATTTCTCAGCAGGAAGTTTAAGTGGAAGCGCAGATTCAATTCAACTGCAGTCCAATGCGAATGGTGAGATTGCCATATCTTGTTGATGGGGCTACAATACTTTTAATGGCAGAGTACCTATTCTTCACGGTAAGGCAGTGCTAGAACTGAAACAACCGCAGTACACCCAAGCAAGAATAGCATTGCTAATGGCAAAGCCAATACTTTTAAACGTGTTGTACAAGTACAGGTATATTAATCGGGCGAGTAGCAATATTTCTCTCTCCATTGCTGTGCATCCGTTAATGCAAGACTGAACGTTAACTAGACCTGTATTACTGTTAATAGAAACGCACTGGCTATTTGCTGCTAGACTCTAATACTTTTAGTGGGACCGTTTCAGTAATCCCCAGTAGAACTATAGTTATTTTTATGGGAGAAAGCCAGCTTTTATCGGAGGGACTGTAATACCTGTCAAACGCTAGTTTTTGCTCTTCTCAAATCTACTGCAATGCTTGTATTGAGCGTTAACATTTCTCCACAAGAATACAACTTTAAATTGCGTAGTACAAACACTGGCAAGCGTTTCTGAAGTAAATTTAAAGGAGCACTACCAGCACTCACTGACAAGACTGGAAACGTTTAAGGCTGCCAGTACCCATACATCCCAGCCCAATTGCGATACTTTTAATTGATAGTATGAACTCTTGTTAATGGGACTGTACCACCCTGCCGGTTGGGGAGTGGACAATATAAGCACTAATCTACGGAGAGGTATTACTTTCAACATGATGGTATAACACTTCTCTCCCTCACTGGGGCGTATTCAGTTGAACTACGCTGGCATTACTTACAAGGGCAGCAGTACTTTTAATTGATGGTGCCAGCACTTACCAGCTGTAACGCTGGATGTCATCTTTTCAGTAGGAGTACCAACACTTGCCATTAGGACTATAATACTTTTAATGGATCACTGACATAACCTTTCGCTAGGACTATTACATTATCAGTTAGTCAGTACCATCATTTCTCAATAGCTCTGTTGTAATCTTAATGAGGCTTCACCAGTGCTTCTCAGCACAACTGTTATTCTTTTAACCGGGCAGTATCAGCAAAACCGCAAAACATTTCTATTTGGGAAGTAGTAACAATTCCTCAGTAGGATTCTTATAATTCTATGAGATCGCAGCAGCACTTCGCTGTCAGAAGCGCTCTGATACCTCCGGGTCTAGCCAGCGCTATATGAAACTTTTCAAATAAAAAAATAGCTTTAATGGGACAGCATCTTCTCATATCAGCAGGAATACATGTAATGGGACTGTACAAGCACTTTTCAAGAGGATATCAATACTGTTAATGTGCCAGTACTAGCACTTTCCAGAGGAGTTTGATACTGTTAAAGAGGTCAGCACTTCTCAGCAAGAATCCAATTCATCTCATCAAACCGTGTCAACTTCTCTCAGCAGGACTGTAATACTTCTTATGGGACTGTACCAGCATTTTTCGGCAGGACACTAATACGTTTTATGGGTTAGTACTACCACTGCCTAGGTAATTATTTACTATGCAAAAACAATGCTTGAACTCAGAGCTTCATGGTGCAAAACTCAGTAACAAATAAGACATGCACATACTTTACAGATAAAATACGGAAGACAAAAACAAATCCCATAAAGCAATATAAAAATTACAACAGAAAAGGGAAAATGTAAAAACTATTTAAAAGGAAAAAACAAAAAATCGACTGCAGTCAAATTAGAACCAAACACCACTCTACAAGAATACAGAGATAATAAATACTCTTCACAAAATAGTAATAACAACACCTAGTAGCAGAAATGCAATACGTTTGCCGGAGCAATTGGAGAATTTCAAAGCATAAGTGTAATGAGTAGGTCGTGAGCTTCTTTTAGCTCTCCAGCTACCTGTCAGTAGCTCTCCTGTGTGCATCCCAACCTTCTAAATTGTAATTTTTGCTTGGTGAAATTAACTTACTTATGACGAAATGTGGGGAGAAAAATGGAAGAATTTCCAAAATGTTTTTAACGGTGATCTTTGAGTGATAAATCATGTGGGGAAACTTGTTACTAATATTATTACTTCTGTGCCAGGTGCGCTGCTGCTGTGGCTGACGTATTGCCTATGTATAGGCATTCCAAATTGACAAAGCCTTTTTCACATTACTGCTCCCCGATCTGTGCGCACTGCGGGCATGAGTAGCATGGGGCGCTGGGGCCCATCCTCCTAGCATCCTCTAACCACATCCCTTGCTTTCCCGACAGTCCTCCTGGTCCAGCTCCGCCAGCCGGACGACGTCATGAAAACCACGCCGGTGGCGGCTTCTGCGGGTAATTCCTCTTGGAGCCTCTCCCAGGGAGGCCGGCTCGCTCTTATTATTGCCTTCGCCTCTTTCAATTGCTGTGTGCGCTCTTCTCCCATTTTGAGCCCTGAAGCAGAGGGCGATCGACCCTGATGAGCCAGTAAACTAAATTGAAGCCGGAGGCGTATTGCGACGGCAAGATGGCGGCTGCCGTACTTGTGCTGTGTGGCCGGAGCTGCTAGGAACCTGTGTTGCAAGTGCGGGCTGCGAAATTCCCCACATCCTGTGCCAGGTGTGATTGATGCTGAAATGGCAGGGGTGCCTGGCGAGAACATTGTAGTGGCAGCAAGTATGCGTGAAGATTGCAGGAGTACAGTATGCGCGCTGGACCTGTTAGCTGAAGGCAAGAGGGAGTTGAGGTCAAGCTGCCAGGCCTGGATCGGGGGTACGAGATTGCGTGAAGATACAAGCTGAGGTGAGCAGTAACCCCCCCCCCATGCCCCACCTCCCATGGCCCCCCCATGTCTCCCCCCCTGTCGGAGCTATGATCGAGAGCTTGCGGGCGTGCGGTCTAAGTGTGGAGTGGGCTAAGGACCTGCTTCTGGAGGCCACACAAGCGCCTCGTTGTGCAGTGAATAAATAGCATATAAAGAGCCCGGGCCTACGTGAGGTGCACTGGTCCTGCCAGCAGGGGGAGTCTGGAGCTGGTGACTGCGGCGGCTGCAGTGAAGGCGGGCCCCTGTGTACCCAGCGCCGGAGGTGGTGAGTGCGGCGCGGCCTAGCACAGGTTAATGGTGGCAGAGGCGGATGCAGGCCGGGTACGGGCGGCGTCCCGTGAGCTGCAGAAAGGTGCTGGGGTCGTGGGTGGCGCCAGAATTCACTGCGTGCGGCAGCACCTATATAAGCATTGAAAACAGACACGCTTTGCGCCCTTAGTTTTAACCCCTTACTCCCTCCACACACTCACCTTTGCTGGCTCTTGGAATTATGCTCTGGGGCTCTGTGTTTGTGGGTGTCTGGCTCTGTGTGGGTGTCTGGCTCTGTGTGGGTGTCTGGCTCTGTGTGGGTGTCTGGCTCTGTGTGGGTGTCTAGCTCTGTGTGGGTGTCTGGCTCTGTGTGGATGTCTGGCTCTGTGTGGGTGTCTGGCTCTGTGTGGGTGTCTGGCTCTGTGTGGGTGTCTGGCTCTGTGTGGGTGTCTGGCTCTGTGTGGGTGTCTGGCTCTGTGTGGGTGTCTGGCTCTGTGTGGATGTCTGGCTCTGTGTGGATGTCTGGCTCTGTGTGGATGTCTGGCTCTGTGTGGGCGTCTGGCTCTGTGTGGGCGTCTGGCTCTGTGTGGGCGTCTGGCTCTGTGTGGGCGTCTGTGTGTGTCTGTGTATTTGTGTGTGGGGCTCTGTGTGTGAGCAATGCCAATAGCTCTAACTTTTCCAAAGGCGAAACCATTGCATTGTAAATGCTTGTTTTTATTTATTGCTGCTGATCGGTCTGGTCTGAAGGACTGTGAGTCCAGCTCCCATACATCTGTAATTCCCATAGGTTCACGAACTTGGCTTTATAGTTCGTGAACCCCCAAAAAAACCATAAACAAAAGGACAGCTGCCCGAATCTGGACCCACAGGGGAGTGTGCAAGGCCTGATCAAAGACCAGGTCCTGCTGCCGACTAGTGTGCCCATTTGGAGTTGATTGCCTTCAGATACTTTCAGAAAAGACTACCGTAGGCCGTATGTAACGCAAATACTTTTATAGAAGTTGGATTTAATATATAATCCAACGGTTTCAATAACTTCTCACACCTCAACGTCTGTTTAATAAACTCCGAAATCAACTTAAAAAACAATGTGTAATCATCCTTTCAAAATAACATGAAAAAAAGAAATCTGAAATTGCCTTTTTATTTTTAGTTACAGAAACCATAATTATCGCCCCACCATGAAAACCGCATACCAATAAATGACACGATGATGTGTTCCCAAATGTCAATGGTAAGGTGATATGTAATATCACCAATTGTGCAATTAATGTAATTTGTGATGCTATCTTTGAGCTAATAACAAAGGAATTTGTTGGGCAATTGAATGGTTTTTGGGGCCGGGACACAGGTTTGGGTAACACACTTCTGTCCAATTCCAGGTTTTATTTTGCAACTATCACTGGAATTTAACAGTGATTTTTTAAAGTTTTTTCAGTGAATATTTATACAGCAAATATGCATATCCCGATGGTGTAATATGCAATTTATTGCCATTGATAAGTTTGGGGAGAGGTAGTGATTCACGAGAGCCGAAGCCTCGAGTGGGGCATACTTGTCTCTCTCAACCAACACTCTGCATGTATTGTGTATACCATGCTGGTTTTATGTAATGTAAATGTAAATGTGTTGTATTTGTATAGCGCGAACAGTAACCCGTAAGCATCCCGGCGCTTGTACTCCTACCACAAGGGAACCCCTCCTGGCTTTTCCTTGTGAGGTGTCCACTCCTGGGCATCCCATGGTGAAACCAGGCATCCCTTGTGTATCGGGGGCCGTTGTGGAGACTAAGCAAGCTATTGCCCAGAGTTGCAGCGTGGGGCCCATGCTTAGATTCGGCACTGAGGCGAGAATATCCGGTCAGAGGAATTTAAGCCCGATCCCGCCGAGGCGGGAATCGAACCATGGTCCCTGGCCAGCGCTCTGCATCAAGGTCTGCCGCTCTAACCATTGAGCCACACTTCTCCACTCCACTGTGCATTAATTATAAACAAAGCTGTTTAACCATAGCGAGAACACAGGGGTTGAATCTGTGCAGTGAGGTAAGGTGACCATAACTCAGCCTTGTGAGTGCAGTTGACTATGGCCGCAGCTATTTTCTTCTGTAAAGTGATTCTAGAATTTGTTATGTAAAATGTAAATCCGTGTTTTCTGAAATCAGTTAATCTCTTCTGCGGGAATAACACATTATTAAATGTTTCATGTTGTGTTCATTAATACATTTGGCAGTCGAAACGTAATGGGGATGGTGTGAGGCTCTTGTCGTATCTCAAAACGCATATTAAAATGTTCTCCAGAGTGCTGACCCGCTTTCAGACTCCTGTCTTACCTTGCCAGCAGTTTAGCAGGACAAAAGGATTGCTGTTTGGGGTGGGCTGTTTTCCATACCACATTTTTTGTAAAAAAAAAACTGCCTCACATTTAAGCGTAACAAGATACCCGATTTTCTCCGGATTTATTTCCTGTTGTAGGTGTTTGTAGTGTTCATTCATTCACTGCGTTTGCGCACTTGTTCAACTTCCTTGGCCATTTGGGGACTGAATAGTGCAGCACACTAACTAAATAAACCTCTTTTGAATTGCACGGGTTTGCTAATTAAAGTTATCACTAACTGGATCCAAGTTGACCATTTGCAAGAAATACTTATTGTCTGTGGAATTTGAAGTAATAAATAGCTTTTGTTTATTTCTTGCCTTAAAGAAAAGAGTTCAGCATTGTGCAGCTTGTAGTTGACCACTTTTATGTGGTTGTGTTTGGTTCCATGGTGGTGTTTGTGCGGGTGGGGGAGAGACAGCGAGTGTGGGCAATAAATAGAATACTGTGTAGTTAACAGGCATCAGTATTCATCAGCGAGAACCTTGCAACAAAAGATTATTTCTTTATAATTCTGGTTAAACAAAGAGAGCTTATCTTGTATGTGTGATCCATTCTGTCTGCCAGAACACAAGCAGCTTCTTAAGAATGCACAGCTGGAACTGAAGAAAAGCAAAAGGAAAGACTACTACAGAATCCTTGGTGTTGACAAAAATGCCTCGGAAGACGACATTAAGAAGGCCTACAGAAAACGGGCATTGATGCATCATCCAGGTAAAAAGAGCATTCGACTGATCTAATGCATAAGGGTTTGTGAGCACTTTTCCAGAGTAGTGAATCCATTAGGCCAGACATACATGCTTTATTAAGGTGCAGAAATGTTACGGTAAAACATATTACTCGTGCACATTACTAGTTCCTGCTGAACACATTTAATGAACAAAGCTGTCATTAGTCATTGTTACTGAGTTTCTATTGCTTACACGTGACTAGCATTTGCAAGGCATTAACTAAGTCCTCTCCTCATGGTCTTGAGAGAGTTTCTTCACTGATGTTAACTATCTGATCTGCGATTATGGGTAATTATGCAGCTTGAGTGACTCGGCAGCTTTTAACTCCCACCAAAAGGTGTGCAAGAAGGCTTTTTTGTACCCTTCTCACGGAACTGACCGCACACACCCCCAAATATATCTTTGTCAGCTGTGTGTCCCAGCTTAATATTTGCTCTCAACTTTTAAATCAGTTAATGCCAGTTTTCTAAGGAAGGGGGTTAAAACAGTCTCCGTATTTCTTACAGGGTACTAATCGTGGTGTATATACATTAACGGAAAATGTAATTAAGCGACTTTGCAAATGAGCTGTGTTTACATGCAGCAAGTTGACAGATGTAGTATATCATTGTACCCTTTCGAACCAAAAGTTCACATTTTGTGTACCTTTAATCCTGCATTAAATATTGACTGGATTACCTGGGAAATGAGCATGTAAACTAGTGTTTTAAAAAAAAAGTGCCACATCAGAAATGTATGTATTCATCCAGTGCCTAATGAATAATTCCGTTATTTTTCATTTACAGTTACAAGATACATGGCCTGAATTCGCTCATCTAATTAATACACCATAGACTAGACAGTCTACTTTTGGGCGCTAGAAACTTTCTTGCTGAGAAATTGGGAAAAGATGCAACTCTGTTGCCTCTGTAGTTAGCTAATAAATTCCTAATTATGAGCTTCATATACACATCTATGACCTCATCCTTTCTACTGCTATCTGACCACACTTGAGTTCTGGCAGTTGCTTGAATAATTTTTCCCCAGTTACCAGTTTATTGTGGCTCCATGGCAAATATTATTTTCTCTGCGGTGTACCCATGATGCTTAACCTGGAAATGATTTATATTTTCAGACTTGCAGGATCCTATTTTTATCTGATTGAACGAATAAACGTTTCCAGGTTATCCCTGGTATAATTCAGAAAATGTCTAAAAACTCAACTTTTGACAATTGTCCTACTATCTTATATTGTTTCACTTGCCACTCCCTTTTCATCCCCTGGTGTTGCTTTGTTTCTTTATATGTGCACACATATATAGTCCTGAGTTACCTTTGTTAACATACCTGTATGTCTTTAGCCATGTGTGCTAGATACATATCTTTTTGCTATATACAGCACTTGGGTCACATGGGACGAGATTTGCCTTTGCAAATACCACCAACAAAATAAACATTGAAAATGCCCGTTGTGAACTGTATGATTCCTCAAGTATTTAAACATTCTCCAAGTTCTTCCAGGATCTATGGTTTCAGGTAGAACATAGCATAGTAACATCACTTCCAAGACCCAGAATGTATTTCTCAGTGGCAAAGTTTCACAAACAGATAAACAGATTTCTAGGAGAGTCTTCTGTTGACTAGAAGTGTGATTCTTCATTTGAATGGTCATCAAACAGCCAGACTGATGTTGGGCACCCTGAGGTCTTTGCCGTTCTGCATTTTCCTAGTGACATAAGCAACCAGGCACTTGAAGAGGTTCACTTTTAGAAGGGAACTCATGCTGACTTCTTTGCAACTCCAAGAAATGAAAAGGGTAGTAGCTGATGTTCTGGTCAATGGAATTTTTCTACATTATAAACAGCTCTTATATCTACGATGGACGCCAACATTCATCATAAAGTGTTTTTGTCACAGAGCTTGACTTGTGGCTCATGTTGGATTGCAGTGTGGTAACGTAAACATCTTCCGCACTATATGGAGGTGAAGAACATTTTAGGTCATTAAAGTGAAAGAAGGTGTGTTGGATCCTTCTCCCAAATCGTAGCAAAGACCTGGATCAACTTCCCCACGCAACTCTGGACCGTCACCTCACTTATGGTGTTCCAAATGGCCCGCACCACCTGGCTGTTCGGGTAAGCATCTGGAACCTGCAAGCCCCTATCTGGTGATTACACACACTTTATAAAATCTGATTGATTGTTTGAGTATACATTTGGACCCAGAACATAAGATGAACAGAGAGAACTCCTTTGCCCCTTAGCCGGTTCTGCAAGCTAGGCTACTCTGGCAGCTCCAATCCAAATGCCACACCACCAGGGGTGTGGGAGAGTAGGATCTGCTCTTATGGTTACCCCCACTTTTTGCTGATGTTTCACTGTTTTTCGACTTTAGTCCAGCTGGGGCCCTGCTATCCGGGACCCCAGCATAGCTGCTTCCTCTCTAAATTGATTGTAGGTACTTTAGGTACACTCCAGGTTGGTTACTGGGGTACCCTTATGAGTCCCTAGTATTTGGTACCTTAGGTACCAAGGGCATAGGGACTCCAGAGGCCTCCCAGGGGCTGAAGCATGTATTATGCCACCCTCTGGAAGCCTTACAAAATGACACCACAGGTCTGCTACTGCAGCCTGTGTAAGTTGGTGTCTGCACCCCTTATTAGATATAGGTTCCCTATATCTACCTTATATCACTACACATATGAACCTTTCAGTCAACCATATGCCAGGCCTTATCAATCCTGAAGGCAGGGTGCTGGGTTTTGTGTGAGAGGGTGCCCTTGCATGAGCAGGGCACCTCTGCAGCCTTCGGAACCTATTCTCTGGGGCTGTTCTGTGATGCAGTCAGACCATATACTCTTAAGTGCATTATAAACTCGTGGTAAATGCTAACTTTGGAATGGCTGCACGGAAACATATCGTATTTGGTGTCAAACACTTTGGAATCCTACCACCTCCCCCCCTCCCCCCCTCGCCAGTTCTGGCGGCGGGGGTAGAATTCCACCCTTCTAGAGGGAGAGACATGTCCACACCAGTATACCCGGTACCATTTTAAAAGAGCCTTGGCATCACAAAATGGATGCTGCAGCCACAGACACAAGTCTGGCCTCCTGCTGCTGGGCGGAACTCCGGCAGGGGAGGCCTGGGCAATAGGTTTCCTGTCACAGGGAGGTGTTACCACCTCCCAGACAGGCTTTAGTGTATTGGGGCTGGGTGGGTGCACTCCAAGAGTGCTTTGAAGTCTGCACTGGGGGCACATTTGGTGTTCCTGTGCATAGCCCAGTTCAAACCGGTTGCAGGGGCTACCAGCCCCCCCTCTTTCCAAACCCTCCCATAGGTGGGTCCCCAGAGTATGTCCAACCCCTTCCTTGGTTATAAGAGAGTAACCCCTGACTACAGGGCTTTAGATTACACACTGACGAAACTCTGAAACTGAGTCCTGGAACTTCGACGATCTGCACGACGCTGGATGACTTAAGAATCTCTTGAGTACCGTGGAACTGGAACCCCTAGACACCGTGCACATTTGCAAGTTCATATGCTTCTTGGCGATCCTTGAGGCTGTGCTTTGGGTTACTTGTAGCCCACACCCCGAGCAGCATTTCCACCGAAGATTGTTGGCCTACACTCCACGAGTGTTCCGTGAGCCGACTTCTTGTGATTTCTCTCGAGGTACATTCGCGATCCCTAGTCTGCTGACTGGTGGGTCCCTGAGAAGGCAACTCTGATTTTCCTTGGGCTTCCCTGGTTGCTCCAGACGTGCCTTGACTCTCCATCACTTGGTGAGTCCCCGGACATTGCTGGTCCGCACTGAAGCATTTCTACACTTTCTGCTGGGGTTGCTGTTGCCAAGGCTTGTTTGGTCCAATCCGGTCATCGACGCCGCAGCACTCGACATCCTCGGTAGAACAGCTCGTATCCAGCTCCTGGTCGTTGTCACCGCCTACTGGTCCTCGAGGCTGCAGAGCCAGTCTTCACCTCTTCACACCTGAATCACCCGACATCGGTGGGCATTTGTCTATTGTGCCCCTGGTCACTGGCAAGTGACCCAGACTCTGTCCCCTTTGCTTTCAGGTTCTTCTCATCTTCGATCCAGGCTTGGATCACACCGGACACTTTGCAGCAGATCTCCATTGAAATCAATGACTATTCAAGACACCTATGCACCCAGCTTCCCTTGGTGAGGTAACTAGAGTATTCCAGTGCTCCCGTGCGTGTTGGCCCTAGAACCCCTTAAGTCTGAAAGGGTTTGGTCAAAGTCCTCTCCTATGTGTCCTTAATCTTTAAATTTAAATTTCCAACCGCGACTTTCCCTATTGAAGTTAACGGCGATTCGCTGCTTTGTTCTCACAAGTCACGCGTCCCCTGTGTCACTACCTTGGGTGTTTCCTTGTGACCCCAGCACTTCTACAGGCTCTAGGCCTTGTGTCTAGTCAAGTCGTGGTTCTCATACCACTTTCTTAATATATGGTTTGGTCTGCCCCTAGGGCTCAACATATATTGTGCTAATTACTGATGTTCTACTGATGTTCTATTGAATGGAAATTGTGTACTTTGTTCTGTAATCTCATAAAGGGATTACTAGAGTGTTTAGAAATAAATACATATATATATATATATATATATATATATATATATATATATATATATATATATATACCTTTTGTGTTTCTCCTTTCATTTAGACATTCAAGAGGTTATAATCTGGTAAAACCAAGCTTCTTTACACTCCTTCAAGACTTAGCCTGAAGGCTGCTCTCCATAGCTACCACTTGGATAGCTTTCAATAAAGGTGGTCTTAAACCTATCATCAATAAGGGTCGTTTGGACTGGTGCAAGGTGCCCACTAGAATAGTGGACAGCATATGCCAGGCCAACTTCTCACAATGGGCTTCTGTCCAGGACTCTGTGGTGAAGTCTAACCTGACTCAAGCTCCGTCCACCATTCGCTGAGGTCTTGTGGTGCTGTTTCAAAGCCAATGCCTTATCCCCCTATGTAGCTATCTCTGGCATGGGCCTAGGAGTGAATAGGGTAAAGTATCTTCTGTGTAGCAAAAGAAAAGGTTTAGGCTAATTTTAACTGTGAACTGGAATTTGAGCACCTCTGCAGGGATCAAATGTTTGCTTGCTTGGCGGAGGTTTTCAGTTCACATTAAGGTGGCTTGCCTGGGAAGGATAAGGACTGGTTGGACTAAAGATGAATCCTCGGAGAATGATCACCTGCCCTCTTACAATACAAGTCATTCAGAAGGCTTCAGAGGCGTTGGATTTGACTTTGCCTTCTACAGACGTGAAGTTTGACACTCTGCAGAAACTGTGGATGATTGCAAAATTTCCATCAGAGCCGTTGCTTCTAATCAATGAGGCTCTCCTAGGCCCTAAAATGTTTACATGGATTAACCCTTTTTAAGCCATACACTCCACAGACCGGTTCGCCAGACACATCCATCCTTCCCGCCCCGGTCCGACGCGGTGGTTAGCACCTTTGTGCGGAGGGCGCGGAAGGTAAAGACAGCCACTTCCGGTGCGCGGGAGGCCGATCAGCGGTCTAGTGTTTTGCACACTGACGGGCTGCGGGATACTTAAGGCGGATGCCTTCCCGGGAGCGCAGCGGGCGCGACGAAGGCGCGCCGAAGTCGCGCTTAAGTCAAGCCCGTCTGCGCCCGTCCGCGATTGTACGCGGGCCAGGGCCAGACCCTATGTCCAACGGGCGGGGCACATACTGCGGAGCAGGCAGGAGCTGATGGCTCTCCGCAGCACCATTTCCAACTCATGTTCGCATAACATGCGAGTGGAGGACAACATGGTCTGTGAGCATTGCCACTTCTCCTATGACCCTGGCAGGGAGGTGGCTTCTAGAGACCACAACCTGGCCTGTGGCCTGCTCAATGTACGTTCCCTACGGAAACATAAACTAGATCTCTATGATCTACTCACTGAGAAACAGTGGGATCTTGTGTTTCTCACAGAGACGTGGTTAGATGAATGCTCCACCCCTGATGCCTTAGAGGCGCTACCAGAGGGCTACATAATGCTTAGGCAAGATAGACCTACTGGTAGAGGAGGGGGCATCGCTATGGTAGCCAAGCAAAATCTACGATGCCAGTTAGACTACTCCCCCATCCTGGACAGTGAGGCAGGGAGATTCACCATCAAAGTTAAGGAGGGATGCACGCTGAAGGGTCTTCCGATCTATAGACCCCCAGGCCCTATGGCCAGGTTTGGGGAGAGTCTGGTAGAAGGCATTATGGAGGCTGCGCTGCGCAGAGACAAGTTCCTGGTACTAGGGGATCTTAATCTACATCTGAATGACCCCACGGACAACGCTGCCAGGGACTTCTGCCAGACGCTGGGAGCCCTCCAGCTGAACCAGATAGTAGGTGGTCCCACTCATCAGCTGGGCCACTTGCTAGATCCCATATTTGACAACTGGGGGGGAAGTAGAAGCCATGACTCCCATTCCTATTCCCTGGTCGGATCATCATCTGGTACCATTCTTCATACGCATCCTAGGGGCAAGATTGCCGGAGCCTGCACCATTGTACCACCCTAGGCGGAGATGGGCCACCTTCTCCCAGGCTAAATTCTGTGCGGCATTTACCAGAGGGGGGGAGCCCTGGGGGGGATGATGCGGATACTGCAAACACCAACCTCTGTAAACGCATCACCGAGGCGCTCGATTGCACGGCCCCACTCTCCCATGCTAAATCGGGTGGCCGCACACAAAAAACAGCCCCGTGGTATAGTGATGAGCTAAGAGTTGCGAAAGCAGCACTGAAGCGAGCTGAAAGACAGTGGCGAGGGGCTTTTGCCGCAGATGCTAAGGAGATCTACCTAACTGAGAGGCGAGCCTATCATGGGCTAATCAGGAAGTCCAAAGCGCCATACTATGCCACCAGGATTAGTGAAGCTGGGAATTCCACGAAGGAATTGTTTTTGCTCTATAAAACTCTTTCGGGTGAGAAACCAGCCATCGCCCCTGATGATTGCTCGGTGGAATCCTGTGATAGGATTGCAGACTTTTTTGCCGAGAAAGTAGCGAAAATTTACTCAGCGTTCCCCAGTCACCCCACCGCAGGGTCGGAGTTTGTGGAAGTCCGAGGGAATGGGGGGATAGACACACACTGACCAACTTTGCCACCCCGTCCCCAGAGGCCCTCTTAAAGATCTGTAGGTCCGTTAAGTCTGGCTCCCCACAGGACCCCACCACGCCGAAACGGCTAGCTGATAGCTTACCAGTGTTAGAACCTTACATCAGACACCTGCTGGACGTGTCATTTCGTACTAGGACCGTGCCCAGAGACTGGAAACAGGCGGTGGTTCTACCTCTTAGGAAGAAGCCCAACATCAGCTTCGAAAAGTTGGAGAACCTCCGACCCATCTCCTTTCTGCCCTACCTGGCCAAAGTGGCCGAAAAAACGGTAAACATGCAGCTGATGGATTTCGTGGAGGAGGCTGCCCTCCTGCACGACACCCAGTTAGGTTTCCGTCCCTGCCACTCAACTGAATCAGCGCTTCTGATGGCTGTGGATGAGGGTCAGACCATGGCCCTCATCCTATTGGACCTGGGTGCAGCGTTCAACACTGTAGCTCATACCACCTTGCTACAGTGTCTGAACAGTGGTGGGATATCTGGCGCTGCACTCGAATGGATCCAATCCTTCCTGACAGGGAGAGGCTTTCAGGTTCGCCAGGGAGAATGTTATTCCAGGGAAATCGGTTTGGGGCAGGGCGTGCCCCAGGGCTCGTCCCTGAGCCCCACCCTATTTTATCAACATGTCTCCCCGGTGGCACCTATCGTCGAAAGCCATGGTCTGCGCATAGTGTCCTATCCTGACGACACGCAGTTGGTTATCTCCCTTTCATGCGCGCCGGGTCTTGCGGTGGACAAATTCAGAGCTTGCATGCAAGAACTTGCAACCTGGATGTCCACCAACTGTCTCAAGCTAAACGGCAGCAAGACCGAGGTGCTAGTGTTGGGAGGGAGCCCATCTGTTTGGTAGTCGGCATGGTGGCCCTCATGCTTAGGCGAAGTTCCAACACCCTGTCAGGAAGCCAGGAACCTTGGAGTTTGGCTTGACATGGACCTGTCCTTTGGTCCTCAGATAGGCCGTGTGGTGGGTATCTGCTTCAGCGTCCTAAAAAAGTCTGCGGAAGGTTTTAGATCTCCTCCCTACGTCGGCCCGTAGGACGCTGGTGCATGCCCTCGTCACATCGCGCCTGGACTACGGCAATCTGCTGTACCTGGGAGCCACCAGTAAGGCAATAAACCGCCTCCAGGTGTTGCAGAATGCGGCAGCCCGCCTGATTCTGAAATTTCCCAAGAGATCTGCTTCCAAAGCAGCCCTTCAGACCCTTCACTGGCTCCCAGTAAGGAGTAGTGTCGGGTTTAAGGCCCTTTGCACCTGCCATCGCATCCTTACTGGGAAGGCACCAGCACCGCTTCAGAGTCTGGTCACCCGATACGCGCCCACGCGCGCCCTGCGCTCCTCCTATGGAGGCCTACTAAAGGTCCTCAGGATAAGAAAGGCTCGCATGGGAGGTAGATCTTTCCGTTACCTGGCCGCGAAAAGCTGGAATGCCTTACCTTTGGACCTTCGCCTGGAGCCATCTGAACTTGGCTTCAAGAAGAAACTTAAAACCCACCTGTACACAAGGTAAACCATCAGACCTTGCGGCCCAGCTTTGCCTACTTCACTTGCCATAGCGCGGGGACACGCCATCCAAGCGTAACCAGGCGCTTTACTAAACTCCCTTAATAATAATAACATACTCAGTCTGGCTGATCCTCCCTTTATCTTCCAATAGAGCACCCTAGAACCTGATAGTACAAATATCATCTTTGGCGCAAAACCCGAACACCTTCTTTATACCTCCACTGGACAGGGAAAACGCAATGCTCTGTCATGGTTTGTTATGGTTTTGATTCAGTTATGGATATTGCCATATGCTTTTTAGGCTGCTGTACCCATACTTTATGGGTGCTATCAAAACTTGCGGCCATCAGTATGCAAGCGTTTGAAGAAGCCGTTCTCTGATCTGATGAGTAATAACCTAGATGCATCAAAGCTGATCCTGAAGTGCTGCTTTGACCGCTGACTATTATTGGGCTTGTCTGTCACAGCTCCTTGGCATGTTTGAAGTCATTAAACTGGATTTTCAGGAGCTGTCTAGGCTAAGCTGATGTACTTGCCCTTTGACAGTGAGCTGTGCAGTTCACACAGTGGCAGCTGTCTTGCCCATGCAAACTGGACAGCTTTACCATATTGCTCTTTGCAAAGCTGGGGTAGGTGCAGAAGGCATCACCAGCAGCATATCAAGTCCAGGTGGGCCAAACCTTGCTGACTCATCCCATATAGAACACCCACTTAGTGAGGGAGTATCTCCCATTTTATGAAAGGCGATCTCAGAGGACTTCTTGGTAATTTAGCTGATCCGCTGAGGCTATGGCGTCCCCTTCTGTTCTTCCATAAGGTCCTCGGGACCACTACCCTTCCTTCAGTGTGTTCTCGTTGGCTTATATCTCGATCCTGAAGGCAGATGTCCTTGTACAAAGGAACCACACTAGTGGTACCTGTGGAAGAGAGGGGCACAGGATTTTACTTTCTTTACTTCTTGGTCCCCAAAGACTACAAAGTCCTTCGGCCTACCCTGGACCTTTGCCTTCCTCCTGCTCAGGACCTTTGCCTTCCTCCTGCCCAGGACCTTTGCCTTCCTCCTGCCCTGGACCTTCGCCTTCCTCCTGCCCTGGACCTTTGCCTTCCTCCTGCCCTGGACCTTTGCCTTCCTCCTGCCCTGGACCTTTGCCTTCCTCCTGCCCTGGACCTTTGCCTTCCTCCTGCCCTGGACCTTTGCCTTCCCCCTGCCCTGGACCTTTGCCTTCCCCCTGCCCTGGACCTTTGCCTTCCCCCTGCCCTGGACCTTTGCCTTCCCCCTGCCCTGGACCTTTGCCTTCCCCCTGCCCTATACCTTTGCCTTCCCCCTGCCCTGGACCTTTGCCTTCCCCCTGCCCTGGACCTTTGCCTTCCCCCTGCCCTGGACCTTTGCCTTCCCCCTGCCCTGGACCGCCCTGGACCTTTGCCTTCCGCCTCCGCCTGCCCTGGACCTTTGCCTTCCGCCTCCGCCTGCCCTGGACCTTTGCCTTCCGCCTCCGCCTGCCCTGGACCTTTGCCTTCCGCCTCCGCCTGCCCTGGACCTTTGCCTTCCGCCTCCGCCTGCCCTGGACCTTTGCCTTCCGCCTCCGCCTGCCCTGGACCTTTGCCTTCCGCCTCCGCCTGCCCTGGACCTATGCCTTCCGCCTCCACCTGCCCTGGACCTTTGCCTTCCGCCTGCCCTGGACCTTTGCCTTCCGCCTGCCCTGGACCTTTGCCTTCCGCCTGCCCAGGAGATCTGCCTTCCGCCTGCCCTCGACCTCTGGCCTCTAAACCTATTCATCCCGTAGGGCAAGTTCAAGAGGTCACTAAGACCAGTCCTGCTGGCCTTGAACCTGGAAGATTGGTTGGGTCCCTGGACCTTCAGGATGCCAATGTTCATCTTACACTTCTCCCTGCCCACTAGTGGTACTCTATGGCCATGGTGGGCTCCCAACACTGTCATTTTGTAGTCCTTCCCTTCAGACAGGCATACATCTGTAGTGGTCATTACAGCTTTGCAGCAGAGGTCAGCAGTCCCGGTTTGGATAACTAGTTTGTAAAGGCGGAGTCCCAAGACACAAGTCCGTGAACATCTTTAGCATTTGATGGTTTTTGAACACAACCTGGGATTTTCAATCAATGTCCTAAAGTAGCACCTCGTTCCATTGAAAAGCTGACCTTTATTTAGGCTTTTCTCAGCAATACCTTTGTGAAGGTTTTTCCTCTTCCTCAAAGGATAGCAGATATTCAGGGGCTCATGACTAGGTGTCTGACTCTAGCTTGGATCTTGGACTTTCAGGTCTTGCCTGTGCCACACCTCGTGGGCTCATGCATCATTTTGGTGCCTTTCGCCAGGTGTCTGGTGAAAGCCCTCCAGGGGTATCTGAGGAGTCAGTGGCAGCAACAGCAAGGGAGTCTCTTTCTGCGTAGGTGTGGCTCTTCCAGTCTGTACTTCAGGATCTGCACTAGTGGATGGACCCCTCCAGCATGCTGAGATTCTGCCTATTCAATCCTCCTAAAGTAATCGTTGTCATGGATGCCTCCTCGCTGGCATTTAATTTAATCCATTTGTAGAGTGCATGGTTAAACCACCGGTGTGTCAAGCATTTTTCTATGTATTTTTTGGGTCCCGAAGCATTTCCCCTCTACTCTCCGGATTTGACCATCAAATAACAACTTGGAGTCGCATGAGATGCTAATCGTGGTAATATAATTGTACAGGGTCGTTGGTCTTTGTCAGAGCTGTGGATTGTCCCTTTTGCCCTGTTAGCCTCCAAATTCTATTTATTTCTGACAGCTTCCTCACCACCCTCACTCCTCCACTTTGAGTTGGTGTCATGGTTAGTAGATCCCTTGGCAAAACATACATGCTAAGCTTGTACTTGCCGTAGTCATGGGTTATCCAGTATTATGGGTGTCTTTCATAGATTCACATGCCTGAATCATTCCCCGTCGTCGAGACGGGAGTCCCCGATACATAGAAAAGTAATGTCCTATAGACATACATAGAGAAAAGAAGGCCTAAGGGCATTGCCTTAGTAGCCTATCTATGTCCTTTTGTAAAAAAGGACTAAATTCCAGAAGGTAGCCAATCAGCTACCACCTCCCTCTAGAACCTTCCTGTCAGGAGCCTCAGTCTCTCAGATTTTCTACCGCACGTTGTGCTAGGGAGTCTCCACCTGAGTTCTCCTCAGGTTTCCTAGTTTTATCTCTTTTCCTAACAAATTGGCTATTTCCTTCAAAACTCAACTATGGCTGATCAACAAAAGAAAGGTCTCTTCAGGGCTTGCTCATCTGGTGGTAAGCAAAGACTCCACGTCGATGACAGGCATGAAACTTGCCTATACTGTCTTTATCCAGATCATTCTCCCAAAGAATGTCGAATTTGTAGAACATTCTCTACAAAGACACTTAAAGACAGAGAAGGAAGGCTGCTCCTCTGGTTGAACAGACTGAAAACCAGAGACGACCTGGAGTCTTCAGAGGACGGTGAGATGGCTTCAGTTTCCTCAAAAATATCCTTGAAGAGGCCAAAGGTTGCATCACCTAGCCCTACAGAGCTTTCTCCTAAAAAGACTGTCTCAAAGTCTTCAGAGGCAAGATCTACCACGTCTGACAAGGAGGCGCCTGCCTTCAGGAAGCCTGCGCAGTAGTCTACCACAATTTCGTCGACGCTTCCCTCAGCGCTGAGGAAAACCATCTCTACAGTCTATGTTTCTACATCGACGACGGCGTCGTCAGCATCTTCATCGGCGACGACGACTACTCCATCGTCGACGGCGGGTAAGCTTGTGTCGTCGATTTTTCTCATAAAAAAGCACTCGACGTTGCTTAAAATTCCGTCGTCGACGACAGCGTCGACGACGAAGCCAAAACCGTCTACGCCTACACCGCCGACGAAGACCCCCTCAAAGACAAGGGGTGTTGTCGTCTAAGACATCGACGACGGTAAAAACATCGTCTACTAAGACAGTCGTCGAGCACCCCATCGACGACGAAGACACCATCGACTAGCACACCGTCGACGACGAAGACCTCGTCGACGAGCGCACTGTCGACGACTAGCACACCATCGACGAAGGTACCATCGACGAGCCCGCCATCGGAATTCAGTCGACGAAGCCATCGACGACGACACCGACGCTATGGAAACAATCCGACTTGATTCCACGCAAAAAGAGTACAAAGAATCCAATTACACCGGATTTAACGTCTCCAAGCAGGGTTCAAAATTTGCCCCCATCTTGTCTACTGGAAGAAGACGAATCGGACGATGACCAGTACGGTCAGGCCACCAGTCCCTCAGATCTCCTAGTAAAGTGCCAAAGCACAGATGAAGATAGCGATGAGATGGTGTTTACTGAGGAGACTGTACATTCAAAGGTACAGAAGCAGGTCACACCTATGGTATGCCTTCCAGTATCTATAGTCTCAGATCTACAGTACTTGATACAAGACTGCAAGAAGCGATTTCCTGAATCGCCAACGGCCACGTCAACGGAGAAAACTCCAGTGTCATCTGGGCCGACCTCATCTCCAAGACCAAGACCATCACCTTTGATGATACATCGAGAGAGAGAAACAGTACAACATATCCCGTCTTCTGACGACGAGGGCGAGGAACCACAAGAAGGGGAGGTACGGGACAACCTTTCCGACCACAGGGAGGATGAAGACTACATCGCTCCATCTCCAGCCACACCTGAGCCCACTACTTCGGACTCGCCGCCGGCGGACATTGGCGGATTCCACAATTTAGTGGAGAGAGCGGCCACGAGATTCCATATGACTATGGATTCCCATGAAACAGACTGCATCCCATATATGATTTTAAAGACCCAGTCAGAAAAACAACTAGATCAATACCAATCATTGATCATATATGGGAACAAGGGCAACAATTGATGCAGACACCAGCCCCCGTCCCCGCAGTGGTACCCAGACTGGATAAGAAATATAAGGCAACAGCACCAGCATGCCTTACTGGGCATCCAAAGCCAGATTCCGTGGTTACCCAGGCGGCTCAAAAGAACTCTAGAAATCCGTCCTCTCCATTGTCAGCACCACCAGACAAGGAAGGCAGGAAACTAGACGGTATTGGCAAACGCTTTTCAACCATGTCAGCCATGACCATCAAAGTAGCTAACGCCATTGCACTACTAGGACGCTACAATAGGCAATTGTGGGAGGACATTGCCCCATATCTGACAGAACTGCCTGATAACTTAAAGGAGGAAGTTCAATCACTCCTTGAAGAGGGACAAATGTCGGCATCAGAGCTTATTGACTGTGCTGTAGATGTCCCAATGACCGGCTTCAGACAGCTAGCAGGTGCCGGGGTCTTGCGAAGACAAGGGTGGCTCAAGGCAACATCCTTTCGTCAAGAATTCCAAACTAAAGTACTAGAGATGCCCTACGACGGCCAACACCTCTTTGGGTAGAAAATAGACGAGGCCTTACAGACAATCAAAAAAGATACGGACACTGCACGGGCGCTTGGCACGTTACAGTTTAAAAACCAGTCCTTTCGAGGGAACAGGGGTAGAGGTCAGTCCTCTTACAGAGGATCATACCAGAGCAAATCCACATACTCCTATAACCAAGGCCGATCGCAATACCAGCAGCGGCAACAGCAACAAGGACGTCAGACCTCATACGGGAGGTCCAACTACAGGGGAAGAAACCAAAAGAAAGCCACTGGCGGAAGCCAATGATTGTTTCCAACAGCCAGTCCATCAACCATCTTGTTCTTTCAAAATTGGAGGAAAACTAACACACTAACTCCACAATTTGAGATCAATAACTACAGATCGGTGGGTGCTCCAATTGATCCAATACGGACATTCATTGGAATTCAA
Source organism: Lissotriton vulgaris (assembly GCF_964263255.1). Lineage (NCBI taxonomy): Eukaryota > Metazoa > Chordata > Amphibia > Caudata > Salamandridae > Lissotriton > Lissotriton vulgaris. Next base: position 1,796,844,359 of record NC_141693.1, read on the forward strand.
TTCAATTCCCCCGACAACTACTCCTCGCAAGCTCCAACACAGGCACCTACGATTACTCCTTCAAGAGATCTCTTCAATGTTAAAGAAAGGAGCAATAGAGCGAGTACCATCAGCTCACAAAGGGAAGGGATTTTATTCCCGCTTCTTTCTAATACAACAGAAACGGAAAAAATGGAGGCCCATCCTAGATCTCAGGGTACTCAATACATTCTTGAAGAGTCAATCGTTTCGGATGGTGACTATCCAAGAGATCTTGGGATCACTGGAGAAAGGAGACTTTATGACGTCTTTAGACCTACAAGACGCATATTATCACATCCCAGTACACAAACGCCACAGAAAATTCCTCAGATTCGCAGTAGCGGGTTAGCACTATCAATTTTGTGTCCTCCCATTCGGCCTCAAATCGGCACCTCGAATCTTCACCAAGTGTTTCTCCCCTGTGGCAGCCTTCCTACGACAGCATGGACACCAAGTCTTCCCCTACCTGGACGACTGGCTGGTGAAAGCACCATATATAGCAGGCGAAGCAGAGTCTTCCAACGCCTGTCTCAAAATTTTCCAGCAAATGGGCTTGACACTTAATCACGAGAAATCTACCTTAAATCCTACAGAATTCTTACCTTTCTTGGGGCAACTTTGAATACGGAATGTTCAAAAGCATTTCCATCTCAAGAGAGGAAGCACAAGCTGATTACTCTTGCCACCGCAGTGGCTTCAAAGAAAACCATACTGGTCCGTACTTTCAAGTCCCTTCTGGGGATGATGTCCTCGTGTATCCTGCTTATTCCACACTGTCGGCTCAGGATGCGCCCCCTGCAAGAGGCCTTGACCAGGCAGTGGACTCAGAGCACAGGCTCTTTCGAGGATCACATCGTGATTACTCAACAAATATCCAAGATCCTGCTCTGGTGGAGGACGCCCAAGAACCTTTCACAAGGACTACCATTCCTGCTACCTGCAACTCCACACGTAATAACTACAGATGCCTCTCTAGAGGGATGGGGAGCGGTCCTTCAAGAATTACAGATCAGCGGCAAGTGGACGGACCAGGAACGGCAACTACATATGAACCTCCTAGAACTGAGGGCAGTTTTCCTATCTCTGCAGGCCTTCCTCCATCGCATCACAAACTCCCTAGTGCTTGTCAGAACAGACAACACCATGACAATGCACTACTTGAACAAGCAGGGAGGGACGCGTTCGCTAACACTATCTTGCGAATCGCAGAAAATTTGGAACTGGCTAGTGCTCCACAATATCACGCTGACAGCAGAGTATGTCCCAGGCAAGGACAACGTCATAGCAGATGCTCTAAGTAGACAGAGATCCCTACCCCACGAATGGGAACTCGAGCAGAAAGTGCTGAATCGCATATTCTCGGAATGGGGGAGTCTGCAGATCGACCTCTTTGCCACCAGCGAGAACGCCAAATGCTGCAACTTCGCAAGTTGGCATCCCCAGTTGCGGTCCCTCGGAAATGCATTTTCCATCGCATGGCGCAACATGTTTGCGTACGCATTTCCGCCATTTTCCCTCATTCCAAGAGCCCTTCGGAAAATGAATGCGGAGAGCTGCACACTGATTCTGATTTCCCCGTTCTGGGCGAGCCAACATTGGTTCACGGACCTCCATCGCCTCTCAGTCCAACCGCCAATCCGTTTGGGCCAACATCCATCCCTACTCACGATGTCCAAAGGCCAGGTACCTCACCCGAATCTGAAATCTCTGTTTATCGGCATGGCTCCCGAGTACCGAGAATTCCACCAACTAGACATTCCACAGGAGTGCAAGGAGGTCCTCGCGAAAGCAAGAGCGGACAGCACAAACAAGACCTTTTCCTTAAAATGGAAACGATTTTGCATTTGGTGTAAGGACAAAGATCTCCATCCTTTCCGGGTTGCACCAGAGCAGCTATTGCCATATCTGTTACACCTGGCACAATCAGGACTTGCGCATGCCTCTATCAGAGTTCATCTGGCAGCAATTTCCCGGTTTACGAGAACATCAAAAGGGCCCTCTCTCTGGTCTCACCGGTTAATAAAGCAATTCCTTAAGGCGCTCTACAGATCCTTCCCTCGACCAAGAAGAGTTCCACCATCATGGCATCTCAATGTGGTACTCAACCAATTGAGGAAACACCCTTTCGAACCAATCCATAGGGCGGATCTCAAATATATCTCCTGGAAGACAGCCCTTCTATTGGCTCTGACCTCAGCTAGAAGGGTCAGCGAACTACAGGCTCTTTCCATACAATATCCCTTCATGCAGTTCAAGGAAGATAGAGTAATTCTAAGAACGAATCCTCGATTTATTCCTAAGGTCCCGTCGGACTTCCATTTAAATGAACCATTAGTCCTCCGATCATTCTTCCCAAATCCCAGTACTGCAGCTGAAAGATCCCTACATTCCTTGGACCTAAAGAGGTGTCTTAAGTTTTACCTTGACAAAACAAAACATTTCAGGAAAACGAATCAGCTTTTCATCGCTTTCAGCAGACCACGAAAGGGCATGCCACTTTCCAAACAAAGCATTTCATGATGGATGTCTTCTGCAATTGCCTTTTGCCATGACAAAGCAGGAAGGCCATTACAATCCAAAGTCCGAGCTCATTCTACAAGAGCTGTGTCCACATCAGCCGCGCTATTTTCTGGCGTGCCAATACTGTACATTTGCAGGGCAGCGACCTGGAAGTCGCCACACACCTTTACCAGGCACTACTGCCTGAATACGGAACTGATGCAAGATGCAGCTGTGGGCCAGGCTGTGCTTCGCCACCTATTCCAGTGAGGTGAGCCTTCCTCCTTCCCACCATCCTTCACTGGTATGCACATTTATTTACTTATTTCTTGTTACTTGTTGATGGTTCTTAGTCGCATGATATGTATTATCTCAGACTGCTTATGCTGTTCCATCAGAAATGTGCATAATGTATTGCTTGCTACTCTGATTCAGGCATGTGAATCTATGAAAGACACCCATAATACTGTATAAGAAATGTGTTACTTACCTGTAACTGCAGTTATCCAGTATTGGTGTCTTTCATAGATTCACATGCAACCCTCCCGCCTCCCCTGGAAGGTCTCACCTCTCTCTCTAACATGTATTACGCCTACCTAGCTTGGTGCGTGCGAAAATCTGAGAGACTGAGGCTCCTGACAGGAAGGTTCTATATGGAGGTGGTAGCTGATTGGCTACCTTCTGGAATTTGGTCCTTTTTACAAAAGGACATAGATAGGCTACTAAGGCAAGGCCCTTAGGCCTACTTTTCTCTATGTATGTCTATAGGACATTACTTTTCTATGTACCGGGGACTCCTGTCTCGACGACTGGGAATGATTCAGGCATGTGAATCTATGAAAGACACCGATATTGAATAACTGCAGTTACAGGTAAGTAACGCATTTCTTCCTTGCCTCATATTTGTATGGGTGAAGAAAACGATATGATTCCAGTAAGCTGGCTGTCACCAAATATACTGCTCTGGCATCCCATCTGAAAGCAGATTTGTGGCTGATGTTATGTAGTGCCACTTCTTGATGCTGAATGTCAGGGCAAACTATTTCCCGGACCAGTCTGAGGCCTCAAATAAGTATTGATAAGGTGGTGAATTTCTCGGAAAATTATGTTTGAGCATTGTGAGCTGTAGATCGCCTGCTTGGCATAGCCACCCATCTAGTGTTGGGCCCGGATGTTTGCGCTTTGTTTTTCGTCAAAGAAGTCTTTCAAGTCACGAGGTTGGTGACGACTCCTTTCGGTGATAGTGCACATGGGTATCGACTCCATTGTTAGATACTCTTTTTTCCGCCATAGAGTTCGAATGTGCAATGCAGGTTCCTCTCGACGTGCAATCCACTACCCTCGACGGTATTGTTTCTCAATCGCGTTTTCCATCTTTGTGTATCGTTTCGAGTCAGTCTTCGATCAGAAGTTTCATGAAGGGCCGATAGGCCAACCCGCGTCTGGCTCGCTAGCAGTCGATGGAACGGACTCCATTCAAATTCTGTCCCGGGTGGCTCACTAAATTTCTGCGCACAGACTTGCACGAAGTGTGCAATCTCTGTCTATCCCTGGAACACGACGAACGAGACTGCGACATGTGTTGATCGTTTCGATCAAAGAAGAAACTCTGTGACCGTCAAACTCGACATCCCGAAAAGCATCCGCAAAGCGTCTCTGCACCAGATATGATATCTTCGGAGAAGACTCCAACTGTGAAGAATCTCAAGTGCAGGAAACCAAAGTAGAGTAAGAACCCATTTCTCTGTCCAAAGCCAAATCTGACGCGGAAGACCAAGTAACACCGGATCAATGTATTGTTAGAACTGACACTCCCTTCCCCTACCACTTATTAAAGAAAAAGGCTCTGGTCCGTCTGCCCTCGGGCCAAGGTCTGCACCGAGAAAAAGTTTTGGACGCCCCACCCTCCAGCCCGACACGGAAACCTAAATCAAAGCCTTTCGGCTCAGGATCGAGTCAGCCACATACTGATGTCGAACCAAAATCTTCGGCATCTAAGTACAAGCATACCAATTTCGAACCGAAATCTTCGGCATTCTACTCAAAGCATGATGTTGTCACTTTTCCCCCATTACCGAAAACTAAATCTTCGGAACCGAAAGCTTCCGAGCCGAAACTTTCAACGTTGAAAACTGCGAAGACAACTGTTCCACCTACAGAGCCTCGTGTCGATATTACACCTGCAAACACAGTTCCAAAACAAAAAGAACTGGATATCCATCCAGATACTGGACATATTCATGTAAAAATGCCAGAGAAAAGAAAAATGGGCATAGAAAAGGACTATCACATTCCTTTAAAATGCGAGAATGTGAGTAGTAACCCTTCTCCTCCCATTACACCTCTGTCACCCTCTGATCCAAATTTGCTCATCACACCCACAATTCCCCACAGCCTCAATCACTTAATCCAGAAGATGAAGGTAATTGGGATGAAGATAGGCCACTGGACATAAATGACCCCTGGGATGTCTAATACAGATCCGAATACAGACAACAATCCGAACCTATACCCCTCTAAACCCTCACCACTTGATGACAACTTAATACTTAATAGGGCTGCTCAATACCATTGGGTGGAATTACACAAAGAGGCTCTTGAAGAGGATTTGCTATTTAAAACCTTAAGTTCCTCTCAGAGGTCAACAGACACTTCCTCTGCTTAAGGGAATGCTTAAACATACTGACAAAATTTTTAAAGACCATGTGCGAGCAAGAATAATTCCTCCAAGAATTGAGAAAAAGTATAAGGCAGCACCTTATACCCCACTTACATCAAGGATCAACTTCCATTAGACTCACTTTTGGTTTCCAACGCTCATAAACTGGCAAGTTCTCAAACTACAGGTGATGCCCTCCTTATGAGGAGTCAAAGTTAATTGATTCCTCGACCAAAAGAGTAGCATCGTAAGCAGCTAATCATTGGTGCATTGCAAATGTGCAATAGAGCTCACTATGACGAGCTAGAGAAATTAATAGTTTCTACCTAATAAGCACAAAACCAGAGTCAATGGCCTAATTCAGGAGGATAAATTATGTTCACTTCTATTAGGTGCGCTTTAGATGCAGCAGACACAGCAGCCCGCGCAGTCAACACCAGTGTATTCCTACTCTGACATGCTTGGCTCAGAATGTTAGGGTTCGAACCCGAAGTTCAAAGCTCTATTTTAAACCAACTATTTGTTAAAGAGCGCCTCTTTGGTCCTACAGGGGATCCTTTCGTCACTCCTTTTACAGAGGTGGCTCCAACTACTTCCTCGGAAAATCCCTCTTCCGCTTACATGGGCAATAATCATTCACCCTCCTCGAGTGGTTACTTTTGGTGAGGATTTAGAGGAAACAACAGCAAGGGAAGAGGCAGAGGCAACTCAACATGACCATTCCACTCCTGTCTGAGGTCTTCTCACCTAATTTCTACCTGTTTGGAATACAATCACCTCTGACACATGGGTTCTACAAATTATCCAATATGGTTATTGCCTGGAACTAACAGCCACTCCCCAAAACATTCCACCAAGACCACACACTGTCTCAAGAACATCTGAACCTTCACAAACAAGAAGTTCTCTCTCTGTTACAAAAAAGAGCTATAGAGCCAGTCCCATTACAATATCAAGGGACCGGAGTATACTCCCTGTACTTCATAATTCCCAAAAAGGACAGCTCTCTAAGGCCTATATTAGACCTGCGAGATCTACATCTATACATCCAATCAGATCACTTTCACATGGTAACACTCCTGTAAGTTTATTTATTTATTTATTTATTTAAAGATTTGTAGAGCGCCTGGTGACCCGGAGGCATCCCCGCGCTATAAGACCTGTAAAGTTGGCTGAGAGGGGAGAGGGGGGAGAAAACCTTTTTATTTAGGGAAAAGCAGCGTTTTGAGCTGCTTGCGAAAGCGCAGGTAGCAGGGTTCCAATCGCAAACTGCGGGGGAGCAAGTTCCATCGGGAGGCTGCCTTTACTGAGAAGCGGCTACCTCCGGTACGTGCCCTCCTAAACTTGGGGACATTCGCCCGTCGCTCATTGTCCGAGCGCAGAGATCTCGGGGCTTTGTACGGGGTAACCATGTCTCCTAGGATAGAAGGGCCTTGTCCATTGAGGAGCTTGTGGGTGATGCACCTAGCCTTGAACTCGATCCTCTCTCGCACTGGCAACCAGTTGAGTGCCTTAAGGGCCGGTCTGATCTAGAAGGAAGGCCCATCAGCATCCGAGCAGCTGCATTTTGGGTTCGTTGCAGCTTGCCCAAGGTGGCTTCAGGGGCTCCTAAATAGACAGCATTGCTGTAATCCAGTCATGCAAGAACCAGTCCTTGAACCAGCAGTTTCCTGGAAAGAGGGGGGAGTAGGGGGGAGGATCTTGCGGACTGACCGCATAAGTCCAAAGCAGGTTCCGGCTGTTTTAGCATCCTGGGTTTTCATGGATAGGTCCGGTTCAAGCCAGACCCCCAGACTCTTAATTTCTTTTCTGGGGGTGGGCACCTCACCCATGGTGTCGGGCCAAACGGATGGTGGAATTGTTGCCCATTTCTTGCCCATCAGCATAACTTCTGTTTTGGACCCGTTGAGTTTGAGTGAGGATTCGCACATCCAGAGGTGGATTTTCTGGAGGCAGTGCAGAAGATTATCTGGGTATTGGTCTAGATGTGAGATCGAGACGACCAGTTGCGTGTCGTCCGTGTAACTCACCATCTTAATGGCTAAGGGGGCAACTACATCCTCCAAAGGGGCCATGTAGGCATTTAAAAGGGTGGGGCTCAGTGAGAAACCCTGGGGGACCCCACTTGTCAGAGGAAGAGAGTCAGAGCGGGAGCTGCCATCCCAGACCTGAAATGAGCGGCCCGACAGGAATGACTCTAACCAGGCCAGCGCTGTGCCCCCGAGTCCTGCCCTGGCCAGCCGATGGAGCAGGACACGGTGGTTCACCGTGTCAAAGGCTGCACTAAGGTCCAGGAGGATCACTGCCACTGATCCCCCCCGAATCCAAAATGCACCTTGCCTCCTCGATGACGGCGCACTGGGCCAGGGACAGACTGATTTGCATATAGCCAGGTTCTGAGCTGGGATGGTGCAGTGAGATAAATAACGGTGATGGATCAAGCCCTGATCTTTGGACTGGGTAAGAGTGGTCTGCTTAATTCAGACACTCTGTTCATCACCACCCCCTTTTCTGAATCGTTTTTGGCCACTATAGGTGTGGCAGGGTATACTCAGACATGAGTCCCTTTCTCACTGCACCATCAGGATTCAAGCAAGCCGGGCCGAAGACGGCTGAAATGCCAGAAACCGGTCCCCGGTAGATTGTCTCCTTTCTGGTGAAGAATTGGCTTGGTAGTTTAGTCTGCCCTGTTCCCATGATGCACTGGGCCAGGGACAGACTGATTTGCATATAGCCAGGTTCTGAGCTGGGATGGTGCAGTGAGATAAATAACGGTGATGGATCAAGCCCTGATCTTTGGACTGGGTAAGAGTGGTCTGCTTAATTCAGACACTCTGTTCATCACCACCCCCTTTTCTGAATCATTTCTTGCCCATCAGCATAACTTCTGTTTTGGACCCGTTGAGTTTGAGTGAGGATTCGCACATCCAGAGGTGGATTTTCTGGAGGCAGTGCAGAAGATTATCTGGGTATTGGTCTAGATGTGAGATCGAGACGACCAGTTGCGTGTCGTCCGTGTAAATCACCATCTTAATGGCTAAGGGGGCAACTACATCCTCCAAAGGGGCCATGTAGGCATTTAAAAGGGTGGGGCTCAGTGAGGAACCCTGGGGGACCCCACTTGTCAGAGGAAGAGAGTCAGAGCGGGAGCTGCCATCCCAGACCTGAAATGAGCGGCCCGACAGGAATGACTCTAACCAGGCCAGCGCTGTGCCCCCGAGTCCTGCCCTGGCCAGCCGATGGAGCAGGACCCGGTGGTTCACCGTGTCAAAGGCTGCACTAAGGTCCAGGAGGATCACTGCCACTGATCCCCCCGAATCCAAAATGCACCTTGCCTCCTCGATGACGGCGAGGAGGGCGGTGTCCGTGCCTTGGCCAGGGCGAAACCCCGTTTGGGACCGTCGCAGCAGATTGTTCGATTCCAGAAACTGGGAGAACTGAGCGTTGACCAGTTTTTCAGCAATTTTGCTGATGCCTGGAAGGAGCGAGATCGGTCTATAATTGGCCAGATCGGCAGGGTCGAGTTGTTTTTTTTTTAGCAGGGCTTTGACTACCGCTCCTTTCCAGCTCGGAGGGACGGTGCCTTGGGACAGAGAGGCATTTATCAACTCCAGAACTGGGGGAACAATCGCAGGGACGACTGCTTTAAGAAACCTCATGGGTGCGGGGTCAAGGGGGAGCCACTTTTCATTTTGGCCAGAGTCTTTTCGACTTCGTCCGATGTAACCGCCCTAAAGGCATTAAGTGCTCCCACTCCTTCAGCACGGTGACTTTCTGTCAACATTAGATTTAAAGGACGCCTTCTTCCGTATTCCAATCCACCCACTCATCCCAAATACCTCATGTTTGTGGTAGCGGGACAGCACTACCAATTCAGAGTGCTTCATTTCGGAGTCACCACTGCTCCCAGGGATTTCACCATATGCCTGCCAGTAGTCTCAGCTCATCTACAAAGACATACGTCTTCCTATACTTAGACGACTGGCTCATAAAAGCCAGCTCACAAGCATACTGTCCACAACATACTCACAAAACAGTGAAGCTACTTCACGATATGGGATTCACAGTTAATCTGTCCAAATCCCATCTCCAACACGCAAGCGTAGTTGAGAGCCACTCTAGATACACAAAAGGCTCTGGCCTATCCCAATACAGCCAGAATCTGCAACATTCAAACTCTACTTTCCCAATTCCAGCCTCAACACTCCTTGCCAGCTCGAGTGTTCACGTTGTTACTAGGGATGATGGCGTCTTGCATCCTAATAGTCCCCTATGCAAGACTTCAAATGCGTCCCCTTCAGGAATGCTTAGCCCGCCAGTGGAATCAGTCTGGGTTAGTTATCAGATCTAGTGTTGGTGGACGACCACACTCCTCACTCTCTGCAGTGGTGGAATCCACAAAACCTTTCCAAAAGGCGACCCTTCATCGACCCAGGTCCAGAGTCCGTGCTAACGGCAGATGCATCGCTCACTGGTTGGGGAGTTAAACTCCAAATTCACACAATTCAATTCAGAGTATGTGGCGCCTGCAGCAAAAGCAACTTCAGATAAATCATCTAGAGCTTCTAGCGATATTTCTAGTGCTCAATGCCTTTCAAGTTCACTTGGTAGGCAAAGCTGTCCTGATACCCACAGACAGCATGACAGCAATGTATTAAATAAAGAAACGGGGTGGGGGGGCACTCTCTCCAGCTGTCACAGACCATCTGGAGGTGGGCCATACATCACGAAATGCATCTCCTTGCAGATCATCTTCTTGGAGTAGACAATCAAATCGCTGATCTGCTCAGCAGACCGAGACAACAGATCCATTAGGTGGCAACTCCGCCCTAGAGTTCTCCTCCCATTCTTTCAGATGTCGGGCTTCCCAGACATAGATCCCATCCACCAAAACAAAAAATGCCCAAGCTTTGCCTCCAGGCCACACCCATTGTCCAGAGGCAATGTACCATGGATGAATTGGTCAGGGATGTTTGCCTATGCTTTTCCGCCTCTCCCACTTATTCCACTAGTGGTTTGGAAGCCCAGGCAGGCGTCACGGACACTAATCCTTGGTGCTCCCACACGGTTGGAGCTCAGTAGTCCCTCACCGCAAACTCATCTTCAACCCAATCTCCTCACGCAGAGCCTTGGAGAGATATGACTTCCAGATCCCGGTCACCTCAACCTTGCGATCTGGCACCTAAAGTCATAGAGTTTGGCTACCTTAATCTTCCGCCAGACTACATCAACATTATCTAACAGTCTAGACATCCTACTACAAGGGCTTACTATGCAGCAAAGTGGAAACAGTTTATTATTTATTGTAATAATAAAATCAACCTGCTTGATGCTTCAGTTTAGAACATCATCTGCTATTTACTGTATCAACAGCGTTCACATTTAGTATACACATCCATACATTTACATATAGTTGCAATAGCCTCTTACCTTCAAAATAGACAACCTCTGCCTCTCTTCAGAGGGCCTGTTATTAAGGAATTTATGGAAGGACTCAAGAGTCATTCCCCCAACACCTGCCCCAGTGTGGAATCTCACAGGTCCACCCCTTGAGCCATTGCACAAATGTGAGGTGCAATTTCTCACTTGAAAATTCGCTTTCCTCATACCTATTACATCACTGAGGAGAGTAGGTGAGCTTCAGGCAGTAACAATAGAAGAACCATTTTTACTAGTACACCAAAACAAAGTGGTACTTCGGACTAATCCTAGATTTCTACCCAAAGTGATTTCTGCCTTCCATATCAACCAATATTTTGAGTTGTCTGTGTTCTTCCCTCAACTAGATTCTGTGGCAGAACGTGCCCTACACACCTTAGATGTTAAAAGAGCATTACTCTATTACATAGGAAGGACAAAAACCTTTCTGTAAGACAAAACAACTCTTTGTGGCATTTGCTCCACCTCATAAAGGCAATCCCATCTCAAAATCAGGTATTGCACAGTGGATAGTCAAATGCATTCAAACATGCTATGCAAAAGCAGAACTAACATTGACAATTCCCCCTATAGTGCACTCCACTTGTAAAATAGGGGCTTCTATGACTTTTTTAGGAAACATCCCCGTAGATGACCTCTGCAAAGCTGCAACATGGTCTGCACCTCACACATTCACAAAGCACTATTGTGTAGATTTGTTAGCAAGACAGCAAGCTAGTGTGAGCCAGGCAGTTCTACGTACACTCTTTCAAACTTCTGCAACATCTTCAGGTTAGCCACCGCTTTGGAAGATTACTGCTTTCTAGTCTTTGAAAAGCATGTTCTCTACAGCTCACATGCCTCAAACGTAAAATGCTACTTACCCAGTATGCTTCTGTTCTTGGCTTGTAGAGCTGTAGATTCACATGCGCCCACCTGCCTCCCCCGGTACCTACACCTGTTGCAGTGATATCTTACACATGGACATCTCTATTCTACTACTCTTACTAACTCCATTATCACCCTCTGCGGGAAAATATTCTAAAAATGGAGTCGATGGCCATGCGCAGTATCACCGAAAGGAGTCACCGACCTGGTGACCGGAAAGACTCCTTCGAGAAAAAAAACTAAGTGCAAACATCCGGACCCAACATTAGATGGCAGACTATGCAAAGCATGGGAAACTACAGCTCTACAGTCCAAGAACAGAAGCATACTGGATAAGTAGCATTTTCCTTATGCACCAGAAAAATCATTAATAAAGGTATGGAACCTTTTCTCCTCTTTTTATCAGTGGCCTGATTTATAACCCAAACCACCGTGTGGATAGTACGATGCTCTATGCACTTTGTTTTAGGCTCTTTATGATCTTGTTTAAAATGTAAGAATACTGAGACCGAAATTCTGGAGTGGGTGTATGATCATTCTTAAACCTATTGTCTTCCACTGTGAAAGACACTTCTGTGGTGATCTTAGGGCCATGGTATTTTTATTTTTAGAAAATGTTTGCTGAATTACTGTATTTTTCTGTTCACACCAAAGATGGTATATTTGTGCAGAACATGACGGTTTACAGATCATCAGTAGGCAACTTACCAGGTACTCTGTAATACTCCTGCCTCTACAAAGCTACCACTTACTAATGACTTTCCAGTTATAACACATGATGTGGATGTGCAGTATATAGTTTATAAGAGCAGTACCAACTTGTGTTGGGTGGATCTGCAAGTAATCTTAGTATTGTATTTAAAAATATGCAAAGGGTGCCTTGATTTTCTGGCAAGATTCAAGATTTGATTGAAGCAATAAAGTCAGCTATTTTAATTTAGCCTTTCAATATGAATGCTTCTCTTTCTGCCTTTCACCAGATCGGCACAGCAGTGCAACTTCAGATGTGCAAAAAGAAGAGGAAAAGAAATTTAAGGAGGTTGGTGAAGCCTTCACAATCCTTTCTGACCCCAAGAAGAAGGCGCGCTATGACAGCGGGCAAGATCTCGACGAGGATGGTGTGAACATGGGAGGTTAGTAGTGGCTTCAATGAAGTTGGTAGTAGACCGAAACGCGTATGGCATGGCAAACATCTAACAATAAATCCGCCATAACTCCTGTAAACGAGTGAGTGCGTTATTTTTCTTGCTGAAAGGCAAAAACCTGTTTCATTTATACCAACGTGGCTCTGCCGGAAAGAAACGCACCGCCCCCACCTAAGAAGCGCCATCGTCAAACCAGTGTGTGTGTGTGTATATGTGTGTATATATATATATATATATATATCTCCAGAACAAACCTGATTTTTATAAAGGTCATGATCTTTTGCTGCATCCTTCAATTTATTGCTATTTTTACAGCTTCTATTGTAGATCTTATGCTTTGCACTCCTATGGCCTATACTGTTCAGTTTTTCTACTTAGCTGTGCTTTAAGGTTAGTGTGTGCAGAGAATAACGTGTTCCGATGGATACCTCTAACTGCAGATTCCTCACATTTAGACTATCCCCATATGCATGACTGTATTTAGAGAAATTCAACATCCGTACATGTCTGCATCATGCAACTCCATGTTGGCTTCATACTACCCTGGAAGAGACAGATCAGATCATCATATAAGTGCTACCCCTGTGCACTGTTGTTAGTTCATTGCTTTACGGCCCTTCCAATGCTGATCTTGAGCACAGCTCCCAACTTTTGTTGATTTCCAATACTTTAAGGCAGTGTGCTTGTTAACATTGCCTCCTCCAAAATAGACAAGCTCCAAGCAGAGCTAAAGATGTTGTTCACTTAGGTTTCAGGTGCCTGGGCCCAGCTCATGACTTGAAACATGCAGCAAGTGTGACATCATGCACTTGAACATGACCTGGCACCAGGAATCTAAGTACTACATCTCCAAGCACAAGAAGAGATTCCTGTCAAAGGTATTGCTTCCACATCAAGTTTCAGGCCTGATCTGCTTCTTGGCCATTCTTGCAAACAATCAAAGTCTTCTGGTAAGCTCCAATCAAAATCCCTGCACAAGCGCAAAAAAGATGAAACCGGTCTTGATGCCATACTAGCTAAAAGGTCATGGGTGTCAAGAAGAACCTCACACTCTTTTGAAGTCCCTGCTTCCATAGCCAATTCTACACCTGGTCCTAGCGTGCCCTTAGTTTCCCAGCCTGGTGTGGACCTTAAAGCACAAAGTGGCCTTCATGGAGCCCATGCGGCAAGTTTTTGATGTGATTCCGGTTCCCTCTGCTGTGTTTTCAAGCTCCTTGGAGCTCTGAGTTACCACCAGTGGGTCCTCCCCTGATGCAGTCAGTCTCATTAGGACTCGTTACCTGGCCATACTGACTCTGGTGCACTCTTCCACACGGTCTCCAAGATGCACACCGGTTCCTGCTATGCTCATGCTGACTCCATCTGCACAGATTGAAGATCTGTTTCTAACGCCAGTATCTGTCCCCGAAGGGACGTTCAACCGAGCTAGACTAATGTCATGCTATGAGATTACAAAAGTGTAACGTTGTATAGCCTGATTCTAAACCAATGCCTCTGCTTACTATACTTATGATGCCCTTTACATGAACAGTGGGCTAGATACCTACCCTGAAACGTAGCTTGACTAGGCACATGGGCCACTAATATCGGAAAGTCCCTCGTTTACAGTGGTGATCCGGAGAGCTGCTGAGGGGCTAGACCTCCTGTTGATGTTCATTGAGACAAAACTGACTGATAGAAATTCTCCAACCAGGGCCAAGGCCTTCTAAGACCTTACTACCATTTAATGATGCCATCACAAATGCTTTGGTTGCTTCATGGCGCAAGCCATTTATTGCAGCCAGTGGCCCTATAATCTAGATCTGCACCTGGTGATGCAGACGTACTCACAAAGCACCATACATCTGACAGCCTCCTTAGTAAAAGAAAGTTTTCTTCAGCGAACTCGGTCCTTAAGTACGTAAATGTAGTGTTGTTGGGTAGGTATACACATGCTATGTCTGACATTTCCAGCAAGATCTTGCCAAAAGTCCCAGAGACCCTCAGCTCCGCTGTCTCAGACAGTACTTGATGGGGTAGCTTGTAGCAAAGTTTGTAATTTGTCCAGGCCAGGATACCATTGATAGTATAACAAAGATAAGTGAGATAGACCGTATTTTCTGGCGATGTGTAAGAATTCTTAACTCAGCTGCTTCAAGCTCCACCCAGCGCTGCTTGTTGGTTGCCTTTTGGACATTTCTTTACTGTGGTCTGTCAGTAGTGCCTTTTGCTGCTTGGTTTCCTACGACGGGACACCACCAATTTGTTTCTTTTCGTGGGCCATCTCTGACCATCTGTTAAGTCCTCGCTTGCAGGCGCACCCCCTCCCTCCCATTATTGCTGACCTCCTTCGTGGTTTTCACGTCACAACTTTTTTTTCTATTTATTGACTTTTGTGGCAATGGCAGCGTGCCACCATTGCTTCAAACGTTCATAAAAACAAAACAAAGGCGGGTGGACGCCGCATTTCTCTTCCATGTATGCACTTTTATAGCAATGGCAGCACGCAGTGCTTATTTTAAACATATTATGCTAGAGTACGGTGTGCCGCAATGGCTACAAAAGTAAATAAATAGAAATAAAATAGGCAGGCCGCACAACTTTTTTTTCTATTTTTTGACTTTTGTGGCAATGGCGGCACTCCACGCTTTAGATTTAAACATCCAAAGCTAAAGCACATTGTGCCGCCATTGCTACTAAAGTCAATGAATAGAAAAGCAAAGGCTTTCTTTTCCATTTTTTTTTTACATTTATAGCACTCTCGTCACGCCGCGCTTTACTTTTAAATATATTAAGGTAAAGCGCGGCATTCCGCAGTTGCTACAATAGTAAATAAATAGAAAAAAATAAGATGGCGACACAGCTTTTTTTTCTATTTGACTTTTGTGGCAATGGTAGCACACCACACTTTAGCATTAAACATCTAAAGCTAAAGTGCGTTGTGCCAGCATTGCGACAAAGTGTTTTTTTAAACAAAGGCGGACGTAAAGCATTTTTTTACCATTTGCATTGGCAAAGCCAATCGCTTTACATTTAACTAATGCGAGACCTATTTGGATAGCAAATGCTTAAGTTTTCTACTGACTCGCATTTTAGTGATGCAGATAGGTGTGAAACCCATTGGTGACCATTGAACAATATATATTTCAGTAACCACGACAAAATTTATAGTTCAGTGGTGGTTATTTGTGTTGATCACTTGTTTTCCTAAAAAAACGTGGTTGAAAAATAATTATTGGAATCCATAAATTACAGAGAAAAAAAATGGGAATTGGTGACGATGTTATCATCTGTATTTTTTTGCCCCTTGCCCTGATTGCAGATTTATAAACTTAATGTGCTAGCTCGAGGCATGTGGGCTGCTGAATTCATATCTGTGCATAGATCGCCGCCTAGTGTTTTGTCCGGATGATTGCACATTGTTGTCCTGGAAGAGTTTTCGAAGTATCACGAGATAGGTGGCTCCTCCCCTGGACTACAGTGCGCATGGGCATCCTTTCCATCCTCAGATTTTTTTTTTTCCGCCATTGGGTTCGGATGTACTTTCTTTACTCAAGTTCGGAATCAATAGAAAAACTTTTCTACAAGGCCTAAAGGCCTTCGAGGTCGTCGGTATTGTCATTTCGATCGGTTCCGAGTACTTTGTTCCAGTTCTTTTCGAGCAGGACGTTGAGGAGGGCCGCGTGGCCTTTTCGACACGAGAGGCCCGATCGTCGATGGAACGGAGCCCGTTCAAACGATGCCCCCTTTGTAATTCTAAGTACCCACACATCGATGCACACCCGGTGTGCAACAAGTGCCTATCTCCGGAGCACAATGAGGCCAACTGTCTAGCTTGTGCTCAATTCAGGTCGAAGAAGACGCTTCGAGTTCGACGCGCAGTGAGGGAGACGATGACGAAGCCAGCGCCCGACCCGGTAAATATCTTCGATGAAGAAGACGATGAGGTCGTCGAGACTGAGGATCCAGAACAGCAATCAGATCCCGGTTCGGAGCATTACTCCAACTATTATGAAGATGATCAACAAAATGTCGAGTATGAAAACGTCGACGAGGTAGGGGACGACGCACTAGCCATCGAAGCAGTCGATGACGACTCGAGCGATGAACCAGGCCCAAATGTGAGTACGGGGCCCGGTACAGACACTGAAAGACTTCCAGGGGCTCAGGTCAAGGCATCGCCGGAAGGCCTTAGCCAAGATCATGACGAACATTCTATAGCCCCGCATTTCAGCCCGGCTAAGAATATATCACACGAGCCATCGGTCGAACATTACCAGTCACTGGTAAAATCGAAACCGAAAGCCATGGAGTCAAAACCAAAACTGCTGGAGACTGCCTTCGGATCGAAGAGTTCGGATCCCTCGGATTCGACGAAAAAGAAGGGTGTTGAACCGAATATCGGTACACTGAAGTCCATGACTAAAGTCAAGCACGTCGAACCGACGAGGTCGACGTCGACTGACATCAACACAAATAAGGGACTCGAGTCTCGGAAGGTTCTCGATCCAAAGCAACGAGTCGACAGGTCACAGTTCGTCAAAGGCCTCGAGCCGAAGACCAAGAGCGGCTCGAAGGAGCACGTCTAGTCGAGGCAGAAGAGTGCGCCTCCAACGCAACACGCGCCGAAGTCGACGCAAGGCCAACAACGTATTGGCGAAGAAGGTCAGTCAGTCTACAAAGACTATGCCACCGATAAAATTCGGACTGCCCCCGACTGCACGGCCTAAGGCGTTCAAACCAAAAACGGGGATCGAAACATCCAAGAAGGTGTTGATGTCGAAAAGGAGTCATTCTCTAGAAGAGGACATTGTGGACCAAGAACCCTCCTATGATGAGCAGTCAAAGTTACATATCGACTCAAACTCTGGCAAACTTACTATTTATCAGAGGAAGATCAGGCCAGAAAATCCTCTTGAAACATATCAAATTCCACTCAAGAAGAAAAGGAATTCTTCCACATCACCTGTTCTTTTTGAGACTGTAAGGTCCCATGGCCAGGAAACTTTTGCATACTCACCCACACGCACTGATGAGGATGTGGGGTATAACTACAATGAGTAATTTAATTATCCTGTGGACACGGATCAGGATGACCAGACTCAAGCCTGGACAGACCCTGTAGACCCGGGGGAGTCACAGACTATTCCTGACACTCATTCTTATCCTGTCAAGACTTCGCCAGCAGAGGATACAGCTGCGTTTAACACATTAATAGAAAGGGAAGCAAACAATCATGATGTGGAGATGCATGCTGACCCAATTGAAGAAGACTTCCTATTTGCAACTTCCTCCACTTCAGAGAAATCAGTCAAGACATTGCCAATGTTGAAAGGTGTCCTTAAACACGCAGAAGACATTTTCAAGCAAACCACAAGGGCAAGGATTGTTAACCCTAGAATCGAAAGAAAATACAGACCGCCACCTGTGGATCCTACATATATAAAGGGACAGCTGCCATTGGACCCTTTGGTGGTATCTAATGCTCGTAAGCGTGCCAACTCCCAAACCACTGGTGATGCTCCTCCTCCAGACAAGAAGTCTAAGATATTAGAGGCTTCTGTAAAAAGGGTGGCTGCTCAAGCAGCTAATATATGGAGAATTTCTAATATGCAAGCCCTATTAGCCAGATATGATAGGGCTCACTATGACAGACTAGAGCAACTGCTACAACATTTGCCTGATGTCTACAAGGAGGGAGCAGAAACACTGATACAAGAGGGAAAACTCATATCTAACGCATCCATTAAATGTGCGCTAGACGCAGCAGACACCGCAGCCAGGGCCATCAATACAAGTGTCATGCTCAGGAGACATGCGTGGTTACTCATCTCTGTGTTCAAACCTGAGATTCAAACCACATTATTAAATCATCCTGTGAACCCTGATTATTTTTTTGGTCCTGATGTGGACACAATATTAGAAAAGATTAAAAAGGACACAGAGACAGCCAAGTCTATGGGTGCCTTGCAGTCAAACCAATTCAGAGGAGGCTCCTTTCGTCGCTCTGGTAACAGGAGCTACACAAGGACGGGCATCTCAGCAGACTCCATACAATAAAGGGAGCACGCAAACCACCTATAATAAAAACAATAGAGGTGGATACCGTGGCAACAGCAACAAAGTCAGAGGACGAGGGAATAACAACACCAGATCCTCCGCCAATACTAAACCGTGACGTCTTGTCACTGCCCCCAGACCATGTAACACCGGTCGGGGGACGATTACAGCAGTTCTTGCCAGTCTGGGAAAGCATTACCACAGACAGGTGGGTGGGACAACTTATCCAGTACTGCTATTGTCTAGAGCTAACCTCCACTCCACCCAACATACCCCCAAGACACCGTCCTATGTCCGCAGAGCACATACACTTATTGCAGCAAAAGGTCATCAGCATGCTGCAAAAAGGGGCCATAGAACTCGTACCTATAGAACAACAGGGTACAGGGGTATACTTGCTGTACTTCTTAATTCCCAAAAAAGACGGGTCTCTCAGGCCAATACTGGACCTCAGGCCCCTAAACCAATACATCTTGTCAGAACATTTTCACATGCTCACATTACTCAGTCGGGGAGATTTCCTCGCAACACTAGATCTAAAAGACACATATTTCCACATACCGATACATCCGGCACACAGGAAAAATCTCAGGTTTGCCATACAGAATCAGCACCACCAGTTCAAGGTACTGCCTTTCGGGGTAACAGCCCCCAGGGTATTTACCAAGTGCCTAGCGACAGTAGCTGCGCACCTACGGAGACAGCATATTCACGTCTAACCCGATCTGGACGACTGGCTTATCCAAGCAAAGTCAGCCCAGCAACGTGCCAGCCACATGTCCAGACTATTCACCTCCTACACAGCCTCGGATTCTCATTAAACTACCCAAAGTCTCATCTTCAACACGCCCACGTACGACAGTACCTGAGAGCGACAATAGACACTCTGGCTGCAAAGGCACAGCCAAACTCAGCAAGAATCAACAGCATTCAATTACTGATTCAGAAATTCAGACCTCAACACTCGCTTCCAGCACGGGTGTTTATGCAGTTGATAGGCATGATGGCCTCCTGCATCTTCATAGTCCCTCACGCGAGGCTACACATGCGTCCGCTTCAGGAGTGCTTAGCACAACAGTGGACCCAAGCTCAAGGACAATTAAAAGACCTAGTGTTGATGACCGGTCGCGCATACAACTCTCTGCATTGGTGGAACCCACAAAACCTTTGCAGGGGACGACCGTTCCAAGAGCCTGTACCATAAATAGTGCTGACGACGGACGCATCTCTCCTAGGATGGGGAGCGCATGTCCTCCATTACACAGTGCAGGGACTATGGACGACACAGCAAAAGAAGATTCACATCAACCTGCTGGAACTGATGGCAATCTTTATGGCAATGAAGGCGTTCAAGGTACATTTGTGCAACAAAGTAGTGTTGATCCGAACAGACAACATGACTGCCATGTACTACATACAGAAGCAGGGAGGAACACAGTCTCCACAGTTGTCACATCTAGCGCAAAGCATGTGGAAGTGGGCCATTCAGAGAAACATATTCCTCATGGCGGAACACCTCCCATGCAGGAACAACCAGATGGCGGATCTGCTCAGCAGACAGCCACCAGATGCACGAGTGGGAGATACATCCCTCAGTGCTACAACCGTATTTCCAGCAGTGGGGTCACCCAGAGATAGAAAAAGGTGTCCCTACTGTGGTTGGGAACACACTTGTTGTTTTTGGGTACCCCTCACACACCAACAGGCCCCTTGGTGTCATGCTTCATCATCGGGGTCCTCGCATCCCTCTACGGGATGCGGCGTGCTGCGACCGAAGGTTACGTGGGAGCACTAATTGGACTATGTGTGGTGTTGGTGAGGGGGTGTATAAGTGAGTGTAGTGGTGGGGTTTAAATAGTGAGTGGGATTAAAAAGGGCCTGGCTCGTGGGGTAGCAAAAAACTTTATTTGGCCCCCGGGCTGGTACTAATAAAAAGGGAATTGGAGGTGTTGGTGTTAGTAATGTGCACCACCTCCTGTGTGTGTCAACATGTTTCGATGTAAAAACATCATCTTCAGGACTGGGGTACACAAAACCCCACCTTACTCACGTTTTTCTATTTCAACTTTCAATTTAATTAAAGAAAAAGTGAATTTTACAAGTGCAGGTGTATCAATGTACCTACAGAACAACCGCTAATTAGCTGACCTGAAAAGGAAAGGACAACATTTTTTTTGTGGTGATCCATCCCTTAAGACACCATGGGTTTAATTACCCGTGGATACAGTCATTATAAGTTGCGGTTTTTCCCAAAAATTGATTGTCTAGACACGTTTGTGTCATTCTACACATGTTAAACGTGCCTAAGGTGAAAAAAATATTATTTAATACAAAAACCACATACCAAACAGACACACATGCAACATAAAATACACACTCTATTGTTCCATGGATTAAACCAGATTGTAGTCAGCCCATGCAGTACTTGTGAAGTCCTAAACTTATTGTGAATAATAAGAAGATTCTAAGCAAAAGCTCAAAATGGGCATAACATACTGTTTAGTGATTGGAGTTTGTTACTCCATGAGTCCGTGATAACGTAGGGGTTACTCGTGCTTCCTTGCTGCCTGCGAAGGAAAAAATGTACCTGTTGCTATTTACCATGCTACTTACATTTTGGCAGAGGTGATCAGTTCTTTTTAAGTCATTACTCACGAGTCTATCAGGAGAGTCCCTCTTCGCTGCCCCTCACGCCGGCTCTGTTGAATTATGTCGGTGTGAATGAGAAAGGGCTCTATATATACTCGCCTTACCCCGCCCTTAATTAGATTATTGGTAGAGTATTGGGCCGGGAACACCATATATGGTTTGCCGGTATTTCGCCCTCAATTAGGTTTGTTTGTAAAGATTGTACCGCATGGGCTGACTACAACCTGGTTTAAGCCATGGAACAATAGAGTGTGTATTTTGTTACATGTGTGTCTGTCTGGTATGTGGTTTTTGTATTAAATAATAATTTTTTCACCTTAGGCACGTTTAACATGTGTAGAATGACACAAACGAGTCTAGACAACCAATTTTTTGGAAAAACCACAACTTTTAATGACTGTATCCACGGGTAATTAAACCCATGGTGTCTTAAGGGATGGATCACCACAAAACAAATGTCCTTTCCTTTTCAGGTCAGCTAATTAGCGATTGTTCTGTAGGTACATTGATACACCTGCACTTGTAAAATTCACTTTTTCTTTAATTAAATTGAAAGTTGAAATAGAAAAACGTGAGTAAGGTGGGGATTTGTGTACCCCAGTCCTGAAGAAGATGTTTTTACATCGAAACATGTTGACACACACAGGAGGTGGCACATTACTAACGCCAACACCTCCAATTCCCTTTTTATTAGTACCAGCCCGGGGGCCAAATAAAGTTTTTTTGCTACCCCACGAGCCAGGCCCTTTTTAATCCCACTCACTATTTAAACCCCACCACTACACTCACTTATACACCCCCTCACCAACACCACACATAGTCCAATCAGTGCTCCCACGTAACCGTCGGTCGCAGCACGCCGCATCCCATAGAGGGATGCGAGGACCCCGATGATCAAGCATGACACCAAGGGGCCTGTTGGTGTGTGAAGGGTACCCAAAAACAACAAGTGTGTTCCCAACCACAGTAGGGACACTCTATTCCCACTTCCTAATGGATTCCTTTTGTTAAAAGTGCATATCTTAGGGAGAACGAATCCATTCCACAGGAATACTCTCTCTCTCTCCCCCTTTTGTTGATACTAGTCACCCAGAGATAGACCTGTTCGCCACAAGGGAAAACGCAAAATGCCAAAGCTTCGCCGTCAGGTTTCCACATCTGCAGTCTCAGGGCAATGCGATATGGATGAACTGGTCAGGCAGATTTGCGTACGCTTTTCCACCAGCCCCGCTCATACCACTAGTTGCACGCAAACTGCGACAACACTCAATGACACTCATCCTAGTTGCTCCAACGTGGGCGAGGCAACCATGGTACACCACGTTCCTAGAACTTTCCATGGTGCCTCATCAAAGGCTGCGACTAACACCCAGTCTTTTAACGGAGAGCCATGGAGACATTCAGCACCCAGATCCGCAACAGTTGAACCTTGCAATCTGGCTCCTGAAGTCATAGAGTTTGGTTACCTGAACTTGCCTCCTGACTGTATGAATGTTATCAAGGAGGCAAGAAGACCTACCACCAGAGCATGCTATGCGGCAAAGTGGAAACTATTTGTCATTTATTGTAACAATAATGACCTAAATCCACTAGATGCATCAACTCAAAACATCATATGTTATCTGTTACATTTACACAGATGCAATCTAGCCTACAGTTCCATACGTATACATTTAGCTGCGGTGGCAGCTTATCTTCAGCACAGGCAACACCTTTCACTC
Organism: Lissotriton vulgaris; assembly: GCF_964263255.1. Classification (NCBI taxonomy): domain Eukaryota; kingdom Metazoa; phylum Chordata; class Amphibia; order Caudata; family Salamandridae; genus Lissotriton; species Lissotriton vulgaris. The sequence continues at coordinate 1,796,867,398 of NC_141693.1, forward strand.
TTCAGAGTTCCTGCTATTAAAGCTTTCATGGAGGGACTCAAACGAGTGATTCTTCCTAGACACCCACCTTCACCTGTCTGGAACCTAAACGTGGTTCTAACCAGACTAATGGGACCACCTTTTGAACCTCTACACTCGTGTGAAATACAATTCCTAACGTGGAAAGTGGCTTTTTCAGTGGCGATTACATCACTTAGAAGAGTTAGTGAGCTGCAAGCCCTAACTATTCAGGAGCCATTCATCCAAATTCACACAAATAGGGTAGTGCTACGTACAAACCCTAAATGTATGCCAAAGGTGGTATCCCAGTTTCACATCAATCAAACAATAGACCTGCCAGTGTTCTTCCCCAATCCAGATTCAGTGGCAGAAAGAGCTCTACACACACTAGATGTTAAGAGCTCTCCTGTACTATATAGACAGGACAAAACATTTCAGAAAAACTAAGCAACTGTTTGTTGCCTTTTCACCGCAGCACAAAGGCAACCCCATTTCTAAATTCGGTTTAGCCAGATGGATTGTTAAGTGCATTCAGATTTGTTATCAGAAAGCTAAACGCACATTAACATTTCCCCTAAGAGCGCATTCAACACGCAAGCTAGGGGCATCCATGGCTTTCCTAGGAAACATTCCTCTAGAAGAAATATGTAGAGCAGCCACATGGTCTACCATACACACATTTACCAAACACTACTGCGTAGATGTACACTCCAAACAGCAAGCAGCTGTAGGACAGGCTGTTCCCAAGACTCTTTTTCAGACTGCTGCAGCTGGCACGGGCAACCACCGCTAAGGGGGAGACTGCTATACATTCTATGCACAGATATGAATTCAGCAGCCCACATGCGTCGAACGGAATATGCTACTTACCAGTATGCATCTGTTCTTGGCATGTAGGGCTGCTGACATTCATATCGCCCGCCCTACTCCCCGGTGCTTGTCGCAGCTGTAGCATTCAGAATTTACCTCTAGCATGGACATCACTTACTGTATCATACTCCATCTCTGCCACAATGGCAAAAAACAATCTGAGGATGGAAAGGATGCCCATGCGCACTGTAGTCCAGGGGAGGAGCCACCTATCTCGTGATACTTCGAAGACTCTTCCAGGACAACAATGTGCAATCATCCGGACCCAACACTAGGTGGCGATCTATGCACAGATATGAAAGTCAGCAGCCCTACATGCCAAGAACAGATGCATACTGGTAAGTAGCATATTCCTTACGTCAGTCAGACCCTTCTGGTTGCAGAGATGTGTATTGTTTAATCGGTGCTCCCCAAAAAGCGATACCTAGAACCAACAACTGAGCCTCCGCTTAAGATTTTACATTATGTACCAATCATACAGCAATTCATATGGTAAAATCTAGTTAAAGAACAATGGGTATGAAAGAAACATGCATTTGTGAAATGTGCCCAAGATACAGAGTTTAGCAGTAGTAGTTATTTGTACAACTCTGAAATTGGGGTAACCTGTAATATACTGATTCAAAGTGCACTTTGTGAAATGCATTCTTTTTTACCAACTTGTACATTTGAGAGCCAAAAATGGTTAGAACTCCAATTGATAATAAACAATATTCTACCCATACCACACTCCTGATAACAATGGTCATCAACTTGTGTGACCGAGCCTATCACTCGTGACAGGAACAGATGGTCCCTGGTTTGCTCTGTTCTTGTCACAGGAAATTGGCTCAGTCACACAAGTATCAGAAGTGTGGGAATACTGCGTCATAGAAATTTTGTGGTTCCCTGCAGATTTCTGAACTCTCCCTCACAGAAGTGTAAGGAAAATGTGTGATTTTAGTCCAGGTTTGGCATTTGAAGGGCATTCTGGATACGAACAATTAGTGGGATCCACACAAGCCATTCCATCCTGGGCTAGTCTGGGTCTCTAGGTTTCATAAATGCCCACAGTTCGTAGGTTTCCCTGGTTGTCAACTGACCCACACCCCGAAGTATAGCTGTTCACCTTGTGTGAGGATATTCAGATTATTCACTCTTTGCATGCCCATACGCAAAAATTGTGCTCAAAACAGTAAAGATTTCTTCTTGCCTAACTCTAGGCCCTACTACAACGAAAAGACTATTTGGGCTGTAGGGGTGGAGATGCAGGTTGGGTTACCCCCACCCCATTTAAAAAAAAACATGAAATGTATTTTGTGTAGTGGTCTTTCTGTCCCTTGGAAGAGAGGGCCAGAGGGTAGAAAGCCTTCAAGGATTATTTTGGGGTGAGGGCATGACTTGATACCACTTTTTTATTTTTCATTCTTTCTTACCTACTCTTTCCTTTAGTCCCAGCCTTATGTTTCAAGAAGAAAATGATTCTGGTGCCTTTTATGGCCCCAGCGTCTTCGGGCGAAAAGGTGGACTTGGAGTTAGAAAGTTTTAAGTACAGTTGAGCCACGGAACACTCTTTAGGGGCTATTGGTCAGACCATTTCTTTCAATTTGGAACACATCACTGCGCACGGGCCAATTTCCGACTGTTTGGAAGGAGGCCGTGTTAGTCCCTATTCTGAAGAAAGTGGATGCGGACCCGGCGCAATTTTGTAATTATCGTCCCATCTCCCTTCTCCCTAAACCGGCGAAAATCCTGGAAAAGGCTGTGCAGTTACAATTGGCGGAATATTTAGAAACCAACTCACTGCTACACGATTCACAGTCGGGATTTAGAACTGGTTTTAGTACTGAGACTGCTCTTTTAGAGGTCTCTGAGACGATCCGAGAGTGTGTGGATAGGGGCGAGGAGGCCATGCTGGTCCTCCTCGACCTATCCGCCGCTTTTGATACGGTATCCCACGAGATACTATTGGATCGTCTGAGGCAGATTGGATTGGGTGGCGCTGTTCTGTCTTGGAATGGCTCCTTTCTCAAAGGACGAACTCAGAAGGTCCTTCTCAAACCTTTCGAATCAGAGGGTAAACCCCTCCTTTGTGGCGTGCCTCAGGGCTCTGCGCTGAGCCCCCTGTTTTTTAACGTGTATCTTGCCCCATTGGCTAAGATGGTGGAGTCCTGGGGGGTCAGAGTGATCTCTTATGCTGATGATACTCAGCTTGTGTTTTCCTTTAGAGATCACTCTGACTCCAGCTTCGCCAGTTTTCGCCATTGTCTTGGCAACATATGCTCCTGGATGACCTCTAATCATCTCCGGCTCAACACTGATAAGACGGAGGTCTTATTTTTTAATCAGAAAACTACCCTACCTGCTATTTTGTGGTGGCCGACTGTGCTCAATCCTCCTCCTACTCTAGTCCAAACAGCATGTAATCTGGGCTTTCAATTCGAAAACGCTCTTTCCTGTAAAGCTCAAATTAATAAGGTCACGGCAGCATGCTTCGGGAAACTGCGTATGATTAGAAATATCTTTCCGTACCTTCCTCTGGATGCCCGTAGAACTGTCATCCACGCCCTGATCACGTCACATTTGGATTATGCCAACAGTCTCTATGCCGGTGCCCTCTTGTACCAAATTGAACGCCTACAGATCGTTCAGAATGCGGCGGCGAGACTGATAGGCAATATCCCCTACCGTCAGTCGGTCGCATCCTACCGTAAGAAGCTACACTGGCTTCCCATTTCCCGTCGCATTCAGTTCAAGATGCTGACTTTTGCTTTTCGGGCCCTTAATGGGTCGGGCCCGGGATACTTGAGAAAGAGACTTGTATTATCCCAATCGGTCAGATCCTTGCGGTCGAACAACCTACGTCTCTTGACTGTCCCTCGCTTCCGCCGCTCCAGAATGTAATGACTGCTAAACTCTGGAACAGCCTCCCACTAGATCTTAGGTTTATTCCCTCTGAATCTCTTTCGTAGTAAATTGAAAACTTGGTTGTTCTCCATCTCTTAAAGTGTTTCTCTTTTCCAAGTCTGCAGTCTACAGCGCCGGGACACCCTCTTAGGCAATGTCAGACTTCCCAACTAGTGGTACACCAGGCAAATATGGACAGATTTGGCACAGGCAGACATTGTACAGTGCGGCAGGGTAACCAATTCTCAAATTTCTACTCCTGGCTGATATTATTTTCTTCAACAGCCTTTGGGAGGCAGGAGTCTGTTCCATTACATCAGACCAGTTGCTGGTCATTCAAAGAGGTTATGCCTAACCCATCATTTCTTCCTGGCACCATTTTACTTTTTGCCAGAATGATTGCCAGAGAAGCACATGACAATCCTGATGCGGATCATACCTTTGTTACTCTCCACCGGTGCCCTTCAATTGGTACCAGACACTGAGAAATGTAAGGCATGTGACTCCTGCTACTTATTCCTCCTGAAAAAAGACTGGGACCTCAGGCCTATCCTGGACCTGCATCTGTTGAATTCCTTTCTACGGAAGGACAAGGTCAAAATGGTCACTCAGTTTCAGATCCTATTCACTCTAGATTAGCTGGCTTCCTTGGAATTGCAGAATGACAATTTCTTTACTGTCTAGCTTTCCCGTAGGCGTTGCCTGCAGTTCAAGTTGGGCCAGGAACACTTACAGTTTGCCATGCTCTGCTTCGGCTTTACCTTGGCTCCTTAGGTGTTCACAACGTATGGTAGTGGTTGCACCTCATCTGCACAGGTCAGACGTTCATGTATTCCTTCCTGCTGAAGGCGAACACTCCATAGTCCGTCATGGACCACCCACCTCCAGACAACTGCCACACTCATTACGTTTTTGGGGTTTCACCATCAACAAGCCGGAGTCGAAATCCTACTAGAGCCACACGCAGACTTCATTCATTGGGCAGGGGGAGACCAGACTAAATCTATTCAACATTTGGGAGCATGTAATGTCAATAATTTAGCAGACAGACCTATTCCTGCTGTAATGAACGAGGGACCACTATTATGCCTTCCTACCGATACCTTCTCTGACTCCGGTTCTGAAGAATATCGGAAAAAGACCGGCCCAAATATTTTTGATTGCCCCTGACTGGGCCAGGAAGAGCATGGTACCACGAGCTTCTGAACCTCAGCATTTGCCATCCAATCAAGCTTACATTTCAGGAGGACCTTTTCACAAGCAGGATGATTCCTCTCCCCGCACTCCTCCCCAGCTTATACCTCCATGCGTGGCAATTAAATGGTTGCAGTTAAATGTGTTTGAATTGCCAACCAAGGTCCTGGATGTTATCTAAACTTCCAGGCGCCCTTTCACAAAGTCCATCTAGGTGGGTGCTGAGACAGATTTGTAACTTGTTGTGCTGTCTGAGACACTGACCCCTTTCAATCCATACTGTCCAATATTATTTTGTTTGTTCACTATTTTGCCTCGCAGGCTTTGCAGTGGGCACAGTGAAAGGTTACTTTCTGATTGAGACTTATAGCCGCAGATTCCTCACCTTTTGAATATTCCTCAGGTGTCAGACTAGATCCAGTAACTTTACAGAGGTACCTCTGTGCGACAGTAGGTGGTGCATGCATCTCCTGTCTGGAAATGACTTTTGAGTCTTTGTACGGATCACACCCACACACTGACGCAGATTTCTTTCTTTCCGTTCCGAGAACTTGGATCCAGAGAACTCCATCTCCTAGATACATTTTATCAGTGTGCATGGGATGTCGCCCCCTAAAAAGATAGGTTTGCAACCCTAAAGGGACATTTGCAAACAAATGCCTGTGACAGATCCTCACCAGGTGTGCCTGAGGGGGTCAAGTCAAGACTCCAAGTCCTGAAGTGACTACATGTCAATTAACCTGAAAGCCCTCCAGGACTGTGAGAGAAAACTTTACATCACCAAGCAAAATAAGACTCCTCGATGAGACCGTGCAAATCCAAGGTTCTGTCCTGGTCCAAATCCAAGGTTTTGTCCTGCTCCAGAAGTTGCTCTAGCCACTCCTGAGGGCTGGTCTATATTGAAAAGCAAATCATCAATTAAGTCCAAAACGAAGCACAAGAATTCGAAATGGGACTTTGCTCCCTCTTGCCTCCTGCATTCACATGCTTCCGTAGTCGCTCGTGTTTCCAGGGCCCTCTGCCACTCTACTTCAGAGCGAAAAGTTTGCACCGCCATGCTCCAGCTCTTCAGCTTTTTGACGAATCCCTCTGGCGTGCCTTTGGGCACCAAGGAGCCGAGCCCTTCCATCTGGAGAACTGCTGGTTGATTCGCCCTTAATGCTGATTTGATGCTCCGAGCCCTTCATGGCTCCACGGCCCACACCGGTCCTGGGACTTCGACGCCAGTATCAAATCAGTCTGTGCTTGTTGAAGAGATACCCATAGTACTCTCAGTCTGAGTCTGTGCTAGTACAACCTCGACCCAAGCCACACCCACTGTCCGTTGAGGCCCCACTTCCTCCACTTGATCTGCCGCCTCCACAAAGGAGAGAACATGCCCTACACTCATTTTTTGTCCCTGCTTTTTATCATAGACTTGGACAATGGTTATGATGCGGGTGATGAGGATGCTCGGCCGTATCAAGACGACAATTTGTATGATTGCTTGCCGGAGGTTATACTCAATACTTCACCCTGCTCCCCAGGTCCAGCCACTGAAGAATCCGCTTGTTATGCCATGGTAATGCGTAAGGCAGTTTGAACACAAATGTCCCTTTAGGGGACATCATGGAGGACATTCCTTTAAAATTCTGTTACAGTAGTAATTCCAAAATGCTGTTGAACAAGCTCCACTCTACAGTTCATGTTTGCCTCGAGACAGCAGTCCAGATATTTATGCCGCATAAGCAGTCTTTTGATGTAAAAATACAGTTCAGAAAAAGAGAGAGGGCCTTATTAAGTGATATTATGTGACATTATTGGAAATTGCTGCATTTACACCAGGGGCTCTAGCCTCGGTCTTGTGTAACACTGCACAAAAGAGGATATTTCAGCAGGACATGAGAGAAAATTGATCGCTCTTCAGAGCTTAAGAGCGGTTTTAAAAAAGAAAGGTTTTTAATAATTTTCGGACTGTGGAAGATATTAAAGCATATGAGTGGGAAGTTTATTTCATTCTTAGCTGCGTTCACAGAAAAACCCCTTCCCCCAATTGATGTAATATGAACTTTCGGGATATCAAGCAAAAGTTGGTCACTTGAAAACAGAGCTCGTATGGTATATGCATGTATAATTTTGTGAGTCAAAGAAAGATGAGAAGCTACGGATAGCTTCAAGAACAACTAAGGTTTTAAAAAAGGTCTCTGCTCTATTAACAGCTCTTCAAGCTGCCAGTGTAACTGAGTTAGAATGGGGAGATGTGATCATTGCCAAGGGAACTAATAATGAAACATGCAGCAGGGTTCTGAACAAGCTGGCATCTTTATAGTTATTATTTTACTTAGAGCTAGAAAGCATGAATTACCATCTTACAGAAATTATTGTATTAAAGCAGTCCCCACAGACATGTGGTGGACTGATGAAATGATACAAAGGCAGTTTTGTTTTGCAAAGTTAAACATGCTAAAAGCAATTGCTTGCAACTCTGAAGATCTGAGATTCAAGGGCAAGTTTTTAGTGAATACCCAGTCTTGAGATACCCAGTCTTAGCTGGAGCGAGAGGAGGTCTCTTGATTATTTGCCAGTTGTTAATATTCCATTTATCGACCATGATCCTGGTACAAGAAAATGGGGTACATTGAACTGCTCAACATCATAGATGTCCGTGCTAAGGACACCAATTGATATACTACATGTGAAGAAAGCACACTTCAGGCAGCAGTACTTAGCGAAACCCTTACACAATTTAACACTACCTAGGACAAAGTTTTAGCCTAATATGTGTAATAATCTGAAAGAAACACGTTTGTGATGGATTCCTTACCTTAGATTTCTCCCCAGGTGTCAGACTGGATCCGAAAAGTTTTCGTCAGCAGTACCCCTACGCGTCTGTAGGTGTCATTGTGTCTTGGAGCTACTTAGACGCACCCAAGCGCGCTGACGCCAGTTCTTTCTTTCTTCCGCGCCAGCAGATCCGTCGAGAGCAATACCCCCAGTAAATTTTAGACTGAATTATTTTTGGGACTTTTGTATCTCTTTTTTGAGTCTTTGACTCCTGGTGTATAGGGATGCCCGGTTTGGAGTCTTGCGGGGCTTGTCCCCACACGATGTCGGTGACGGACCTGCACCGTGAGTGTCTCTACTGCCTGGGGCGCTACCACGACTCCGAGCCGTGCCCCAAAGGCCAGGCCATGGCTCCGAAAACTTTGCGGGAGCGGTCCCGAAAGTTGCTAGAGGCCCGGGAGTCTGCTCCGCGCCGTTCAAGGTCCTGGTTCCGTGGGAGGTCGAGGGACCGGTCGCGTAGCCACCACCACCATTGTTCGACAGACTTCGCACTCGGAGTTGGGTAAGGCGAAGCACAAGAAGTTGAAGAAGTGTTGTCGCTCTTTGCCATCCCCTAGCCTGTTGAGCGACACAGGTGAGGGTGCGGGTGGTGCCACCGGCGGAGCCTGCGCAGTTGCTGACTGCCTACCTGCCCTTTCCGGGTCTGTCGGCGATTCCAGCCCAGCTATAGGACTTTGTCAGCCATGGCCCACCTTTTTGGCCCATCGGGCCCACCGGCACGCCTTCGGTCCCCGCGGGTCTGACTGGGGGGGGTTCACGCTCCTCTTCGGCCCGACATCATCGACAACTCCGGTTTCAACCCCGATAGACCCCAATGGATCTTTGCATGGATCCCAGCTTATGTCGGGTGGCCTCAAACGACCCTCATCGACATCTACAGCACCGCCACCGGCCCTGGCTGACGCTGTCCCCTGCTTTCACCCCGACGTGGAGACTGTGCCGGACCGGTGTCGATCGACGCTGATTCCGAAGCAGATTGGTAATTTCTATCCCTTTCTCCATCCGCCCCTCTCTTTTCCGCCTGCCTGGCAGGTTGGGGAGGACTGCGAGGGGTCTGAAGACCCTCTCGCAGCCCAATGCGAGTTAGACCCGGACTGAGAAGAGGATTTGGAGGACGCAGGTAAGTTGGATTTTACTCCAGAACCTGGCGCACCGTCTCCTCCTACCGTGGCCACGGAGGAGGGAGGTACATATTCTGTGGTGTTGTGTAAAGCAGCCAAAGCTCTCCACCTCCCCACGGTGGCCGTCTGGACTAACCTCCTGACAGAAGTGCTTCAACCGGCATCTTCCTCTACGGAGCCGCTGTTGCCGTTCAACGATGCACTTTCGGACGTCCTTTTGGGCACCTGGTCCAGGCCCAACATAGGGGCTCCTGTGGATAGGAATGTTGCCCGACGCCATCGGCCAGCCGCGGGCGACCCCATTTTCCTCTCCCAACACCCTACCCCTGAGAATTTGGTTGTCCAAGCTTCTGCGTCCCCAAACGCATTCCCTTCCGCACCACCAGACAGGGAATCCAAGAAACTGGAGCAGTTTGGGAAGAAAATGTTCTCTTCCGTCAGTTCAGGTCTGCGGTCTGTGAACACGGCATGCCTTTTGGGCTGTTATTCCCACTCTGTGTGGGATTCGGTTTCGCAGGTGCTGCCTCAATGTCCGGAGGAGGCTTGGACAGTGCTCTTACAAGCTTTTGCTGAGAGGAGAGACGCAGCCAAGTTAACTATTCGTTGTGGCCTTGATACCGCCGACTCGCTGGGCATAGCGATTTCCATGACCGTGGCGCTACGCCGCCACGTCTGGCTGAGGACAACTGGCTTTTCCATGGATGTCCAGAACACTCTGATGGACATGCCCTTTGATGGCACTCGCCTTTTTGGCGACAAGGCAGATACTGTGTTCGAGCATTTTAATGACTCGCGGGCTACGGCGAAGTCCTTAGGCCTTAATGCCATGCGCAGTCCTTCTGCTTTTCGCTCCTTTCGCGGCCAAGTAAGAGGCACCCAAACACGTTCGTTTCGGAGCCACAGGTCTGCGCAGCAACAGTGTCAACGCAGCCGTAGACGTGGGACCCGCAGACCTGGGTCACGGGGCCAGTGGGTGGGTCAGTCCACCATCTCCCCTGCCCCCACTGCCTCCAAACCGTCCTAGTCTGGTGTTTCAGGCCCACCAAACACCAGTGGGTGGCAGGATTCCCCATCACCTCCCCCACTGGCGCAGCATCACTTCATACAGGTGGGTTTTACAGTTAATCCGAAGGGTCTACTCCCTTCCCTTCGAGACTACCCCTCCAGCCATGCCACCTCAATACCACCGCATGTCGGGGCATCACTTGGCACTTCTCCAGCAGGAAGTTGCGGCCTTCTTGGCCAAGGAGGCCATCGAGCGCGTTCTGATGCCAGAAGTAGGTAGTACTTGTTACTCCCACTACTTCCTGGTTCCAAAGAAGGACAAGGGCCTGCGTCCTATCTTAGACCTTCGGAAAGTCAATTATTTCCTCCAGAAGGAGAAGTTAAAGATGCTCACACTTGCTCAGGTCTTGTCTGCCCTAGACCCGCAAGACTGGATGGTAGCGTTAGACTTGCGGGACGCTTACTTTCATATTCCCGTCCTGCCGGCCCACCGGAGTTACCTGCGGTTCACGGTAGGCCACAAGCACTTTTTGTTCACTGTGCTCCATTTTGGCCTTACCAGCGTCCCTCGGGTGTTCATGAAAGTGATGGCGGTGGTCGCAGCTCATCTGCTCAGATTAAGGGTTTCAGACTTCCCCTATCTCGATGACTGGCTGTTGAAGGCGGGCTCGCCACGGACAGTCGTCTCCTACCTTAAGACTACGGGCGACCTCCTGCATTTGCTGGGGTTCTCCATCAACGTGCCGGAGTCCCACCGGATCCCCTCTCAGAAGCTCCTCTTCATCGAAGCGGTTCTGAACACTGCGCAGTTTTGGGTCTATCTTTCCGAGCAGCGAGTCCAGGACATTCGGGCTAGAATTCCAATCTTTTAGCCCTTGTCCTGGGTTTCGGTCAGGATGACCTAGAGGCTTCTGGGCCTCCTGCATCCTGCTGACCAATCATGCCGTGCTCTGCAGTGGACTTGAAGTTCCAGTGGGTGCAGCATCAGGGGAACCGCAACCTCTCCGACTTAGTCCGATCTCGGAGGGCACTGCACAACAATTGCAGTGGTGGCTCACGAACCAGCATTGGGTCAGCGGCAGATCCCTTTTCCTTACCCAACCGAAGCACACAGTGGTGACGGATGCGTCCCTCCTGGGTTGGGGTGGCCACATGGGAGAGGCGGAGATCAGAGGCCTCTGGTCTCCGGCGGAGTCCAGGCTCCATATCAACCTTCTGGAACTCCAGGTGATCCGACTTGCACTGAAGGCATTCCTTCCTCTGGCAAGGGTAGTTTAGTGTAAGTGTTCACAGACAACACCACTGCCATATGGTATTGCAAAAAGCAGGGCGGGTGGGGTCGTGGACCCTATGTCAGGAGGCTCTGGGTCTCTGGACATGGCTGGAACGTCAAGGAATTTCCTCGATGGTTCAACACTTGGTGGGTTCTTTGAACGCCAGGGCAGACTAACTCAGCCGCAGGTGCATGATGGATCACGAATGGCGTGTTCACTCAGAGGTGGCGTAAGGTCTCTTTCATCCGTGGGGAGAGCCTTGATTAAATCTATTTGCCACAGAAGAGAACGGACAATGTAATCAGTTATGAGTGTTTGTATTTCTAAGGCGGCATTCGCTCGGCGAGAACTTTTCATCACAAGTGGAGTTAGTCTATTGTACGCCTTTCCGCCTATACCACTTCTACCCAGAGTGCTGAAGATGA